>NC_063156.1:23623507-23928119 GCF_020921035.1 Rhodamnia argentea
CTTTGTGGAGAGAATCGGAGATTACCGTGGGGTGAATGCCGGCGGAGAGGAGGGAGAGGCACTGCTTAAGGAGAGCGCCCGCGATGACGACCACGGTGGTGGTGCCGTCGCCGGCCGCGGCGTCCTGGGACTTGGAGAGCTCGACGAGCATCTTCGCGGCGGGCTGGAGGACCTCCATCTTGTTGAGGATGGTGGCCCCGTCGTTGGTGATGATGACCTCGCCGCTGGCGGTGGAGATCATCTTGTCCATGCCCTTGGGGCCGAGGCTGGTGCGGACGGCGTCGGCGACGGCGCGGGCGGCCACGATGTTGGCCTGGCGGATGTCCTCCTTGCGCTTGTTGTCGACGTAAGACTCCGTCTTAGAGGAGGTCGAGGGAAGCAAGACTGCCGGAGCCGCCATTGTGGTGGAGAAAGACGGAGAGAGAGAATCGGAGGTCTGAGATCGCTGGTCTAAAGAGAGAGAGAGAGAGAGAGAGAGAAATGGTGGGATCAAAAACCCTAGGAGAGGAGAGAGTGTTCTGGAAGTGGGAGTGGGGGAGCTCGAGAGAAGGCGGGGGTCAAAATGGTATTTTCACGGCCCGAACCGGATCCGGAGGTGCCCGGATTTTTTTCGAATTTTACATTTCGTGGAGGGACTTAATTACATTTCGCTCCCTATACTTTTGAGGTGTATCTCAATCAACCCCGTAATTTTAATTTGCTTCGATCAACTCCTTATAATTTCGCTTTTAGCCAAATGAAAAGTAACAACCGTGCCATCCAAATCGTAGCCAAGAAAACTATTCTTAATCTTCTATGTCCCTCGATGGGAAAAAAAATGGTAGGAGCAACCGGCCTCGACAACCCTCCCTCGAACTTTGTTTTGAGAGACTCACACTCGCCGCAAAATATTCCGTTTGAGCTGAATTGCAACACGTGGATTCATGATTCGGGTGAGGGGTCCCTCAAGTCAACAATTATGTGAGAGGCAAGATGTTAGGATTAGGAGCACAAACACAAGGAAATAAAGAGTAAAAGGGATGAAGAGAAGTCAAGATATACGATTTATCTTCACCCTCAAACTAATGTTACATCCATCAGATAATTCGAGTATAATGAGTACCTTTTACATCTTTGTTACAACTCTCAATTATAAAAGAAAATAATTATATATTACAGCAATTATTCATAAGCTCAAGTCTAATCTATTAATAAAATACATGTTGAAATTATAAAAATTCTCAAGCGTTCTGAGGACGTTGCCCCCTTAAGCTCTCGTCGAGGCAGCCCCCGAGATCCTTGTCCGCTCAACGATGAGCGAGGTTTTCGTACCTTTCTATCGATAGGAAGTATGAACCACATCCCAATATAAACTCGTCTCTTCGGTGCCACCAGCATGTCGACGTGAAGCGTGCTCTTTTGCACGTGGATTGCCGCGCTTCAAACTCGTGACCTCGTACAAAGACAGCAGCCAATTGATGTCGTAAAGCCCAAGGCCAAAGTGGCCCAGCCTTGTTGTACCTCATGGGCCAACGTTAAGCAGCTTGCATAAGCCGTTAGAGATCCATGTTCGCTTATAGCGTAAGGCCGAGATCTAAGGGGGCCCAAGGTACAGCCCTGGATTATGTCGAGGTCGATCCATCTCCGAACAGTGAGACATGATCTTCCTAGTATCCGAATTCAAATTAAGATCACATAACTAAAGATTTGCGACTAAAACTTGCAACCAAAGCATACGACGAGATCAATCTATACCTATAGACGTCAAACGGACGGATAGGGTCGGGTTTGGATAGGGTCGAGTTTGGATAGGTCGCAAATGACCCGGCCTAAATTGACATATTTAACATATTTTGTCCATTTTCCATGCAATATAAATATGGCAACTCATACCAAACATATACCCAACCTAAATCATGTTACTAAAACACTTTCATATTTTAAACTAATCTAGAAAAAACTAATACCCAAAATTGAGATGCGTGATAGAGAGAGAGAGAGAGAGGAGAGCGAGAGAGAAAGTATTATATGTGTGGTGGATCTAAATAAATTGTGAACCCATTAGCACCTATTTTATTTTAGCTTCATAATTATAAACTCGTTTATGATCCATTTACTAAATATAATTAGTCCATATAACAGCTCAGCTAATCAAATGTGGGTTATAAAATGGATTTATAACTCATTTTGATATATCTATATATAACTAAGCCAATTGCCAAATTCAAGGGCCCAAATCCGAACCTCCAACTTGACTACATTAAGTATCATAAGACTTCAACTAAAAAATGACAAGTGCAGCCTTCAAGTTTAGGTCCCTTCTTGGAACCTACCTATCGGAATCGAAACTCCATTTTTTGGAACCTAAAACCTACCATACATATTTTAACATTTAGAATCTACCTTGTTACAAGTTTCAAGGTCTACCCAACTTCCACTAGTATTTTTAATGAAACAATTACGGTGAATTATCGCCTCTAATAACCAACATTTGCTCATATTACAATCCATTGATCATACTCATATTTAGACACACAAAGAGTATGATTTATATTGACAAAATAAAATTTTCAACCATGGATATTGCCGAGATGGAAGTTCGGACTAATGGTCCCGGATTACACTTTTATCATCGGATGCCATTGATTACTGCAAGATCACGCGAAGACATGGAACAAGAAAAACACAAAGACTTGTTCTAGGTTCCATCTTGCATACCTAAAATTTGGAATCTACCTTATTTCCACCGATTCGGTTTTTCGGTTCCCGATTCTATCTTGAAACCATGCTCACTCATAATTCGAAATTCTACTTACCAACAAAACTACAGCCCCAAATAAGGCAAAGGCCTCGGACAAATGTAAGAATTTTTTTTTTTTTTTTGGTGTTCATTATTTTCCCACAACCTTAAAGAACCATCAAACTCTGAGGATAAACTTACTAGATTGTAGAAAAATTTCATTCCATGCCATCTGATAAAATTAGAAAATTAGAAGAAAAAACTATTATTATCCCTGATTGCTTGGAGTCATAGATAACTTTTTTTTTTTCTGGTCAGAGAGTCATATATAACTTATTGGCTGCATATCTTGGCATGACTGACTACTTTTCCATGTTCTGGCTAGTTGACTTATTTTATGTTAGTCCTTTCTCTCTCTCACACACCTTATTAAGAAATTTCTGAACACACTCGGCGCATTCATGCCTTTTCAATATGATGAGTCTCACGTGAAATTTGCATGATTTAAAGCGGTAAAATTCTTGGTGAGCGCTTCATTGAGTGCACCAAATTTTGTCTCCACGAAACTACATGCACCATAACTTGCATGAATATAAAATTAGGGCTAGCTGTAGAACAATGTCTCACATTTTCGTTTGCACCCTATTGTCACCAAGGAAGTGTGAAGATTATAGATTTAGTTTTAATTATATTTTCGGTATTTGACTTAAGAGTGGCAAGCCCAAAAAAAAAAAAAAAACAGAGTAGATTTGGCAGGCATGGAGGTTTTTATCATCCGAAAATATGAAGTTTCATTTACAATCGGAATAAGCGAACCCACTTCATCTCAACCATCGAAAACTTTCACAAGTCGATGTTATCAATGAAGTAGCGCACAAGACAAGTGGGAAAAGCAAATTGCAAAGCCACTCCATGGGACTTTGTTAAAGTATCCAATTGAACAAGATGTTGAGATTCGGTGCACATCACACAACGAACTAGAAAGTAAATGCAAAAAAGAGAAATCAAGATATGAATGTTTATCATCATTCACCCTAGACATGGCCAAATGGGTCCGGGGGCCCGGAACCGGCCCGTTGACCGGGCCTACGGTTCCAACCCGAAACCGGAACCGGCGGAACCACTAGTTCCAACCCGTTTTTTTTTTTAAAAAAAGGGGGGAGGCACGGGGGAAAGAGCCGTTGGGCTCGGGAATTGGCGGTTTCGAACCGGCGGTTCTCGAACCGGAACCGGCGGTTCGGCCGAACCGGCCATATCTAATTCAACCTTAAATTAGGATTATATTTAGCAGAGAATTCCACTATAACATTTCTATTACAACTCTCAATTACAAGAGAAAGAGATTACATATAAGTATTAGCTATTTATGGACTCAAGCCAAAACTAGCAATAAAGTATAGGCTCAAGCTATAAAAAAAGCCCTCTAGTGTCTAAGTGGGCTCTGTCCTCTACAACTTCGCCGCGGCGGCTACCCCGGGACTCCTTCTCGCTCACCCGATACTTTCATATCGATGGAGAGTATGAACTACACTTTAACATGAGATACCAGAGATTTCACCACCAGCAAAGGTTTTAAGGGAAAAAAGAAAAGAAAATGGATTTGTCCAGAACGAATCTCGTCCTAGCATAGAAGCTCAAGATTTCTTCCCTGGCTTCTTTGACATTCTAACGCTGAGCAACAGAAGGTGTCCACAACCGACCCTTGATCACTTCACTACACAACCCGCAAGACAGAGAACTCGAATTTGTATGAATTTACATTCAGAAGGCCCACTGAGCATAAGACCCCCCAAAAAAAAATGAAGGAAAGAGAGAGGATTTGTGTGCAAAGGATGAACTTTTAACGCCTCTTCTGCTCGCGCAGAAGCTGGAGGGCTTTCAGCAAAGTGGGTCTGAACCTCCTGACGTCAAGCTTCACGTTCTGGTTGTCCAGGTAAATCTTCTTGAAATCGTTCCATTTGCCTCTGTGGAACGCGGACGGATCTTTCAGAGCGACGTGGTCGACTGGGTATTGATCCGCCAACGTGCTCTCCCTCACGCCAATCTTGTACTCCAGGTACCTCAAGTTCATGTCCCTGGAAGGGTCGCCAAAGTATGTCCTGGAGAGCCAGGCGCCTCCTAATGGCACGATTTGGATCAGGACCGCGTCGTCCGGTAGGAACAGGATGTTGGTCAGCCCTGCCCCGTGAACCCCCATCACCGCATCGCACGAGTTCATGAGCTCGGCGAACCGCGCCACGTTCATGTCCGCCTCCGCCACCACTGGCTCGAACCCCACCGCCTTGGCGGTCTTCGCAATCCTTGTGGGGTTGGTGAAGGATCGTGAACGTTTCCTGGCCACGATCAGAAGACGGGGCTTTCGAGTGTCGCTGGCCTGTAATTCGATTGCTTTGGCCCTTTCTAGTGAGTAGGAGGTCCTCAGGAATTCCCTGAAGTCCCTCATTGTTGTGTGGGGAGGCATGGAAGGGTTGATTTTGAACTCGTCGTGACGGTTGAGCCCCACGATCACGCTCGGGAAGCAATGCACCTCTTCCTTTTGCTGGTCAATGTCGATGGCCGGATGCTTGGAAAGGTTTTGCAGTATCGCTCTGAACTTCGAGGCCCACCAGGACCGGTAATTGGTCACGAGGAGCTGCACGTCCCCATTAAACGGCCTAGCCGTCAGGTAGAGCGGGAGTATGATGTCGCTGAAGTCATGGAAGTGGTTCCCCGAAAATCCACCGGCCGAGAAAAGGATGGCCGGGGCAGCATGGTTTTGGGTGCATTTAGGAATTTTACGTCTGTCCACAGATGCAGGGACCACGGACCATTCCGTGACTGAGCTCATTGCCGTCCGGTCTGTTTTTCTCGCGTACGGTCTTATCTTCCATGAGGTCTGTCCATCATCCAGAGTGGACATTTCAGTGGAAGAGGCATAGACTGTGTAGGATTTGGCATGGACCCTAACTTCACCGGTGATGTCACATATGTCCGTTCTTGGATTCAGAATGTTGCATAGCGGCACTCTTTTCTGCGTCGCATTCCCTGCAAGGGCGAGTTTCATGAGCCAAAGAACTCACAATGCGGCACGTAAAATTCAGGAACGAATTCAATTATCTAGGACAACTAAGTAAGTGAATTGACCTGCTATAGACAATGAAGTATCCTGGTGATCAGTGGAATTTAGCTGCTCTGATTCCTCAATTTCCACAGCTGAGAGATTCACCGACAACGGGAATCAGAATCATAGCAGAATGAACAAGTCTAGATCGAGATGTAAACTAATTTGGCTTAGAGTTTGAAGTACCTGGGTGTTCTGTGTTATTCAGTAGTACCTCTGGACCAGGTTCCAATGTGACATTTTTTGCAACTGCAAAATTGTAAAGAACAGCCTTAATTAACCCAACAGAAGACGGAAGATAATCAGCAGAATTATGTACGTATAGACTAGTTTGATGACCGAAATGAAGTACCATGGTGATCTGTGGAATTGAGCAGTATCTCCGGTTTCGTTCTCGTCGTATTTTCTGCAATTCACAAGATTTAAGTCAAAGACAACAGAGTTGTTAAGAGCATAAGGCATCGGATTAGTCAATCAGTTTAAGTACCTTTGGGGTCTGTGGAATTGAGTCGAAGCTCCGGTTTTGTTGTCACATTCTCTGCAAGTACAAGATCATAGATGATAAGCGATCGTTCTGTCCGTATACAGATTGAATCAAACAGAGGACTGATTATGAATGTCAACTAATTCGATAGCGCGAATACCCTGGTGACTCGTGGAAACAAGCAAAAGCTCCGATTTCGCGGCCTCCTTTTGCGCAACTGCAAGATCAAGCAGAAGAGTAGTCAGCATAAAGAGATATCAAATTCATCAGCCATTAGAGACTCCATTCATCCGGAGAACTTGTCTGGCTTTGACCACATTCGTGCTTACCTCTGACCATCTCTTGCTTCTGAGAACTCTCTGTCTCCTTGGTTGCGAACATCCTGTGAGCGACACCCATCGACAACCGCATGTTCACTGCGAAACCAAAACAGGACGTTATACATTATGCAAAGTAAATACTTCAAGAAAACGCGACAAAACAAGAATGCGGCATTACGAAAAAAGTAGAAAGCTGGTTCTCAAAGTCATACCACGGAACACAGAGTGAGGCACTTACAAATCGGTAAAGGACCCAAGTAAGGTTTGAAGACAGTGAAGAAGCTCAAGAAAATGAGAAAACACCCAAGAAGCGCTCCCCATCCGAGCTTCTTCTGCTCGTACCGGCTAAAACTCCTCGCCAGTATCGCTTCATACGTCATCCTTCCTACTCTGCTAAACTAGTCCTTGCCAATGCACATTCGAGAGAGATTCCCCGACAATCTCGCACTCAGGCGCCCTCGAAGAAATCCCGATCGGCGACGACACAGGTGAAGTTCAAGAACCCTCTTCAAGAGGAGCCCAGCAGTTCCTCTTTCTCCATTTTCAAATTCTGCAAGCAGGCCTTAAATGCCATTTTGCATGACAACACGAGACACAAGGTGGGAAGTTGAAAAATTACATTTCTCTCGACGAATTATTGCTCCTCACGTTGTCATTAGCGCAGGGCAATTGATATAATCTTTATTTCCAAATCATCTACGAAAGAAAGAGAGAGAACAGAAGGTATCTGAAAGGGACAGACAAGAACATCTCTTTCACTGATAGGCTTGTGCAAAGTGTTTTAACTTTTCGACTTGGCATGAATGTTTGAGAAGTTGATGAAAGAAGGGCCGGCATGTGTGGCTGCTTCGCTGGGTAATAAAAGCTTAACCATGCTGGAATGAGTCTGCAGAGAGATTTTCTGACAGTGAGTCAAACGTTGGTATGTCCTAAAAAAACATACACGAGTTGTAAAAATATTTGGCACCAACTGATCATGACTCGTGAGGGATGACTTGTGGTAACAAATGGATGTGACTACCCACGTGGTTCACCACCAAATCCAGACAATAAGACATTAGACATGCATACATTTGGCCCTCTCTCAGTTAACCACTGCAATGTTAAGGTAGGACTAGGAATTTTCTTAGGAAGCATCATCCCAAGATAGAAGGTATATATCGTCACTTTAATAAGGCTCTGAGTCGGACGGCTTAAAACTTTTGAGTTGAGCATTCAAAACATGAGATACGCTACTACGATCTTCTCATTTGTTGGGTATCTTAAGATCCGGATAGATTATGTCGCTTGTTGCAAATTACTCATCCTTTTTATCGGAGTGAGTACCAAAAGTTCGCATCGATTCATGTTCGACTCTTTCCTCGATGATTACACGTGTCCCTGACTATTTCCTCCCAGACTTCTAGTGCACAATGGGGAAAGAGGGGATGAAATTAGGAGTGAGTGGTTTCAAGTTCCTTCTAGATATCACGTGGGATATGAAACCAATCCTTTGGAACCGGTTCTCCATTTTTTGAAACTTGAAACCTACATTTCATATCCTAAAACATACTTTGTCGCAGGTTCTAGGGCCGGTTTCAAGGTCTAATCGGTTCCGCGTATATTCTTAGTTAAACAATTGCGGTGAATTAACACTTCTTATCCACTGACCGTAACTCATATTTAGACACTTATCGGCGAACGCTATGGAATACCGCAAGATCACGTGAAGACATAGAAAAAGAAATACACAATGGCTTATTCCATATTCTAGGTTGTGAGTATCGCATCTTGAAATCTGAAACCTACCTCGGAATCGGTTTTGAAACCCGAAACTTACTCTGCATATTCCGGAACCCGGAAACCTACCCTACTTCCATCGATTCAATTCTTTGATTCCCGGTTCTACCCCAAAACTATACTCGCCCCCCGCACCGAATTGCTAAATCAATCAAAGACTTAAGAGCTTAGCTAAGGTTTTGCTAGTTGGGGTAGTGCAAATCCAGACAAGGGGGTAGAGAGGAGGGTGGGAGTAAGACGTGTCAACCATAAATCTTTTTTAGGGTTTAGTTGGGAATCATGATTTCATTTAGTCATGGGAGTAGGAAAGCTCTAATGATCGTGATTTTTTTTAATATTCTTGGATTCTTCCTAAAAACCAGACCAGTACTTGTGTTTGAGTGTGTGTCGTTCGAACGAATTATGCTCTTTTTTAGGTCTGCCATGTCTGCAAGGAAAGGGAGAAAAAAAAATCGATTTAATTAAGTAAAAATTAGGGTTTGTTAGAGGGGTATTTTCACTCAATAATGCACGTTCATGCGAGTTTCTTCTGGTCCACAGGCTCCGGCTCAACATTCATTTCTCCATTTCACATGTGATTTTGCACCCGACACCGAAATCATTTGACCTTAATCACGACTTAACAGGATCCGAGATGATGGAAAAGTCAATGGTAGGTGTTGTATTAGTTTACAACCCTTTTAATTTGTGGATTTTCTTCTTCTTCTTTTTCTGGAGAAAGTACAGCTTTAAGTACGAAAATAATGAGCTTTGAATGGTTTCCTTCGATTTTATATATTCATTTGCTAGGGTGGCACGACCTAAATTGTAGAATTTTCGTACACCTCTTGAGAACTCATTTCGCCAAAAAAATAAAAAATAAAAGACCTATTTTTCCCCTAAAAATAAAAATAGGAAAGAATGGCCGAGCGGTCCAAGAAAGGGGAAAGGCAAAAAAATAAATTTTAAAAAATATTAAACTATTATGTAGCATGCCAGTTGGTGTCCATGTGAGCACCGATTGATCAAAATTTGATGAATGGACTGAATTGACACAATTGTAAAAGGTTTAGGATTGAATCGGCAAAAAAAAGAAAATTTTAGGATTGAATTGGTGAAATTGCAATAGATTTAAGGTTTTTTTTGGTAATTTTCCCGTATTCGAATATAAAACACGAGGCGGCCGTGGATTTTTATTTTCCATGCCATTTGCAAAATACGTTGTCGTCGCGGGATCCAAAAAAATCTTATAATCAATTTAACCCGATTGATTTTCATTATTCTTTTTTCGTTTCTAATGGTCCGACCGATTGGATCGCAAAAACTAATTCCAAAGACTATATACAACATGAATGACATATGTGGGTTAAGACTTGTAAAATCATGTCTTATGATAGCTGGAAAAAATAAAGTTCTATTATTTCTGTGGGCTAAGACTTGTAAAATAAAAAAAAAATTCTTCGCGATTCCATCTGTATTTTTTTTTAACTTTAATCCGCAATTATGTATTGCAATTCTTAGTTTGGATCGCTCATGACCGACTAGGCCGGTTTTGGTTAACCAACGCACATATAATCAATCAATCCTCCTGATTCTCCGGCTTCTATTGAAATCATGTCATGCACGTATCATAGATCGGTCATGTTTAAATAAATATTGTTTAATAAGTATTTTGTAGCCAGCTATGTAGTGAAGATCATAGCTGAGAAGTCAAAACACTGGTTGGTAGAACTTAGAAGCAAGTATGCTCTTCACACGGCCTACTTAGAGACTTAGACATTGATCGTTCCCTCGCACCAGTTCGGTCCGTCGTGAATTTCGGGTTAATGTCGTTAAAATCGCAATCCTCGATAATCGAATGGTAAAAGAAAAGTATTCATATAATCTCAGATTAGGAGAGATTCCTCCTCCAGGAATCTAATATGGTTCAAAAGCCTCTTAGGAAGAAACGGGCCGAATGATACGGAAGAGAGAGTGATTAAGAAAATGTTAAGAGATTGGTTAGTGGAGTTATTGTATGTGAAAATCGGAATTAAATTAAGTGACGTGCGGCTGATTATTTTTGAACAGACGTGTACGTGTTAGAAAAAATAATCAAATGAAGCACCAGCAAGAAGACATTGACTTATTTATTTATTTATTTGGCATTTTCGGTGTCCTATTAATGTTAGTTTATGACATTTTGGAAAAGTTATCTAAAATGTCATATACTTAATATACGACGTTTTATTCAGTCATAAATCTTTCAATTATATCAATTTAATTTTAAAATTTTCGAAAATTTTTCAATTTAGTTCTAATCCTTTCAATTGTATTAATTTAATCTTGAACATTTTGACAACATGCCAATTTAGTCCTAAATTTATTGACAATTTGTCAATGTAGTCCTTTTGTCCGATTATCCAAATAATAGGTATAGGACTATATTAACAAAATTTCAAAAAGTTTAAGACTAAATCGGCAAATCGTCAAAAGATTTAGGATTAAATTGGTACAATTGAAAAGTTCAGAGAATTGGCCATTATATAATAGTTCTGAGATTTTTTTCGACAATTATCCCCAAGGAGCTTTGCTCTCGTTGCATAACATTCAGCTGGAATCGAGGTTTCTTCTAGTCACCCCATGACGCTGGGACCGCCAAAGCCTAGGCCTCGAGACAAGGCAAGAGACCTTGTTCTCATAGGCGCACCTATATAGTATATGCTAGGGATAAGAGTTCTCTCTGTTCCAACGGGAGTAGAAGTACACGAGCCCGCTAATCTACGAACTCCCATGTCCTAATTTCATATATGAAGAGAAATACAAAAATCTAGGATGTGAAAATGCTATGTTTGTTTTCCAATTGATGTACAAAGCAGCATCGAAATTTCATCGTTTGAGCCGTATGCAATGCGCAAAGGATGCCTTGTCCTTTTCTTGTCACATGAGTCTGAATTTCATATTTCCGAAAAAAAAATTATTGATCAATTTTTAAAACAATACAATCGATTATTTTTAGAAAAATATTTTTCAAACCACTTTTTTTTTTTATAAAATAAATGGAGCCTTAGAGACAAAACAAATGCTTGGCGATATAATGCGCAAGTGCTAATGGAATTGTAATGAACGTGCCTCTTGTCCTTATTAATTTAAGAATTTTGGGGGATCGAAAGCAGCCGGACGAAGGATTATATCAATTTGTTTTACATTCGTCACATCGCTTGTGGGATTAAATAATCTCGGGGAATTTCTGTTAAATTATAAATTTCAAGATCATGCTCACGTCGAGGCAAAGTTCTTGCCGACAGTCTCGAATAATCAACGGCCGACTCCCATGATTCACCCACAGCTGGAGCACTCCATCGTTCGAACCATTTTCGGGGAAATTGTCGCTAGTAATCTGAATTTTTAATGTCATTGTTCGATTATATAGATGAAAAACTGATGCATATCTAAGTAGCACCGATATCGACATCCGATATGAAGAGGCCCTCGAAAAGTGCCCGCGCTTCCTAGATGCATATTAAACATTATGAGAGCTTGTTCTCCTGCGTGGAATTCAAGAATACACGACAAAGTAAGGCTCGTCAAAATTATAGAAATCGTGATGGTTTAATTAAGGAAGAAATTATCCTGTTAGTCGTACGGACGCCATTCGGCCTCAAACTTTTCAATTTCGCCGATTTAGCTCTAAACCTTTGTGTTAAAAATCAATTTAGTCATTCCGATCAATTTTTGCGCTAGCATGGTGGTATGCCACGTCGGGACGGCCGCCACCACATCGGCGGCTCCCGGCAAAGTTTGATCGGAATGACTATGCTGGAATTTCATGCAAGGGTCTAAAACTCAATTAACAAAATTAGAAAGTTTAGAGCTGAATTAACATCCGCGATCCCCCTCTAAGAGAAGGGAAATTCAGGGTTTTGGGTCGCTGTGCATACTCGAGGTCAATGTCCTAGCTAGTAACTTCTAGTCAAAGTAGTGGTTCGCCATGAGGAATCAGCAGCTTCATTTCGAGTCAGAGATCGACTAGAGCAATCCAACTACAACTGATGAAATGCGATACTTTTCTCCTACGGATTTCGCAGTGGTTGGGCAATGCATTGATCAACTTTACGAGCACCAACCGTGGGTGACGATGACAAAATGAGTTAATGACGCAATAATTGATGGTTGACTAAAAAAAAAAATACTCCTATAAAGGCAAAAAGAATATATATATATATATATATATATAAAATTGTTTATTAAATGGAAAGACTTTGACATTTACCTCATTGGCCCAATGTAAACAGTTTCAAGTCCCGGCACACGTCATCTAGTGAATGGGATATATTTGGAGAGAAGTTTGTTTTGCAGTATCTTGATGCTTTTAAGCAAAGTTTTAAATTTTAAAAAAAAAACACGAAAAATTGATATCGAGGGAATTTGTAAAGGGCCCCTCTCCGACTTAAGCCCGTTCATGCTCGAAGAATTATATGCGATTATGATAAGACGGATGGTCGAGAGTCACATCTAAGGCCCGATCTTGGGTCCAATATAAATCCCGCCTAGTGACCACCGCTGCAGCCCGAAATGAAAAGTACAGCAAATGCCTCCTTTGTTTCGAGGAAAATGAATTACCCGGAAAATAACATTATTTTTATGAAAAATATTTTTGATTTTTTTTTTTTATTGTGCAACAACAATATCACGCACCAAAATCAGGATGCGGCCCAATAAATAGAACACGGACATGGCAACGGCCCACCCAGATTAGATGTTGATTTAGAAATTAGGATATCATTGAGAAAGAGAGGTACGTCCGTTCATGTTGGATCGGGTCAGTCCACGTTATGGGCCGGACTAGTTGTATTTACCCAAAAAGAAACTAAGTTGGACTTTTGAGTGGGACGTGACGCACGCTTGGTATCAGCTTTGGCTACAACTGCATAATAGCCAAGCACAAAAAAAAAAAAAACAAGACGAAAGGTGAAAAAGGACTTTGCTACTATAATAGTTTTTGGACGACTGTAATAATAATAATATTTTGTGAGCCATAAGTTTTTAAAAGGGTGGACGTGATAATCATTTTTTATTCATTATTATTTTTTATGGCCCAAAACAAACCGTTAGCATAATAGCCCCTCAAAGAATATTACATAATCAATTCCTCAATCAAAGTTCAACTACAACACGAACTACAAATCAGATTTCTTGATCTTGTAAAAAAAATATTTAATAGTTAAACATCAAGTTTATATTTCACAAACAATTTTCTTTTTTATTTTCTTCTATATTCTTAGTCAAATCGACATAAATTATACCTATCAAAATGGATATAAAACCCATTTATTAACCCAAATTTATTTACATGGGTAACAAATGGGTCACTTAAAATGTGCATGCCAACCATAAATGGATTGATAGATGGATGAGCCAAAATGAATGGATCTTAAATTGGTTCCGTTATGAACCAATTTACAACCCATTTACAATTAAAAGCCTTGCTCCCACGTTTCACACCATTCCCACACACGACATCTTCATCATCTTCCTCTTTAATCCTTCACCTCGCTCTTCATTCGATACGATCTCGTTCACCGCCGCCAACTCCAACCGCAAAGATTGTTTTCGATTAATCGTCAAGGAAGGGTTTGTTTGTCTCTCCCTCGTCGGGGAAGTCCCAAGCCTTGAGATTAGCCGAACGCCGCAGAGCTCGAGGCTAGTCGAGATCTAGCCTCGAGCTCGCCACCGGGATCTTGGTGAGACCCGAGATCGCGAGCTTCGAGCGAGCTAGAGGCTTACCGGGACACGGTCGATTGCTGGGCTTCCCACTGTCGCCGAAGCCCTACAACCGGTAGACAGAGGAGGAAGGTAGCAGATGTAGGAGGGAGCTTGCGGACGAAGGAGCGAGGAGGAAAAAAAGAAAAAGAAAAAAGAAAAAAAAAGAAAAAGAAAATAAAATAAAAACTTAAAACATTTTATAAAAAAAAATTCACTAAATTTACGGAAACTAAAAAGATTAAAAAAAATTAAATATATAAGTAATTATTAATATGTGTCGGGTTGGGTATGGTCAAGTTAGGTATGGGTCAATAAATTTACACTACGCATAAATGAGTCATAAAATGGTTAATGGGTCAAGCCATTTAAGACCCGACCTTTACCCGACCCGACCCCACTTGTTTAACAGGTCTAATGTAAATCACCATCCACGTTCATTTAATATATAGCAGACTTTTTTTTAATTACAAACCCGCTTGGACATGAAATGTGGAAAAAGTGTCAAAAAAATTATAAATCTATTGCATCCGTACTAATTCAGTCCTAAACATTTTGTTGGAGCCAATTCGGTCCTAAACATTTTGCATCGATACAAATTTAGTCATAAACCTTTTATATTTGTGTCTATTCGGTCAATTCGGTCAATTTTAGTCGAAAATCGCTAATGTGGACGTCGGTTGTCCATGGAGACCTTCGTTTGGGGTTGGCAAGGGTTGGTTGGCGACCCTTGCCACCCCCCCAAAATAAAAAAAAAAGTGCGAAAAAAGAAAAACAAGACAAAAAGAAAAAACCAAAATTTTTTAAGAAATTATTAAGAATAATTAAAAATATTAAAATAGTATTAAAAAATATCTAAGTCAACGTCGGTCGTGTCATGTAGAACAACCGACGTCCACGTCAGCGATTTACGGCTAAAATTGACCGGATCGACTCAATTGTAATTGGTACAAATGCAAGAGGTTTATGACCGAATTGACACCAATAAAAGGTTAATGACGTAATGACATCAATGCAGTAGGTTTAGGACTTTGTTGACACTTTTCCCCATGAATTGTGGATTCGGCCGTGGATAGAGATCGTTTCTATAAGTAGAATTGTCCCCAAAGTCATTGTATTTTTCGTCACGGAAAAGATAATGAATATTTTCGTCCGGCAACAAGATTACATTTTCCATGTTCTCGTAGGCCAATCTGCAATTTCCAGGAAATGTACCATTGACATGTCCTTGATATAAGCCCAATCAGATTAACACAATCGAAAGTGATATTTTCCTTTACCATTGGAAGAAAGTTAGTCGTCTTTCGTTCGTGACAACAACAATAATAATAATAATAATAATAATAATAATAATAATAATAATAACCTTGAAATGTGCCTTGATTTAAATAGCAGAACCACAAGATTTTCCAATTGACCCCATGTGCTCGCCTTCTTTGACTGACTGACGGCTGCGGAACCAAACAATCGGAAAATAAGACGAATGATTGCACGACAATTCCAACCTTGCCGCCCAAGCAAAATCGAGGATTCCACGACAAAATGAATTAATAAATGTAGATACAAAAGGCTGCTGGTCGTGACCTTTGTCCTAAAGCGTTGCGTCAAGACGAATAAAGACGCCATGTCTCTGTCAAACAGGCGTGGCCAAGCTGCATAACTCCATATTGGAAAATGCTGCCACAGTTTTTTTTTTCCTTTTTTAATTTCTTGTATCGGTTGACTCAGTAAAGACAAAGACATTGCTGAAGAAAATGCATCCACATTTCTTTCCCCGGACCGGTAACATGTGCATTGTGCATTGTAGATATAACTTATGTTTTCTACTTTTTCCTTTTTTGAAACCCCATGTGTTTTTGGCTGACCGATGATCGGGCAAAGTACCCAAAAAAGTCACAAATCTATTGCATTTGTACCGATTTAATCCGAAATTTTTTAATTGTACCGATTGAATTATAAAATTTTTGATGATTAGCCAATCTAGTCCATCCTACTAATTTTAATCGAAAATCGCCGACATGAACGACAGTCGTCCGACATGGCATGGCCGCCGCTAACATGGACGAGTTTTATTATTTTTGTTTTTTCTTTTCTTTCCCAACTTTGGGGCAACGAGGTTGCCCGCCGACCATCACTAGCCACGGGCGAGGGCGTCAGTCCCTCACCTATATCCGGGCGAGGCCTGACACCCTCGTGGTCAATGAGGGCCGCGACACCCTTGCATGGTCTAGGCAAGGGCCGTGATGCTCTCGCCAACCCAGAGTTGTAAAAAAGAAAAAACAAAGAAAGGAAAAAAAAGGAAAGAAAAAATATTGAAAAAATATAAAAATTTTCTATGTCAGCAATGGTTGTGCCACGTAGGAACCCCGGCATCCATGTCGGGGATTATAGGGTCAAAAGGTTTTGGACTCAATCAGTACAATTAAAAAGTTTAAAACTAAATTGACACCGATGTAATAAATTTAGTACTTTTTTTATACTTTCCCTAATGATAACCTAACGCGTGATTTCCGAACTCGGATCAAGTGAGCTTTGGTATCAACCCAAATGACAATTTGAGTTCCCACAAATAAATAGGTCGAGCATTTGGTCTCCTGGCATTTGCATACATGCTTTCATAGTATGTCAATCATTCAGCTCGGGAGCTAGAGTTTTCCCTTTCAAACCATATCAATTGCGAGAACTAGTCCGTGTGAGGGCTATCGACCCGGATCTAAGGTTAAAACTCAAACGGTTTATAGGGGTTGCAAGGTGTTTGACAGGCTTTCATCAATAATCAAATTTTCAACGAGGATATAATCAATTTCGTCTATTGAATTCAATTCAAGCAGTGATGTTTTAGTGACTAAAATCTAACATAATGCAAAAATAATCATGGGGGTGATTCCATTCAATCCAAGCAATGAATGTTTTAGTGACTAAGGCTAATGCAATGCCACACTGATCATGGGGGTGATTAGATTGGAATAATAATGCGTCCTCCTTCCCCGATCGCCAGAAGCACGAGCCGACTGACGTGACCATGCTCCATTTACGATTCTGCCCTTTTCTTACATAGAAAGTGAAAACGTGGATCCTTTGTAAGCTGGAACAGTCAGTCAAACGTATGTGATTCTCGTGCTTTTTGAAATTTTTTTAAGAAGGCTAATGATATATACATTTGAAGAACAGAATAGTTTTTGGGGAAAAGAAAAAGTTGAACGAGAAGCTTTTGAAGGGATGAAATTCAGTATATCGTTCTAAATTCTTACATATACATAAGAACATATAAATACAAGAATGTAGAAATAGGAAAAAAATATACAATATGTTATTTTCCTATTCTATAGACTAAGTATCCAATATTAGAGATTTACAGAATTAATCAATCTGAGATGTGCACAAAATAAAATCAATCTTCAGCATTTAGTCCCAATTTATAGCTCGTGTCAACACTCCCCCTCAAGTTGATGTATAAATATATTTAATGCCCAACTTGTTGAGCGAGTTGTAGAAGATCCCGCTTAATACAGCCTTCGTCAGTATGTCAGCCAATTGATCTTCAGATTTATTAAAAAAAAAATCGAGCTATCTTGTTATCTAGATTTTATTTGATAAAATGTCGATCTACCTTAATATGCTTGGTACAAGCGTGCTGAATTGAATTGTGAGAAATATCAATTGCAGTATTATAGTCACAAAACAAATTCATCTCAAACTTGGGAGCAAGGCCAAGTTCCGACATTAACCTCTTGAGCCAAATAAGTTCACAAAGTCCTTTGGCTATCCCCCTGAATTTGGCTTCCGCACTCGACAATACTACTATTTTATGTTTCTTGCTTCTCCAAGTGACACAAATCCCTCATACAAAAGTAAAATACCCCGATGTCGATTTCCGGTCCGAAACACTCCATGCCCAATCTGCATCTATAAAACCTCCAATTTCAAGATGCCCATTCTTTGAAAATAAGAGTCATTTCCTTGGATCAAACTTCAAGTAGCAAAAGATTCGAACCACAACATTCATATGATCTTCAATAGGTGCATGCATAAATTGCCTAACAATGCTCACAGCACACGCAATATATGGACGAGTATGAGACAAATAGATTAACTTTCCCACTAACCTTTGATATCTCTTCTCACTAGTTGGCACCTGATCCGGGTATTTCTCAAGTTTGTAATTCTGAACAATTGAAGTATCAACTTGCTTACAATCTAGCATCCCCATCTTTGCCAATAGGTCTAGTACATATTTCCGTTGAGAAAGAAATATGCCTCCTTTCATTCTGGCTATCTCAATTCCTAAGAAACACTTGAGTCCCCCAAGATTCTTCATTTCAAACTCCACTACGAATCTCTCTTAGAGTTTAGAAATCTCCTCCAGATCGTCCCCTATTATAATCATATCATCCAAATAAATAATCAAAACTGTTGCCTTTTCTTCATGTTGCCTCTAGAATAATGTATAATCTGATAAATCTCTTTAAGATTACTCATATCTTTTCATAGCCAAGCTAAAATGACCAAACCAAGCATGGGGAGATTGTTTTAGTCCATATAGAGAACATTGCAACTTATATCCAATGCCTTGCTGTGAGAAAACATTGTACCCAGGTGGAATATCCATATAAATCTCTTCTTCAAGGTCACCATGGACGAAAGCATTCTTGACATCAAACGGGTGTAGTGGCCAATCTAAGTTGGCAGTAAGAGACATCATAAATCTAACGGTGTTAAGCTTTGCAAATGTTGAGAATGTATCCTAGTAATCTACGCCATATGTCTATGTGTATCCCTTTGCTATAAACCTTGCCTTATATCTCTTGATGGATCCATCCGCCTTGTATTTAACGGAGAACACTCATTTACACCCCACGGTTTTCTTCCCTTTAGGCAATCCCATAAACTTTTAAGTTCTATTTTTTCGTAACGCCTTTGGGTCTTCCAAGGCTTCTTGTACCCTATCGGGAACATGGAATGAAGACACATTAGACGTATATGCTTTTAGTGGTTTTGACAATCTCCTAGTTGACACATAGTTTGCAATGGGATATTTTGATCTCCTTTTCTCCACATCCGGTAAGTATCGGTTTGGGAGCTTGCCATGATTATACCCGCTAGGTAACTTATATCTAGTAGGTATATTAGAATTATCAAGATTATAGGATGTTGTAGGGAAAATTATCTTAGGAATATCCTCGGGAGATGAGTTGAGTCTTGGAGAGTGGGGAAACTATTTTTGCACATCGTGTTCATGTATGGCCTGCCCATCCCTCGTCGGGACCTACCCAACCTTTGGTACCACCTACCCAGCTCTTGTTGGCAATGTTTGGACTTGCTTATCCTCCTTTGGGATTGACCCAACTTTCGACATCTCCCGCCCAGCCCATGTCGACAATGTCGGGGCATGCCCAGCTGCTGTTGTGATACTACGGCCATTCACCCATTAATTCTTCATTCCTTCCCATATCTCCTCCTAAAAGGAAGAGTTGGATATCGGAAAAAATTAGTTCAGATTCCATGAAGGTCACATCCATAGTAACATAGGTTTTTCGAGTAGACAGATTGTAGCAATTATAGCACACGGCATGTGGATCAAGTTTAGTGCTCTGATTTTTATGGATGTGTACGAAGGCTACACAGCCAAAAACTTTAAGGGAAATGATCAAAGTTGAAGGGAGAGAAACATGCGCTAATAGAGTCTATAGTGGAGTCTAAAATGCCAACACTTTAAAGGCGTCCTATCAAAGAGATGAACCACCGTGACAACTGCATTTTCCCAAAATTTGTTCGGAACATAAGCTCTAATTAATAGTGCATGAGCTATCTTTAGGATGTGTTTGTTCTTCCATTTAGCTACCCTATTTTGCTGTGGTGTATGTGGGGAAAAGTATACTAGAAATGCCATAATTTTTGTACGGCGTTCACTTGAATGCTATAACTTTCAAAACGTTCACTTAAGTGCTATAACTTTCAAAAATTGTTCACTTGAGTGCCATGTTGACGTGGATGCCGGAAAAGCTAACGTAGCAACCAGAAAGCTAACGTGGATCGCCGGAAAGCTGATGTGGCACGCCGAAAAAGTTATTGTAGCACTCAAGTGAACGATTTTGCTCCAACGTGACACTCAAGTGAATGATTTTTGAAAGTTATGGCACCTAAGTGAACATTTTGAAAGTTATGGCACTCAAGTGAACGCCATACACAAGTTATGACACTCATGGTGTACTTATCCCGGTGTATGTGTATAGGACGTCTCATGAAGGAGACCATGCTGCTGAAAATATACTTGCAGGTGTTGATTGGCATTTTCTCCACCATTATCAATACGAAGAACTGGAACTTTAGCACCAAATTGCGTCTTTATCATAGTATGGAAGATACAAACCACATTTGATACTTTGTCTTTATGTTTCATCAAATATTACCAAGTCATTCAAGTGCAATCATCAACAAAGGTCACAAATCACGTAATTCCCAAAACAGTAGTAATAGGAGAAGGATCCCAAACATCCGAATGTAATAAGGAAAAAGGAACACTCTTATTCAAACTTAGTAGAAAAGGAACACGATGGCTTTTAGCAAAAACAAAAGTCTCATATTAGAAAGCTGAGTCTCATAAATTGGAAAACAACTTAGGAAATAAATATTTCATATAACCAAAGGATGGGTGCCCCAACCGACGAATGCCATGGCTAAACTTGCTTCCCCTTGCTACAGGAGGAAGGTCTTGTATGGTTCACACTCCCAGCATTGAAATTGTCCATGTAGTACAACCTCCCTCTCTTAATACTATGCCCAGTGATCTCTTCCGTGAGAATATCCTGAAAAAGTAAAAAAAATTGGATACATTAGAGCAACGCAATTGAGCTCTTCAGTGGCTTGACCGACAGATATCAATTTATTTGACAATGATGGAACTAGAAGGGTATTAGACAGAGAGAGTGACGTTGAAAGAGCAACAATCCCAGCTCTTGTCATAAGATAAGTAGTTCCATTAGCATTGGTGATCCTATGACGCCTTGGTTGCGTAACCCTGACGAAGTCGTCTGGATTGAAGGTCATGTGATCCGTATCTCCCGAATCAATAATCCATCCACTTTACTTATCGTGATTATAAGTAAATATAGCACATCCATAATTACCTTCATATATTGCAGTTGAATTACTAGTTGGTTCTACCTGAGAGATCAATAACAAATGAGGTTCCACTGTTACAAGTGAAGCTTTCCTTTTTTCGCCATTCACCTCACATTTAGCTTGTTTTCGTGCCTTGAGTTCTTTCCACCAATCTGGATACCCATGTAACTTAAAGCATGTCTCATGGGTATGTTTCATGGTCCCACAATGCGTGCATCCACCAACTGGTTGGGATTTCTGCCTTTAGATTGTGATGTTTCTTCTACCACCCGAGGAGATGCCTATTTTGAAAATTTACAGCATTGACACCTCGTGGATCTCGTCAGCAGAGGCAATCTTGGCCCCCATCTTCTTCCCTCTCGATACCATGGCAGTGGCGTGTGTAGTGTCTGTGCTCGCCAACATCACCGCCTGTCGTAGATCTTCCCATCGAACACGGGCATATGCTAGCTCAATTGTAGGGAAAGGTTGCATTTGGAGTACATCAGCTCAGACTTTATCCAAGCGATCAATACACACTATCTTCCTGAATAGCATCATTGTATCTCTCTATATCAACAGGACATATCATCGGATTTGGACGGCTGAAATCAATTTCCCTCCATAAGCCTTGTAGACCATTGTAGTAGGTTTTAATGGTCCTCTAGCCTGTCTCATTCTAGTCACACGTACGTCTCTTCAAATCATAAACTTGAGAAGTATCAATTCCATAAAAAAGTAATAGCACCAAATCCCCACCATTGAATCCTCGATTTTTCACTTTCTAAGCTTGCATCTGTCGATTGGGGTTGAGGAAGATCCCCATTGATATATCCCAATTTGTCTTTTGCCGGAGATATACATACCAAAGGCCATAGTTGGTGTCGTCCAACTTGATGGCGATCTGTACTGTGGGATATTCATCGTGTGATGTTTGAATCTGGTTCTGGGTCGGGATCTGCTGCATCTTGGTCGTAATCCTCAAGGATTGCTATTGCAGAAGGATCCTTGCTGCTCCCCTATTGAGTCTCCAGTTTGTTTCTATCTCCCATGACTGTTGCTCACCGGATCAATAACGCTGCTCTAATACCATGAAGAAGAGAATAGTTTTTGGGGAAAAAGAAAAGTTGACAGAGAAGCTTTTGAAGGAATGGAATTCTGTATATCGTTCTATGTTCTTACATGCAACATAAGGACATATAACTACAAGAATGTAGAAATAGGAATAAAAATATACAAGATGCTATCTATTTTCCTATTCTATAAACTAAGCAATCCAATCTTAGTGATTTACAGAATCGATCAATCTAAGATCTGCACAAAATAAAATCGTACTTTCAACATTTAGTCCCAATTTACAGCTCACGCCAACAATATCGGCAGTGGAAATACTATCGGCTAAAAAGATAAGTTAATATATTTTGTTAATAAGTCAGGTTTGAAAGATGATAACGCACGGACTCTTTTCTCGGATTACACCTACCTAATGGCGTGGTTATGGAATTAATAATTCTGCGATGTCATAAATACTTTTTATTCTTTGTTATGACCGAGAAATTCATTGGTTTCGTCTCGAAGTCAAACTAACATATGGTCCAAATTCGATTCGCATGGAGCAGATATTAGTAGGTGATTCGCGATAATGAACCATGTTCGCAACATGTCGGTCACGGACACATATGACTAGTTCAGTAATCCTGTTAGCTCAATTCAAGCGGACCCGCCTACTCGGTATTTACTACTTGGTCTTTCCTTTGCTTAGAAATTCACAAGTAGTTTTGTTACTGTTTGAACGGTGGACTTTTCTAATGAACTATAGCAACTCATAAATTTTAAAAAAAATTATGATTGTAGTTTGTATTACGTTGCCAGTTGCCATATTATTGTACTAATGACCCGGAGCACGTTATAATTATATTTGATGAGGGTGAACAAGATGGACCGATCAAATCTGAAATAGCCTGGGCCAATTCCAATTACATAAAATTGAAACCGCTGATTTTCGATCCAGTTCAAGGTTCCAAGGAGGAACTCAAAAGTACCTTTGTTAGAGACTAGCTCCTTTTCAACCTATATAGTTAGCTCGTAGTTCTATCAGAGGGTCGTACGCACGTTTGCCAACTTTTCATCGGCGATAATAATGTCGTCACTGAGATTGGCTTTCTGGTTGGATTCTCGATTTTTAGGTGCGACCGAACTGGATTGGGAACCAATCATCCCTAATATTTGACTAGAAGGGGAATGATGGGTACTAGAACTGTAAGTGGACAAACGCCACGTCAGTCGGCTTCTGGTTGCGGTGCGCTTCTTCGGAGCTTGTATCGTTTTAGTCACAGAAATTAGAAACGCTCATCGGTCAGAAGACCCGGACCATGTACAGGTCGGAAAATGACAAGAGAGACTGATGACCACATGCTCTTGTCTTTCCTCTTTGTTTTGCTTGCCTTTCATGAATCACACTTCCTCGCCACTTGACCTCCTAATCTAACCCGAAGTCTTAAAAATTTCCACTGGAATCTCCTGTTGAATGGGCACAAAGGAAGCCGCAAATCAATGGCTGACACACTGAAGCCCGTGCAAGAAAGAACTTCGTCGTTTCCCGCAACAAGACAGAGACAAACAAGTCTCGCCGCATGCTTAAATACCCGCCGCAGCCTCGCAAATTCCTGCGCTCCATCTCTCTCTCTATAAGCAACCATGGAGAGAGGAGGACAAGAGACAAGCCTGAGCTCGCCACTGATAGAGCCGTGTGGTGAGGATGGTTTTGCGAGATCATTGGCTTCGAACGAGAGAGAGGAAGAGAAGGGTGTTGTCAGGTGGAGGAGCGAGGTTCCTGTAGAGATAAAGAAGCAGCTATGGCTTGCCGGTCCGCTCATATCGGTGAGCTTGTTGCTCTACAGCTTGCAGATGATCTCTCTCATGTTCGTTGGCCATCTTGGCGAGCTGCCTCTCTCCGGCGCTTCCATGGCCACCTCCTTCGCCACCGTCACCGGTTTCAGCTTACTGGTGAGCTCGAGAGATCGCTGTATTAGCGTTGCTCTTACTTCAATTCGAATTCCATAACAAAGAGATTTTATTTCTGGTTTTGGCTTAGTTGATGTTCTCATAAATCCATGCTCGTAACTTGAGCTGAGACGATGCTATATGTTTGTAATGGATGCTCTTGTCCACGATCAATCTGTTTCTTCGTTTTCTTGTAGCAGATTTGGTAGATGTTACCCTTTTTAATCCTGTATTTGCCGCCCGTATTCACCTGCAGTTTTTCATCAGTACTAGATCGACAGACTTTGTTTGAGAATTGCTCATTTTGGAGAGGCAACAAACGATGAAGATGATGAAATTACTGTCTCGCTTGCTATCTAACCGGAATAAAATAGAACTGGTGCCCATAATTTGGCTCGGCTAGCCATATTTTGTTAGTGCTGCACTGGAGATGCTACTGATACCGGAGTTGAATTTCAGTTCTACCACAGATTTATCCAATTTAAACAACAGTGACTAAACTCTGAAGAGCATATGTCAGTCTTCTCTTGTGAAGTTCTGATTTTTCTTCTGTCAATCCTCTTTAACTAGATGGGAATGGCCAGCGCATTGGATACGTTCTGCGGCCAATCATACGGGGCTAGGCAGTTTCATATGCTTGGAATTCACATGCAGAGAGCTATGTTCATCCTTCTACTAGTGAGCATACCTCTTGCTTGCATCTGGGCAAACACGAGAATCATACTAGAAGCAGTCGGCCAACAATCAGACATAGCGGTGGAAGCGGGAAAGTACGCCCGATACATGATCCCGTCCCTCTTTGCTTACGGCCTTCTTCAATGCCTGGTCAAGTTCTTGCAGACTCAGAACATAGTCCTCCCTATGGTGCTGAGCTCGGGAATTGTTACATTACTGCATATCTTCTTCTGTTGGGTTCTGGTCATGAAAACCGGCCTCGGAAGCAGAGGAGCTGCCTTGGCGAATTCGATATCGTATTGGTTGAACGTGTTGCTGTTGGCGCCTTACGTGAAGTTCTCTTCTTTGTGCTCCAAGACTTGGACCGGGTTCTCGAAGGAAGCCTTTCACGACATTCTCAGATTCCTTAGACTTTCCATTCCTTCCGCGGTTATGGTCTGGTAAAAACATCTCAGAACCCTTCATCTCTCTCGCGATCCTGATAAAACCGATGATATGCATGATCTTCTTTGTTGCTGCAGCTTGGTGATGTGGTCATTCGGGATGATGGTGCTCCTCTCGGGACTTCTCCCGGACCCGACATTGGAAACTTCGGTGCTTTCTATCAGGTTAATCTCGAGCTCGGCGTTAGTCTTTCGTGAAGTAGTTCAGGATGAGGCGCATTTGATGCACACTTTAGTTTGTAGTATGTATATGACCTCCCAATGTTTACATTCTCAGTCTCAACACCGCCGCGACAGTTTGGATGATCCCTTTCGGACTCAGCTGCGCTGTGAGGTAAGCATGCCAAACTGCGTACATTGTATGACATATTCATATGAATATTAAGACCAAATTGGTGTGGCAATGGAGTTTCACGTGTTCCCTGGTCGTCAATCTATCCAGCACTCGCGTTTCAAATGAACTCGGGGCTGGGAAGCCTCTGGCTGCGCGTTTGGCAGTGTATGTGGTCCTCTCCACGGCCGTAACCGAAGGAATTCTGGTCGGAATAGTCTTGATCTCGATACGCAATGTGTGGGGCTATGCTTACAGCGACGAGACAGAGGTGGTCGATTATGTAGCCGTCATGATGCCGATTCTATCAGCTTCGAACTTCTTGGATGGACTCCAATGCGTCCTTTCAGGTTGCTTTAGTTGTTTTACACGATTGGCGTGTTTTTGATCCGGTCCGATTCTGTTCCTCGTAGATGCCATGAAATCGAAGCTCATGCTCCAAACTAGTGACAGTTACTTGTGTTTCGCCCTCGCTCTTCTTCAGGAACTGCTAGAGGATGCGGTTGGCAAAAGATTGGGGCCTTTGTCAACCTGGGGTCTTATTACTTGGTTGGCATTCCATCTGCAATACTGCTAGGTTTTATTCTCCATGTCGGTGGAAAGGTGAAACTCTTCGGTCTTATACTTTTCATATTCCTCGATTTTACGTTGAAATGATACGAATAGTCCTAATCCAAAAATATGATTCTGATTAGAATTGATTTTTTCTGATTCTGTCCTATGAATGAGTTTTAAAGAAGCAAAACGCTTTTGATAACTAATAAAAATTTCTATTTTAAATCGAGAGAAAGCGATGAGAAAACTAAAAGGAAAAAATGAAAAATATGAGGCTTCATGCTATTTTATGTTTCTGAAAAGTGATTCTTTTTTTTTCAAAATCAACTTTTTTTTTTATTCTTTTTTTGCCTAAAACTATTCTCGAGAACAAAATCAGAATCAGAATTATTTACGTTACTAAACATGTTTCTCATCCTTTTTTATCCCGAAAAATAAAATCGGAGAATCAGAATCGTTGCCTGCCCTAACTTTCTAGGAACGGTGATTACAACCTAGACATGGCCACGGGCCGTGAACCGCCGGTTTCGGTTCATGGACCAGAGGTTCCGGTTCTAGTTCCGGTTATTCCATGGGCCGGTTCCGGGCCCAAACCGGCCTGTGGCCATCTCTATTACAACCCGCTGAATATTTTCTCCTGCTGCAGGGTCTCTGGCTAGGAATTATCTGCGCGCTAGTGGTGCAAGTGTTCTGTCTTTTCTGCATCTTTCTACGTACTAACTGGGACCAAGAGGTTAGACCCTTTTACATTAATAGAGAAGAAATCACTCACCTTGTTCATACTAAAGATTTTCTGCTTTTGCAGGCAAAGAAGGCAGCTGAGAGAGTGCATGACTCCACCATCCCCATAGACACAGTGTCATAAGGAAGAATCTAGTTTTAGGTAGAAAAACTCGGAATATGTGAAGATCGAGAAAGCAAAGAGCAAAATGTTATGCTGAATGCTGTACTCAAAGAATTGCGGAAGAAAATGCAGGATTGCAGTAACTAGTGCAGTTCAATGCCCCAAGTGATGGTCCAAAGTAAGGAAGAGCCGGCGTGTGTAAGCTGACCTAAGGCAGGTGTGAAGTGTGAACAGAACGAATGGAGAGTAGGATGATGCCATTGTAACTTTCTACCATCTGAATAACATCAATTTTGATTTTGATTCGAATGTTGGTGCAGCTTACTCATTGAAATCTCAAATGGAGTAATTTGAGCCGCCTTAATCTCTTTCTAGAGAGCTACTTTAATTCTTAACATTACACAAGCTAAGCAAGTGCCAATGTACTCGCTAAGTTTGAGATGCGGACGGCATTGTCCATGCTTATTTAGGAAAATTCTTAGTCCAAAAGAAACGACTACTCAATATCAGAGCTGTGTATATAAAAAAGCCAAGCTCATTCAGTTCTATGCACAGGACAGAGTCAGAAACCAAAACAGAGCCACAAAATATATTAACTGGAAGATAACAAGATCACTTAAACTGTTTTCCGAACAATACATCATGAAATTTCCACATCAATGGTCTAAAATTGCATAATCAAGCCCATTTAATTGAAAAATGCGAAGAGTATCCATGTGATAGCTACTCTACAGTATACATACAATAAACAGGATGGATCGGCCTACAGCATTCTCCAGTCTTAATCCTCCATCAAAAGCAACCAAAAGAACACTGATCATAGAATTAGAATCGGGCACAATAATTAGAGGTGCAAGTAAACCACTCAAAAGCATCAGCTTGGAATAAAAGAAGAAAAATGCCTCCAAAAATGTCGGCCTTCTACGACCTAGTGTACAAGTTCTCTGTCAACTAGAAAGGAGGATGTTACCTTTTACTTTTCCCTCCTTTTCATATAATTATTTCCTCCCCAATTTCAAGCCTAGATAAATGATTGACTTCCAAATTCAACCAAAGTAGCACCCTCTTCAGTCTCATGATATATGCAAAAGGCGAGCACATTTCCTCACAGAACAATGAAACTTTCCGATACTCAAATTACCTCAAGGGAATAACCGCAAGCCTCATTAATGCTTGTGCAGAACTCAGCGTGCATAAACTTAAGAGAGTCGTGCAAAGCAATGAAGTTTCATTCCGGATGCTGGAATTCAAGATCTAGCTTCCGTTTCAAATGGGTCCGGTCAGCACTGCCCAACAAAAAAAGACACAGAGCCCTACATCAATAAGCGAAAAATTCCAATACAGCATCACTAAATTTAATGGTATTGGAGTTTCTGCATTTAAATACCATAGACATGAGTACATACTTCCGTGTCTGAATAAAGACAAATCTGTTAGCTGATGCCCGACTAAATTATATGCAGCTAAAGATATAATAGCTCGAATATTAGGCCTTCCTACAAAACTAGTGAGTAAATCAAATTTCATCTATGAAACTTGTTTTTAAACATGTAGTTTGTCAACTTATTTAGTAGCACGATATTCAATTAACAGGTTGTATCTGAGGTACGTAACCGACTCAGTCCTCATCTTTAGGTGATGAGAATAAATGCTTTCAAATCATACACAAATCACTCTGGAGAAGTAGGCATGGCTCAGCTGCAGGGGTTCCATGGTCAAGTCAGCACATCGTCATATGCTTGGAGAAGAGCCGACACCAGTGACTCAATTTGCTAAAGCTACTTATTATTTTGCGCAAGGGTCTAAAACTCAATTGACAAAATTAGAAAGTTTAGAGCTGAATTTACATCCGCGATCACCCTCTAAGAGAAGGGAAATTCAGGGTTTTGGGTCGCTGTGCATACTCGAGGTCAATGTCCTAGCTAGTAACTTCTAGTCAAAGTAGTGGTTCGCCATGAGGAATCAGCAGCTTCATTTCGAGTCAGAGATCGACTAGAGCAATCCAACTACAACTGATGAAATGCGATACTTTTCTCCTACGGATTTCGCAGTGGTTGGGCAATGCATTGATCAACTTTACGAGCACCGACCGTGGGTGACGATGACAAAGTGAGTTAATGACGCAATAATTGATGGTTGACTAAAAAAAAATACTCCTATCAAGGAAAAAAGAATATATATATATATATATATATAATTATTTATTAAATGGAAAGACTTTGACATTTACCTCATTGGCCCAATGTAAACAGTTTCGAGTCCCGGCACACGTCATCAAGTGAATGGGATATATTCGGAGAGAAGTTTGTTTTGCAGTATCTTGATGCTTTTAAGCAAAGTTTTAAATTAAAAAAAAAACACAAAAAATTGATATCGAGGGAATTTGTGAAGGGCCCCTCTCCGACTTAAGCCCGTTCATGCTCGAAGAATTATATGCGATTATGATAAGACGGATGGTCGAGAGTCACATCTAAGGCCCGATCTTGGGTCCAATATAAATCCCGCCTAGAGACCACTGCTGCAGCCCGAAATGAAAAGTACAGCAAATGCCTCGTTTGTTTCGAGGAAAATGAATTATCCGGAAAATAACAATATTTTTTGAAAAAAAAAATTTTGATTTTTTTTTTATTGTGCAACAACAATATCACGCACCAAAATCAGGCTGCGGCCCAATAAATAGAACACGGACACGGCAACGGCCCACTCAGATTAGATGTTGATTCAGAAATTAGGAATCATTGAGAAAGAGAGGTACGTCTGTTCATGTTGGATCGGGTCAGTCCACGTTATGGGCCGGACTAGTTGTATTTACCCAAAAAGAAACTAAGTTGGACTTTTGAGTTGGACGTGACGCACGCTTGGTATCAGCTTTAGCTACAACTACATAATAGCCAAGCAAAAAAAAAAAAGACGAAAGGTGAAAAAGGACTTTACTAGCATAACAGTTTTTGGACGACTGTAATAATAATACTATTTTGTGAGCCATAAATTTTTAAAAGAGCGGACGTAATAACAATTTTTTATTTTTTTATTTTTTTGCCCAAAACAGACCGTTAGCATAATAGCCACTCAAAGACTGTTACATAATCAATTCCAATCAAAATTCAGCTATAACATGAACTACAAATCAGAATTCTTGATCTTGTGTAAAAAAAAAAAGATTGAATAGTTAAACATCAAGTTTATATTTCAGAAACAATTTTCTTCTTTATTTTCTTCTATATTCTTCGTCAAATTGGCGTAAATTAGACTTGTCAAAATGGGTTTAAAACCCATTTATTGACCCAAATTTATTGACATGGGTAGTAAATGGGTCACTTAAAATGCGCATGCCAACCATAAATGGATTGATAGATGGATGAGCCAAAATGAATGGGTCTTAAATTGGTTCTGTTATGAACCAATTTACTAACCCATTTACAATTAAAAGCCTTGCTCCCACGTTTCACGCCATTCCCACGCACGACATCTTCACCATCTTCTTCTTTAATTCTTCACCTCACTCGTCATTCAGTACGATCTCGTTCACTGTCGCCCCACCGCCTTCGCCGCCACCAACTCCAACTGCAAAGATTGTTTTCGATTAATCATCAAAGAAGTCCCAAAACTCGTCAAGGAAGTCTCAAAACTCGTCAAGAAAGGGTTTGTTTGTCTCTCTCTCGCCAAGGAAGTCCCAAGCCTCCAGATCAGCCAAACGCCGGAGAGCTCGAGGCTCATCGGGATCCGACCTTGAGCTTGCCCGCCGGGATCTGGCGAGACCCGAGATCACAAGCCTCAAGCGAGGTCGAGGCTCGCCGGGACGCAGTTGGTTGTTGGGCTTTCCATTGTCGTCGAAGCCCCGCAACCGGCGGATAGAGGAGGGAGGATGAAGGAGGGAGGAGGAAGGAGGGAGAAGGAAAAAAAAAAAGAAAAAAAAAACTTAAAACATTTTATAAAAAATAAAAAAAATTCACTAAATTTACAGAAATTAAAAAGCTAAAAAAAATAAATATAGAAGTGATTATAAAAGCCTCCTTTAATATATAGCAGCCTTTTTTTTTTTTTAATTACAAAGCCTCTTGGACATGAAATGTGGGAAAAATGTCAAAAAAATTATAAATCTATTGCATCCGTACCAATTCAGTCTTAAACATTTTGTTGGAGCCAATTCGGTCATAAACCTTTTGCATTGATACAAATTCAGTCCTAAACCTTTTATATTTGTGTCTATTCGGTCAATTTGGTCAATTTTAGTCAAAAATCGCTAATGTAGACGTCGGTTGTCCATGGCGACCTTCGCATGGGGTCGGCAAGGGTTGGTTGGCGACTCTTACCGCCCCCTCGAAAAAAAAAGTGCGAAAAAAGAAAAACAAGACAAAAAGAAAATACCAAAATTTTTAAAGAAATTATTAAGAATAGTTAAAAATATTAAAATAGTATTAAAAAATATCCAAGTCGGCGCCAGCCATGCAACGTAGAACAACCGACGTCCACGTCGGCGATTTTTGGCTAAAATTGACAGGATCTACTCTATTGCAATTGGCACAAATGTAAGAGGTTTATGACTGAATTGGTACCAATAAAAGGGTAAGGACGTAATGGCATCAATGCAGTAGATTTATAACTTTTTTGATACTTTTTCGACACTTTTTCCTATGAATCGTGGATTCGGCCGTGGACAAAGATCGTTTCTATAAGTAGAATTGTCCCCAAAGTCGTTGTATTTTTCATCGTGGATAAGGTAATGAAAATTTTCTTCCGGCAACAAGATTTCATTTTCCATGTTCTCGTCGGCCAGTCTGCAATTTCCGGGAAATGTACCATTGACATGTCCTTGATATAAGCCCAATCGGATTAACACGATCGAAAGTGAGATTTTCCTTTGCCATTGGAAGAAAGTTAGTCCTCTTTCGTGACGACAACAACGACAGCAATAATAATAATAATAATAATAATAATAATAATCACGATCTTGAAATGTGCCTTGATTTAAATAGCAGACCCGCAAGATTTTCCGATTGACCCCATGTGCTCGCCTTCTTTGACTGATGACTGACGGCTGCGGAACCAAACAATCGGAAAATAAGACGAATGATTTCACGACAATTCCAACCTTGCCGCCCAAGCAAAATCGAGGATTCCACGACAAAATGAATTAATAAATGCAGACACAAAGAGCTGGTGGTCGTGATCTTTGTCCTAAAGCGTTGCGTCAGGACGAATAAAGACGGCATGCCATGTCTCTGTCAAACAGGCGTGGCCAAGCATAACTCCATATTGGAAAATGCTGCAACAAATTTTTTTTTCTTTTTTAATTTCTTGTCTCGGTTGACTCAGTAAAGACAAAGACATTGCTGAAGAAAATGCATCCACGTTTCTTTCCACGGATTGGTAACACGTGCAATGTGTATTGTAGATATAACTTATGTTTCCACTTTTTCCTTTTTGGAAACCCCATGTGTTTTTGGCTGACCGATGATCAGACAAAGTATCCAAAAAAGTCACGAATCTATTGTATTTGTATCGATTCAGTCCGAAATTTTTTAATAGTACTAATTGAATCATAAAATTTTTTATGATTAGCCAATCTAGTCTATCTAACTAATTTTAATCGAAAATCGCCGACATGAACGACAGTCGTCCGACATGGCATGGTCGCTGCTAACATGGATGAGTTCTATTATTTTTGTTTTCTTCTTTTGTCTTTTCCTTTCTTTCCCAACTTTGGGGCAGCGAGGTTGCCTGCCGACCATCGCTAGCCATATGCGAGGGCATCGGTCCCTCACCTAGATCGGGGCAAGGCCCGACACCCTCGTGGCCAATGAGGGCCGCGACACCCTTGCCTGGTCTAGGCAAGGGCCGCGATGCTCTCACCGACCTAGAGTTGTAAAAAAGAAAAAAACAAAGAAAGGAAATAAAAACATTGAAAAGATATAAAAATTTTCCATGTCAGCAATGGTTGTGCCACGTAGAACCCCCGGCATCCATGTAAAAGGTTTTGGACTCAATCAGTACAATTAAAAAGTTTAAAATTGAATTGGCACCCGATGCAATAAATTTAGTTCTTTTTTGATACTTTCCCTAATGATAACCTAACGTGTGATTTCCGAACTCGGATCAAGTGAGCTTCGGCATCAACCCAGATGACAATTTGAGTTCCCACAAATAAATAGGTCGAGCATTTGGTCTCCTTGCATTTGCATACATGCTTTCATAGTATGTCAATCATTCAGCTCAGGAGCTAGAGCTTTCCCGTTCAAACCATATCAATTGCGCGAACTAGTCCGTGTGAGGGCTATCGACCCGGATCTAAGGTTAAGACTCAAACGGTTTATAGGGGTTGCAAGGTATTTGACAGGCTTTCATCAATAATCAAATTTTCAACGGGGATATAATCGATTTCGTCTATTGAATTCAATTCAAGCAGTGATGTTTTAGTGACTAAAATCTAATTTAATGCAAAAATAATCATGGGGGTGATTCCATTCAATCCAAGCAATGAATGTTTTAGTGACTAAGGCTAATGCAATGCCACACTGATCATGGGGGTGATTAGATTGGAATAATGATGCGTCCTCCTTCCCAGATCGCCAGAAGCACGAGCCGACTGACGTGACCATGCTCCATTTACGATTCTGCCCTTTTCTTACATAGAAAGCGAAAAAGTGGATCCTTTGGAAGCTGGAACAATCAGTCAAACGTATGTCATTCTCCTGCTTTTTGAAATTTTTTTAAGAAGGCTAATGACATATACATTTGAAGAACAGAATAGTTTTTGGGGAAAAGAAAAAGTTGAACGAGAAGCTTTTGAAGGGATGAAATTCTGTATATCGTTCTAAATTCTTACATATACATAAGAACATATAAATACAAGAATGTAGAAATAGGAAAAAAATATACAATATGTTATTTTCCTATTCTATAGACTAAGTATCCAATATTAGAGATTTACAGAATTAATCAATCTAAGATGTGCACAAAATAAAATCAATCTTCAGCATTTAGTCCCAATTTACAACTCATGTCAACACTCCCCCTCAAGTTGATGCATAAATATATTTAATGTCCAACTTGTTGAGCGAGTTGTAGAAGATCCCGCTTAATACAGCCTTCGTCAGTATGTCAGCCAATTGATCTTCAGATTTATTAAAAAAAAAATCGAGCTATCTTGTTATCCAGATTTTATTTGATAAAATGTCGATCTACCTTAATATGCTTGGTACGAGCGTGCTGAATTGAATTGTGAGAAATATCAATGGCAGTATTATAGTCACAAAACAAATTCATCTCAAACTTGGGAGCAAGGCTAAGTTCCGACATTAACCTCTTGAGCCAACTAAGTTCACAAAGTCCTTTGGCTATCCCCCTGAATTTGGCTTCCGCACTCGACAATACTACTATTTTATGTTTCTTGCTTCTCCAAGTGACACAATTCCCTCATACAAAAGTAAAATACCATGATGTCGATTTCCGGTCCGAAACACTCCATGCCCAATCTGCATCTATAAAACCTCCAATTTCAAGATGCCCATTCTTTGAAACTAAGAGTCATTTCCTTCGATCGGACTTCAAGTAGCGAAAGATTCGAACCCCAACATTCATATGATCTTCAATAGGTGCATGCATGCATTGCCTAACAATGCTCACAGCACACGCAATATCCGGACGAGTATGAGACAAATAGATTAACTTTCCCACTAACCTTTGATATCTCTTCTCACTAGTTGGCACCAGATCCGAGTATTTTTCAAGTTTGTAATTCTGAACAATTGAAGTATCAACTCGCTTACAATCTAGCATCCCCATCTTTGCCAATAGGTCTAGTACATATTTCCGTTGAGAAAGAAATATGCCTCCTTTCGTTTTGGCTATCTCAATTCCTAAGAAACACTTGAGTCCCCCAAGATTCTTCATTTCAAACTCCACTACGAATCTCTCTTAGAGTTTAGAAATCTCCTCCAAATCGCCCCATGTTATAATCATATCATCCAAATAAATAATCAAAACTGTTGCCTTTTCTTCATTTGCCTCTAGAATAATGTATGATCTGATAAATCTCCTTAAGAGTACTCATATCTTTTCATAGCCAAGCTAAAATGACCAAACCAAGCACGAGGAGATTGTTTTAGTCCATATAGAGAACATTGCAACTTATATACAACGCCTTGCTGTGAGAAAACACTGTACCCGGGTGAAATATCCATATAAATCTCTTCTTCAAGGTCACCATGGAGGAAAGCATTCTTGACATCAAACGGGTGTAGTGGCCAATCTAAGTTGGCAGTAAGAGACATCATAAATCTAACGGTGTTAAGCTTTGCAAATGTAGAGAATGTATCCTAGTAATCTACGCCATATGTCTATGTGTATCCCTTTGCTATAAACCTTGCCTTATATCTCTTGATGGATCCATCCACCTTGTATTTAACGGAGAACACTCATTTACACCCCACGGTTTTCTTCCCTTCGGGCAATCCCATAAACTTTTAAGTTCTATTTTTCCGTAACGCCTTTGGGTCTTCCAAGGCTTCATGTACCCTATCGGGAACATGGAATGAAGACACATTAGACGTATATGCTTTCAGTGGTTTTGACAATCTCCTAGTTGACACATAGTTTGCAATGGGATATTTTGATCTCCTTTTCTCCACATCCGGTAAGTATCGGTTTGGGAGCTTGCCATGATTATACCCGCTAGGTAACTTATATCCAAGAGGTATATTACAATTATCAAGATTATAGGATGTTGTAGGGAAAATTATCTTAGGAATATCCTCGGGAGATGAGTTGAGTAATGGAGAGTGGGGAAACTATTTTTGCACATCGTGTTCATGTATGGCCTGCCCATCCCTCGTTGAGACCTACCCAACCTTCGGCACCACCTGCCCAGCCCTTGTTGGCAATGTTTGGACTTGCTTATCCTCCGTTGGGATTGACCCAACTTTCGACATCTCCTGCCCAGCCCATGTCGACAATGTCGGGGCATGCCCAGCTGTCATTGTGATACTACGGCCATTCACCCATTAATTCTTCATTCCTTCCCATATCTCCTCCTAAAAGGAAGAGTTGGATATCGGAAAAATTAGTTCAGATTCCATGAAGGTCACATCCATAGTAACATAGGTTTTTCGGGTAGACAGATTGTAGCAATTATAGCACACAACACGTGGATCAAGTTTAGTGCGCTGATTTTTATGGATGTGTACGAAGGCTACACAGCCAAAAACTTTAAGGGAAATCATCAAAGTTGAAGGGAGAGAAACATGCACTAACGGAGTCTATAGTGGAGTCTAAAATGCCAACACTTTAAAGGCGTCCTATTAAAGAGATGAACCACCGTGACAACCGCATTGTCCCAAAATTTGTTCGGAACATAAGCTCTAATTAATAGTGCATGAGCTGTCTTTAGGATGTGTTTGTTCTTCCATTTAGCTACCCTATTTTGCTGTGGTGTATGTGGGAAAAAGTACACTAGAAATGCCATAACTTTTGTACGGCGTTCACTTGAATGCAATAACTTTCAAAACGTTCACTTAAGTGCTATAACTTTCAAAAATTATTCACTTGAGTGCCATGTTGATGTGGATGCCGGAAAAGCTGACTTGGCAACCGGAAAGCTGACGTGGATCACCGGAAAGCTGACGTGGCACGCCGAAAAAGTTGTTGTAGCACTCAAGTGAACGATTTTGCTCCAACGTGACATTCAAGTGAACGATTTTTGAAAGTTATGGCACCTAAGTGAATGTTTTGAAAGTTATGGCACTCAAGTGAACGCCATACACAAGTTATGACACTCATGGTGTACTTATCCCGGTGTATGTGTATAGGACGTCTCATGAAGGAGACCATGCTGCTGAAAATATACTTGCAGGTGTTGATTGGCATTTTCTCCACCACTATCAATACGAAGAACTGGAACTTTAGCACCAAATTGCGTCTTTATCATAGTATGGAAGATACAAACCACATTTGATACTTTGTCTTTATGTTTCATCAAATATTACCAAGTCATTCAAGTGCAATCATCAACAAAGGTCACAAATCACGTAATTCCCAAAACAGTAGTAATAGGAGAAGGATCCCAAACATCCGAATGTAATAAGGAAAAAGGAACACTCTTATTCAAACTTAGTAGAAAAGGAACACGATGGCTTTTAGCAAAAACAAAAGTCTCATATTAGAAAGCTGAGTCTCATAAATTGGAAAACAACTTAGGAAATAAATATTTCATATAACCAAAGGATGGGTGCCCCAACCGACGAATGCCATGGCTAAACTTGCTTCCCCTTGCTACGGGAGGAAGGTCTTGTATGGTTCACACTCCCAGAATTGAAATTGTCCATGTAGTACAACCTCCCTCTCTTAATACTATGCCCAGTGATCTCTTACGTGAGAATATCCTGAAAAAGTAAAAAAAATTGGATACATTAGAGCAACGCAATTGAGCTCTTCAGTGGCTTGACCGACGGATATCAATTTATTTGACAATGATGGAACTAGAAGGGTATTAGACAGAGAGAGTGACGTTGAAAGAGCAACAATCCCAGCTCTTGTCATAAGATAAGTAGTTCCATTAGCATTGGTGATCCTATGACGCCTTGGTTGCGTAACCCCGACGAAGTCGCCTGGATTGAAGGTCATGTGATCCGTATCTCCCGAATCAATAATCCATCCACTTTACTTATCGTGATTATAAGTAAATAAAGCACATCCATAATTACCTTCATATATTGCAGTTGAATTACTAGTTGGTTCTACCTGAGAGATCAATAACAAATGAGGTTCCACTGTTACAAGTGAAGCTTTCCTTTTTTCGCCATTCACCTCACATTTAGCTTGTTTTCGTGCCTTGAGTTCTTTCCACCAATCTGGATACCCATGTAACTTAAAGCATGTCTCATGGGTATGTTTCATGGTCCCACAATGCGTGCATCCACCAACTGGTTGGGATTTCTGCCTTTAGATTGTGATGTTTCTTCTACCACCCGAGGAGATGCCTATTTTGAAAATTTACAGCATTGACACCTCGTGGATCTCGTCAGCAGAGGCAATCTTGGCCCCCATCTTCTTCCCTCTCGATACCATGGCAGTGGCGTGTGTAGTGTCTGTGCTCGCCAACATCACCGCCTGTCGTAGATCTTCCCATCGAACACGGGCATATGCTAGCTCAATTGTAGGGAAAGGTTGCATTTGGAGTACATCAGCTCAGACTTTATCCAAGCGATCAATACACACTATCTTCCTGAATAGCATCATTGTATCTCTCTATATCAACAGGACATATCATCGGATTTGGACGGCTGAAATCAATTTCCCTCCATAAGCCTTGTAGACCATTGTAGTAGGTTTTAATGGTCCTCTAGCCTGTCTCATTCTAGTCACACGTACGTCTCTTCAAATCATAAACTTGAGAAGTATCAATTCCATAAAAAAGTAATAGCACCGAATCCCCACCATTGAATCCTCGATTTTTCACTTTCTAAAGCTTGCATCTGTCGATTGGGGTTGAGGAAGATCCCCATTGATATATCCCAATTTGTCTTTTGCCGGAGATATACATACCAAAGGCCATAGTTGGTGCCGTCCAACTTGATGGCGATCTGTACTGTGGAATATTCATCGTGTGATGTTTGAATCTGGTTCTGGGTCGGGATCTGCTGCATCTTGGTCGTAATCCTCAAGGATTGCTATTGCAGAAGGATCCTTGCTGCTCCCCTATTGAGTCTCCAGTTTGTTTCTATCTCCCATGACTGTTGCTCACCGGATCAATAACGCTGCTCTAATACCATGAAGAAGAGAATAGTTTTTGGGGAAAAAGAAAAGTTGACAGAGAAGCTTTTGAAGGAATGGAATTCTGTATATCGTTCTATGTTCTTACATGCAACATAAGGACATATAACTACAAGAATGTAGAAATAGGAATAAAAATATACAAGATGCTATCTATTTTCCTATTCTATAAACTAAGCAATCCAATCTTAGTGATTTACAGAATCGATCAATCTAAGATCTGCACAAAATAAAATCGTACTTTCAACATTTAGTCCCAATTTACAGCTCACGCCAACAATATCGGCAGTGGAAATACTATCGGCTAAAAAGATAAGTTAATATATTTTGTTAATAAGTCAGGTTTGAAAGATGATAACGCACGGACTCTTTTCTCGGATTACACCTACCTAATGGCGTGGTTATGGAATTAATAATTCTGCGATGTCATAAATACTTTTTATTCTTTGTTATGACCGAGAAATTCATTGGTTTCGTCTCGAAGTCAAACTAACATATGGTCCAAATTCGATTCGCATGGAGCAGATATTAGTAGGTGATTCGCGATAATGAACCATGTTCGCAACATGTCGGGTCACGGACACATATGACTAGTTCAGTAATCCTGTTAGCTCAATTCAAGCGGACCCGCCTACTCGGTATTTACTACTTGGTCTTTCCTTTGCTTAGAAATTCACAAGTAGTTTTGTTACTGTTTGAACGGTGGACTTTTCTAATGAACTATAGCAACTCATAAATTTTAAAAAAAAATTATGATTGTAGTTTGTATTACGTTGCCAGTTGCCATATTATTGTACTAATGACCCGGAGCACGTTATAATTATATTTGATGAGGGTGAACAAGATGGACCGATCAAATCTGAAATAGCCTGGGCCAATTCCAATTACATAAAATTGAAACCGCTGATTTTCGATCCAGTTCAAGGTTCCAAGGAGGAACTCAAAAGTACCTTTGTTAGAGACTAGCTCCTTTTCAACCTATATAGTTAGCTCGTAGTTCTATCAGAGGGTCGTACGCACGTTTGCCAACTTTTCATCGGCGATAATAATGTCGTCACTGAGATTGGCTTTCTGGTTGGATTCTCGATTTTTAGGTGCGACCGAACTGGATTGGGAACCAATCATCCCTAATATTTGACTAGAAGGGGAATGATGGGTACTAGAACTGTAAGTGGACAAACGCCACGTCAGTCGGCTTCTGGTTGCGGTGCGCTTCTTCGGAGCTTGTATCGTTTTAGTCACAGAAATTAGAAACGCTCATCGGTCAGAAGACCCGGACCATGTACAGGTCGGAAAATGACAAGAGAGACTGATGACCACATGCTCTTGTCTTTCCTCTTTGTTTTGCTTGCCTTTCATGAATCACACTTCCTCGCCACTTGACCTCCTAATCTAACCCGAAGTCTTAAAAATTTCCACTGGAATCTCCTGTTGAATGGGCACAAAGGAAGCCGCAAATCAATGGCTGACACACTGAAGCCCGTGCAAGAAAGAACTTCGTCGTTTCCCGCAACAAGACAGAGACAAACAAGTCTCGCCGCATGCTTAAATACCCGCCGCAGCCTCGCAAATTCCTGCGCTCTTTCTCTCTCTCTATAAGCAACCATGGAGAGAGGAGGACAAGAGACAAGCCTGAGCTCACCACTGATAGAGCCGTGTGGTGAGGATGGTTTTGCGAGATCATTGGCTTCGAACGAGAGAGAGGAAGAGAAGGGTGCTGTCAGGTGGAGGAGCGAGGTTCTTGTAGAGATAAAGAAGCAGCTATGGCTTGCTGGTCCGCTCATATCGGTGAGCTTGTTGCTCTACAGCTTGCAGATGATCTCTCTCATGTTCGTTGGCCATCTTGGCGAGCTGCCTCTCTCCGGCGCTTCCATGGCCACCTCCTTCGCCACCGTCACCGGTTTCAGCTTACTGGTGAGCTTGAGAGATCGCTGTATTAGCGTTGCTCTTACTTCAATTCAAATTCCATAACAAACAGATTTAATTTATGGTTTTGGCTTAGTTGATGTTCTCATAAATCCATGCTCGAAACTTGAGCTGAGACGATGCTATATGTTTGTAATGGATGCTCTTGTCCACGATCAATCTGTTTCTTCGTTTTCTTGTAGCAGATTTGGTAGATGTTACCCTTTTTAGTCCTGTATTTGTCACCTGAATTCACCGGCAGTTTTTCGTCAGTACTAGATCGACAGACTTTGTTTGAGAATTACTCACTTTGGAGAGGCAACAAAGGATGAAGATGATGAAATTACTGTCTCCCTTACTATCTAACCGGAAGAAAATAGAACTGGTGCCCATAATTTGGCTTGGCTAGGCTAGCCATATTTTGTTAGTGCTGCACTGGAGATGCTATTGATACCGGAGTTGAATCTCAGTTCTACCACACATTTATCCAATTTAAACAACAGTGACTAAACTTTGAAGAGCATATGTCAGTCTTCTCTTGTGAAGTTCTGATTTTTCTTCTGTCAATCCTCTTTAACTAGATGGGAATGGCCAGCGCATTGGATACGTTCTGCGGCCAATCATACGGGGCTAGGCAGTTTCATATGCTTGGAATTCACATGCAGAGAGCTATGTTCATCCTTCTACTAGTAAGCATACCTCTTGCTTGCATCTGGGCAAACACGAGAATCATACTAGAAGCAGTCGGCCAACAATCAGACATAGCGGCGGAAGCGGGAAAGTACGCCCGATACATGATCCCGTCCCTCTTTGCTTACGGCCTTCTTCAATGCCTGGTCAAGTTCTTGCAGACTCAGAACATAGTCCTCCCTATGGTGCTGAGCTCGGGAATTGTTACATTACTGCATATCTTCTTCTGTTGGGTTCTGGTCATGAAAACCGGCCTCGGAAGCAGAGGAGCTGCCTTGGCGAATTCGATATCGTATTGGTTGAACGTGTTGCTGTTGGCGCTTTACGTGAAGTTCTCTTCTTCGTGCTCCAAGACGTGGACCGGGTTCTCAAAGGAAGCCTTTCACGACATTCTCAGATTCCTTAGACTTTCCATTCCTTCTGCGGTTATGGTCTGGTAAAAACATCTCAGAACCCTTCATCTCTCTCGTGATCCTGATAAAACCGATGATATGCGCGATCCTCTTTGTTGCTGCAGCTTGGAGATGTGGTCATTCGAGATGATGGTGCTCCTCTCAGGACTTCTCCCGGACCCGACATTGGAAACTTCGGTGCTTTCTATCAGGTTAATCTCGAGCTCGGCGTTAGTCTTTCGTGAAATAGTTCAGGATGAGGCGCATTTGATGCACACTTTAGTTTGTAGTATGTATATGACCTCCCAATGTTTACATTCTCAGTCTCAACACCGCCGCGACAGTTTGGATGATCCCTTACGGACTCAGCTGCGCTGTGAGGTAAGCATGCCAAACTGCGTACATTGCATGACATATTCATATGAATATTAAGACCAAATTGGTGTGGCAATGGCGTTTCACGTGTTTCCCTGGTCGTCAATCTATACAGCACTCGCGTTTCAAATGAACTAGGGGCTGGGAAGCCTCTGGCTGCGCGTTTGGCAGTGTATGTGGTCCTCTCCACGGCCGTAACCGAAGGAATTCTGGTCGGAATAGTCTTGATCTCGATACGCAATGTGTGGGGCTATGCTTACAGCGACGAGACAGAGGTGGTCGATTACGTAGCCGTCATGATGCCGATTCTAGCAGCTTCAAACTTCTTGGATGGACTCCAATGCGTCCTTTCAGGTTGCTTTTGTCGTTTTACACGATTGGCGTGTTTTTGATCCGGTCCGATTCTGTTCCTCGTAGATGCCATGAAATCGCAGCTCATGCTCCAAACTAGTGACAGTTATTTGTGTTTCGCCCTCGCTCTTCTTCAGGAACTGCTAGAGGATGCGGTTGGCAAAAGATTGGGGCCTTTGTCAACCTGGGGTCTTATTACTTGGTTGGCATTCCATCTGCAATACTGCTAGGTTTTGTTCTCCATGTCGGTGGAAAGGTGAAACTCTTCGGTCTTATACTTTTCATATTCCTCGATTTTACGTTGAAATGTGGAAAGGTGAAACTCTTCGGTCTTATACTTTTCATATTCCTCGATTTTACGTTGAAATGATACGAACAGTCCCGATCCACAAATATGATTCTGATTAGAATTGATTTTTTCTGATTTTGTTCTCTGAATAAATTTTAGAGAATCAAAACGCTTTTGATAACTAATAAAAATTTCTATTTTAAATCGAGAGAAAGCAATGAGAAAACTAAAAGGAAAAAATGAAAAATGTGAGGCTTCATGCTATTTTATGTTTCTGAAAAGTGATTCTTTTTTTTCAAAATCAACTTTTTTTTTATTCTTTTTTTGCCTAAAACTATTCTCGAGAACAAAATTAGAATCAGAATTATTTACGTTACTAAACATGTTTCTCATCCTTTTTTATCCCGAAAAATAAAATCAGAGAATCAGAATAGTTGCCGGCCCTAACTTTCTAGGAACGGTGATTACAACCTAGACATGGCCACGGACCGTGAACCGCCGGTTTCGGTTCATGGACCGGCGGTTCCGGTTCTAGTTCCGGTGATTCCATGGACCGGTTCCGGGCCCAAACCGGCCTGTGGCCATCTCTATTACAACCCGCTGAATATTTTCTCCTGCTGCAGGGTCTCTGGCTAGGAATTATCTGCGCGCTAGTGGTGCAAGTGTTCTGCCTTTTCTGCATCTTTCTACGTACTAACTGGGACCAAGAGGTTAGACCCTTTTACATTAATAGAGAAGAAATCACTCACCTTGTTCATACTAAAGATTTTCTGCTTTTGCAGGCAAAGAAGGCAGCTGAGAGAGTGCATGACTCCACCATCCCCATAGACACAGTGTCATAAGGAAGAATCTAGTTTTAGGTAGAAAAACTCGGAATATGTGAAGATCGAGAAAGCAAAGAGCAAAATGTTATGCTGAATGCTGTACTCAAAGAATTGCGGAAGAAAATGCAGGATTGCAGTAACTAGTGTAGTTCAATGCCCCAAGTGATGGTCCAAAGTAAGGAAGAGCCGGCGTGTGTAAGCTGACCTAAGGCAGGTGTGAAGTGTGAACAGAACGAATGGAGAGTAGGATGATGCCATTGTAACTTTCTACCATCTGAATAACATCAATTTTGATTTTGATTCGAATGTTTGTGCAGCTTACTCATTGAAATCTCAAATGGAGTAATTTGAACCGCCTTAATCTCTTTCTAGAGAGCTACTTTAATTCTTAACATCACACAAGCTAAGCAAGTGCCAATGTACTCGCTAAGTTTGAGATGCAGACGGCATTGTCCATGCTTATTTAGGAAAATTCTTAGTCCAAAAGAAACGACTACTCAATATCAGAGCTGTGTATATAAAAAAGCCAAGCTCATTCAGTTCTATGCACAGGACAGAGTCAGAAACCAAAACAGAGCCACAAAATATATTAACTGGAAGATAACAAGATCACTTAAACTGTTTTCCGAACAATACATCATGAAATTTCCACATCAATGGTCTAAAATTGCATAATCAAGCCCATTTAATTGAAAAATGCGAAGAGTATCCATATGATAGCTACTCTACAGTATACATACAATAAACAGGATGGATCGGCCTACAGCATTCTCCAGTCTTAATCCTCCATCAAAAGCAACCAAAAGAACACTGATCATAGAATTAGAATCGGGCACAATAATTAGAGGTGCAAGTAAACCACTCAAAAGCATCAGCTTGGAATAAAAGAAGAAAAATGCCTCCAAAAATGTCGGCCTTCTACGACCTAGTGTACAAGTTCTCTGTCAAGTAGAAAGGAGGATGTTACCTTTTACTTTTCCCTCCTTTTCATATAATTATTTCCTCCCCAATTTCAAGCCTAGATAAATGATTGACTTCCAAATTCAACCAAAGTAGCGCCCTCTTCAGTCTCATGATATATGCAAAAGGCGAGCACATTTCCTCACCGAACAATGAAACTTTCCGATACTCAAATTACCTCAAGGGAATAACCGCAAGCCTCATTAATGCTTGTGCAGAACTCAGTGTGCATAAACTTAAGAGAGTCGTGCAAAGCAATGAAGTTTCATTCCGGATGCTGGAATTCAAGATCTAGCTTCCTTTTCAAATGGGTCCGGTCAGCACTGCCCAACAAAAAAAGACACAGAGCCCTACATCAATAAGCGAAAAATTCCAACACAGCATCACTAAATTTAATGGTATTGGAGTTTCTGCATTTAAATACCATAGACATGAGTACATACTTCCGTGTCTGAATAAAGACAAATCTGTAAGCTGATGCCCGACTAAATTATATGCAGCTAAAGATATAATAGCTCGAATATTAGGCCTTCCTACAAAACTAGTGAGTAAATCAAATTTCATCTATGAAACTTGTTTTTAAACATGTAGTTTGTCAACTTATTTAGTAGCATGATATTCAATTAACAGGTTGTATCTGAGGTACGTAACCGACTCAGTTCTCATCTTTAGGTGACGAGAATAAATGCTTTCAAATCATACACAAATCACTTTGGAGAAGTAGGCATGGCTCAGCTGCAGGGGTTCCATGGGCAAGTCAGCACATCGTCATATGCTTGGAGAAGAGCCGACACCAGTGACTCAATTTGCTAAAGCTACTTATTATCGACAAACCAATTCAGTAGTCCAAGGAAAGGATTTTCATGAATTTGCTTCCTTGATACCGATGGGACTCGTACCTTATCTTCACCAGACTAACTGGAATGAAACTATGCTCACAGGAATACTAATGTCAGTTTGAGTTTCTTCATTGATTGTTTTCTCAGTAACTCGTAGACCCCAACCGAATGACATTCTTTATTGTCTATCCTGGTCTCACAAAGAATAAACAAATTTCCTTCTTTCTCTTCCCATCCCCATCCATTCCATATTTACTTTAGAAAAACATTTTGTGACATCCGTCACACATCACTTCCTATGTCTAATTATATCCGTCAAGAACTATACAGAGCCAAAAAGCTAGAAAGAGAATATAGACATGGACATCGTCCATAACGGAAAAACATACTGTTAGTTTCAAAAGGGAGCACAGAAGACTACTGTTTGATGAAAAAATAACCTAATGTTGTACAAACCACTTGTAGATTTGGAGTGCAGACACTTTGTCTAGCCAAGTTCTTGTTGGAATTATATGAAGTCAAAAGTAAAAGGATTGAACAATTTCCAAACAAAGAAAGAAGTCTGATTGATTGTCAGGGAAATATCCCAATATCAGCCAATATTGATAGCAAAATGAGCAAGTAGAAGATGAATCTTCAATTACTCAGATTCTCTTCCATGATACTCATGCACATCTCCATTCGAATAGAAGGAGCTCATTGATTTAGCAAAAGTTCAAAGGTAAAAACTCTCTCCTTTTTGAGGAGCACAAATTTCTCTTCTCCCATCTCCCATTATCACCATAAAAATGAAGATGCTCAATACTGATATGTAAGCCTCAAGACTTTAGGACAATAAACTCATTTTTCTATTTATTTATCTGGTAGCAGCAGTACACTCATGAATACTTAAGATTTGAACAATTCACACAACCTTCCCTAGCAAGCATACTAACGTGAATACTCTGCAGGAAGAGGGAGCCATGGAATACACTATTGTGGCAGCCGAAACGGCGGATTCCGCAGCTTGATTACTAGATGAATAATAAAAAACAAATGATTCCTTGGTGCAAGGATCTTAAAATCTGATTCATCAAAACCAGCAGGTAGAGAACTTCACTAAATGTTGACATTGCAGTTTGGTGACATTGCGGCTCTTATTCAGAACGTTGGCACTTAAATCATCATAAAGTCACCCTGGAGAATCAATTGCAAGAAGACACTACATGGAAAGCAAGAAAATTTATGATGCTAAATTTTGGAGGAAAGTGCTAGTCTCTCCCTCCCCCATTCATCACACAGGTAGTACATCTATTTAAATAAATGTAGAAACATAAATTGTGTGTAAGGCCTCGTGAATGAATAAATTCCGATTTGGCCCAAAAGGAAAGCTAGGATATGAATATCTTGATATGCCTGAAAAAAAAAAACAAAGGAAAAAATGAACCAGTCATATAGCCACATAGGCTATGGAAGTGACTTATGTTCATTGAAACATATTCATCTACAAAATTTAATTTTAAATAGATCCAAGAAATTAAAATGTCAACAAAAGAACCAGGTGGTCCAGCCTGAAAGGTATAACTGCCTTCACAGCTCAGTGTCATATTAACAGTCATGATCAAATAGCCTCAACAATCTATGCATGAAAGGCATGAAGTCAGATTAATTAGCCCCAGCTATGAAAAGGTATTTGTCCACATTTGAAACATTTTGGCCCGAGCAAACTATGACAAGGTGACCAAGTAAATATGCACTGTTTTACCTGTTGATTGTTGGTCTATTTGGAGGTCTGGCACCAAATATGGAAAAATCCAGTGACATAGGAACCTGCTCGTTTCTGCTTGCATGATCTCCAAGACCCGGTCTAACTTCACTGACATGATCATCCAATTTATCATTCTGATAGGCATTCCCTTCAAACCCTTCACGTTCTGGCATCACTCTCCTGGACTTTCTCGGAGGTGATAACACGGTGGGACCCTCGGGTGGATTAAAGTCCGAGGTCCTAGAATTATGTGATTCCCGCTTTGGAGCTGGTCGAGGTAGCTTATCAGGAACTGTTGGCAGAGGAGCTGATGAGAAGTACCTATGCAGAAGGAAACCATGGACAGAAAAAGGAATGAAGGGTAGCCGTTGGTAGATAATCTGGAGCAGCAGGTGCCAATGGGACATGAGGTGAATAGGGAGTAAAAAGAAAGAAAACAAAGGACAGAGAGTGGGTGGAGGAGGCTTAGCTCACGTACCTGTGTTCTAGAGCCTGCTGTACTGAGATTCTATTCTTTGGATCATATGTAAACATTTTGGCTAACAAGTCCAGAGCATCATCACTTGCCATAGGAAAGAGTGAACGAAGAGGAGGTGCTGGGACATACTGGTATTCCACATAATCTGGAAGGTACACCATGTCAGGCCACTGAGAAGCTGTTGGAGTCCCAAAAGCTGCAAAGATCTTTCCAAGTTGATCAATGTCACTTGATCCCTGTAAAAAAAAGGGAGACCAGATTCAAAAGGTTATCAAAGATAACAAGCCTGAGGCAATAAAGATAAGAAGGCATGCAATTGAACAATGTCACTCACCATGCATCCTATATAAACAACAAATAGCAAGTTAATCAATCCCAGATTTAAGTTTTTCCAGCATAGATAGATGAAAATAGTAATTACATGCAATCAGGCAGAATTTCCATTCTCATCTGACAAACTGCACTTGGGCACACCAATATTCAAGTTGGACCAACTTTCAAACATCGGGCAAATAGCTTAAAAGTTAAATCTCCATAACCATGGATTATAGCCAACCTCCACCAGTGTCTCATGAATAAAATCCAACTCAAATTCCATCATAGGCCATCTCGAGGTCCACTTAAATCTCCATAGCCATGGATCACTATAAGGGTACTCACAATTTGGTTTAAATCAGTATGAAAAGAATGAATCGATGCAGATATATTGGCCTAAAGGAATTCCAAATTGAGATCAAACCAAACTAGTGAAAATGAACCTCCAAAACTCAAGATTGCATTCATTTGATTTGCCAATACACATGTTGGATTTCTATTGTTTTTACAGATAAATTAGTAGTTTTTCTATGGCCAAGTAAGAAAATGTTCTTAACATGCAAAATATATGCCTGTAGTATGAAATAAAACCTTTTGCAAACTATTTCTGTGGTATAATAACGATATATAAGACGTAGTGAAAAAGTTTCTCTTAATAGGGTCTAGGAAAACTTAGGGCAGAACACAAACGCATTAGTTCAATGTCTGTCAAATCAACAATTATATCAATTAACTCCCAAATCACCAATCATATCAATTAAGTAGATAGTTTGGTTCAGATTACTTCAATTTCTATTTTTCTTTGCTCCCCATTGTGACAGAGGAAGTGGTACTGCGCAGCTAAGCTGAAAAGAATTTGAGTCACGGACTCAGTCATGAGTGATTCACACGCAAAGATGGAAGTAGCCTCGCATGTCTACCTGTAGAAAGGGCCGACGAAGAAGAAGCTCCGCGAATATGCAAGCGGCAGCCCAAACATCCACAGCTGGACCATATTGCTTGGTGCCAAACAACAGTTCAGGTGCTCTATACCACCGAGCAAAAACCTAATTGACATAATAGAGTAGGATCAGCATAGCTAGCAGTGAGTAAAAAAATGAACTGGAGCAACATTACTATTTGCTAAGCATGAATAAGACAATAAGCTGCCCGTTGCCAGAAATGGTCGACGAGTTGATCAATGATGAACCAGACCATGAAAAATGAACATCAGAGCAAAGCGCAAGCAGGAAGCTCACGTTAAAATCAAGAAAAATCAATGAAAGCACGAACTCAATGCTCATATGATAAATATAGATGTATGACACTTCTGAATGCTCACGTTACAGACAGATGTAGGATATAACATTAAAAAAACCTTTAGACAATAAAATATCTCGGCCAAACACAACATATAGGAAACCATTTCGTATACTCAGAGAGGATTGAACTTTCCCATTCTCTAGCAAGCATGAGCATATAGGATTGCCAAAATCCCAACTCAAAAACATAACTCAGGCAAGGTTCGATATAAGAGACATTATGATGTGCAGCTAAGATTACATGGACAGGCAAAGTTGATAATAACAAGGATATACTGCGTACTTTGAAAATTCTAATCATTGACATCCCTCATATCCTTTGACTGTCCCAATTGCAAATCACCAATTTATACCTCGAGTTTGGAAAATTTCCATTACGTCATTGCAGTCAGGTAACTAGTGCAAATTATGAATCCAAGCATCCTTGATTCACTTCTACCAACTAATCTGCTAAGCGCACTATGTATCGGCAACAAGCGGGAGTTCTCCACAAAATAAAGACCGCATGGAAGAACAAATCTACCTGTACTTCCTCCTTTTCAAACTATCATTTTGTCCACACACATTTTCACGCTCAAATTAGCGTAGAAACACAGCATCAGAATATCTCTGTCATTTCTGTTAAACTACATCTGAAAGTATGATGTGATTCCACCAACCGCCCATGTAAATTGAATCCTCAGGTACCATGGTTTCGTTCAATACATCATAAGGATCACCAAAGAACCAAACCTGATGTGTAAATCTCCGGTCTGGACTGCCAAATATTCGGGCTAAACCAAAATCTGCAAGTTTAAGCTGCCCATTAGGTCCTATCAGCAAATTATTAGGCTTCATATCCCTGCAATTGCCAGTAATATACATCTTGAGTAGATTCGCAGGGAAATAAGACCTGACAAAGTAGCTTTTATTCTAAAAAGAACAAATCAAGTACCTATGCAACACCCATTTTTTATGGCAAACAACAAGCCCCTTAAGTGTCATCTGAAGGTATGATTTTATGTCAGCTGGTGAAAGAAATATATTACGATCACGGATGACAGCTTCAAGATCAGTCTCCATGAACTCAAACACAAGATGCAGGTTTCCTTTGTGAGGAAATGCATCGATTAACTCGATTATGTTTGGATCTTTAAGCTCTTTAAGCAACTTTATTTCTCTAAGGGCAGTGAAGTTCACCCCTTCCTTTTGCTTCCCAATCCGAATTTTCTTGATTGCAACAACTTGTCCAGTCTGCACAAACCAGATATATCCAAGTTCAGCAAAGACATAAACCTATGCTATTGCATAGAAAAGGTCACCCAAAATGCCTATTAATAGCATATAACGTAGTATGTACTGAAATTCTAATGACTGCCATAGAGGGAACAAGAAACCAATCCAACCACAATCAATATCCAAAAACAGGTGAAAAAAAGGTCATAAGTTTTACAAGGCTCTATTTACTCTGCATAACTCATTTGTTGCCTAATGAAAGTCAAGCACAGTATGCCCGATAGATGGAGGCAGATGAGTGTGGATGTCAGTATCTCAATGACTTGACACTCCTTGGCTCATAGTCTCCACCAAAAGAGGATCATATCAAACTGGATCAGGACTGACCCAGTAATTATGCAAAGAGAACTGCCAGCACTGATAAATGTTGCTTGAAATTGGTGTGGTCATGAAATGTAATGTCAGACAATGAAAGATGCTCCTCAATCCTGCATCCTAGAGACAGAGGCCCTTGCACACAAATGACATGTGGTGTCAGAACTTCCCAATATCTCTATTGAATTGGTTTTGCATGGATTATTAAAGCCTAAATAGCTATGACTCACAATCATGTCAACCTGGGAATTGCACTTTACTGCCAATCGAAAGTGTCACGAAACAAGAGCCGTTAAAGAAACTGATCAACTAGCTGCAACGTTGTCAAGATGACAAAAAGCCCACTGCATTCACCAGCCTCTATTTCCCCAACCCGAAAACCCGAACAAATTACTATTTCATTGGTCAACGACCACTATCAGTGCACCAAGAAGATTACAGTCCCCAGTATTTTGGACTTGGCAAAGGATTGTAAAAAGAATTGAAGTAGTCTGCCCTCTCTTCACAGAGCTAACAAATGAATAGCCCATCATGGAGCTGCTCTTGGCGAATCCCAGCAGAAACCAGAAAAAAAAAAAAAACCTGAAAATTGCAAAAAATATGGAATTCCTTACTCTGTGGAGTAAGTTCATATCTAGGATAGATAATGACTATTGCAAGGCTTTACTTCTATCGACGTGGGGGGAAAGAAGAGTTAGAACAGCACAGCTAACACGATGACACTGGAAGGTCCTTTGTCTTTTGAAAAAGGAGAAAAAATAACCCCAGCTCTAAAGCAGTCACCCCCCCCCCCTCCCCCCCTCTCAATCCATCCCACCGTTCTTGCTCTTTCTGAGCCTCCAAACAGCCTGAACTGCAACATACTTAATCCCCAATCCCACGACGAAAGACTAACCGAGCGAACAAGACACAGAGCTAACAGATTCACAGCTAACCCGAACAGCTCCGCAAGCACAAAACCCTAAAACACCCGAACGGCAAAAGTCCCCATACCTTGGTGTCAATGGCTTTGTAGACGACGCCATAAGTACCTTCGCCGAGCACTTCGCGCTTCAGATACCTATCGGCGACTTTCTTCGACAGATCCAATCCAGTCATCTTCTTCTTCTTCTTCTAAAACGGCTCAATCCGAATCTCTCTCTCTCTCTCTCTCTCTCTCTCTCTCTCTCTCTCTCTCTCTCTCTAACTTCTGGTTATTGTTTACGTTGGAAACGAATGGACTTTATGCGATCGATCTCCTCAAAGGTACTAATTTCTCAAGAAAACCGGGCACAAAGAATCAAGAAAACAACATAGAAGCAACGAAAAAGCAAAGGCTTTTAGGAGATGGAGGGGGAATCTCTATCTACGGCGTGAAGACGCCATTGCATAAGAATTCAGGTTTCCAGCACAGAGTCTCTCTCATGTTCGAGAGAGAAAGAGAGAGAGCGAGCGTGCGCGTGGTGGGAGCGAGTGAAGAAAAAATCCTCTCGGTCGTTTTATGCTTCTCTTCTTTTTTGCTTTTTAATTGTTTATTTAACTTTGACCCAACGCATTAACGCAACGTCTCTGAATCAGTGTCGACGTCGCAAATTATGGGGTTCGATAGGGGCATGTTCGTCTTTTCAGTGAGCGTCGGTTCCCAGTTTGGGCCTGGGCCATGATGAGATGACTTGCAATTCTCAGGCCCAGGTTACGGTTCTCGGCTTATTTCCTTTTTTGTTTGCTTTGCCTTTTCGTGTATTAATCCGGTTCCTCAGCCAGATAATTGGGTTTCAGAATAGTTGCCAGCTTTCATAAATATAATTGAATCAAAGGGAAATCCAAAGGATCTTCGAATGTGAAGTGACTTAGGCTTCCTTTGTTTTGGCGAACAACAGCTTCCCCAAAAGAAAAAATGTTCTGATTTTTTCAACATCCGGTGCTTGAAAAATAGATAAGCTAAGGCAAACATTTTCCGTCAATTGAAAAAACATCTTTATAACAAGGAAAAAATGGCTCTCCTCCTTGTCCAGTGTACTTCCTCGGAAGCCCGCTCCTTCACCCTCTGCCTACCTGTTCCTCATTTCTCTTCGTCTACCGAGTTCATCCTCATCCTCCTCCACCACCTTCGGAGTTTCTCCTTCTCCCCCGCCGCCTTCACGTCCTTATTTGTAATGTCAAGCGCAATCGATTGGCCGACGCCGGGTGCATTTGTTTGAGTCAGTTGATTCGCACGTTTGGGTTAATCAACCAAAGCTATGATTGGTCGTCTCTGTCTTTTCTCATAGCTAGGTTCAAGAAATCGCGACTCCTGCAACAAAAACCCCCGACGGCAAGGTCCAAATCCCCCGAGGCTGAGGCCTAATCCTTGGTGCTCGAGTCGGGGTCCTCGACACTCGGGAAATAACTCGATGATATAGCATGTGTACCTCTTACATCGCATGAGTAATGCCTATCCCTTTTGGAAAATAAAAGCAAGTAACAAAATATTTTCTAATTCATTTTTAGATTTAACCCAAATACCGAAAAATATGTCATCTTGCTGGCAAATGACTTCTTGGAAAACGTTTTTGAGAAATGTCACTTTTTTGCTAAGCAAACGGAGCCTTACAGAAGAATTACCTACTGCACCTGAAATTATTTAATTTGCAGGGCTAACAATGAAAATCAAAAATATGCATACATATGCATATGTATGACTAAAAAACATGTATATACATTCGTATTTCATGTGATATTTATAAGCGGGGTGGATGAGGACCCATCGCCCCTTTAGTTGTTAGGTGCTCGATGTTATATTCATATGTATAAAATCAGTAGGTCGAGGAATCATACCTACTTTAGGGTTGAAAACGTTGTTTCGAGGAAAAACTTACTTATAAGTTTAAGATAAATTGCACATAAGCAAAGACATATCTATGTCGTCGATCCCATCGAATGGCGAAGGATTCAGCAAAGCTGACTGTCCCCCTAATCAGACTGTGGGATGGTCAGTTTATAGCCACATTTACTACTGTGGAAACTGAATCAATTCATTTGACTCTCCATTCCTTCTTTTTTTTCTTCTTTTGTGTGTTTTTATTTTGAGCTAAAATAAGAATTGACAAAAATTATAAGAAGCCCACACAATCAAGGTTCTAATGAATGATTATGTGGCTATTGTTCCTAAAATTACAAAAAAAAAAAATCTTAATAACTAAAAAAAATAGGAACGTAATTTTGACCTCATATTTATAACCACAAGATTTTTCAATCAATGAATGCTTTATACAAAACACGCAGTGATGTTGTGATAATTTTGAATTTATATTTCTGACCATACGATCTCTCAAAACGAGGAGATGGTGCGTGAGTCTACTGTTGAAATTGTATTGTCTTTGGCCGTCTTGTCAGATAAGCATTTCTTCCGTTGCAACTCATTGATTGAATATTATCAATTGGATATGCTTCATTAGGACCTTGTATGACAACCTAAATTTCTACTTGAATTGACTTAACGGGTAGACTAGTGAATTATCGAGTTTGGAGCAATCAAGATGGTGAATTGAGGATAAAATAATGTGGTAATGGACTATTCGAAGCGTGACAATAGTAGAAAATCTTGGAGCAACGACTATCACTCTCTCGCCCCCTCGCGTGAACACCCCGAGCTCCCCCTTCCCTCATTCACTCCGCCCGCTCACTCCTCCCTCTCGGCTCGTCTCTCTCGCGCTCATGCTCGAACCACCTCCGCTTGAGTTGACTTTAGCGACGCCGTGGATTAAGACTGGTGAGCCGTGTCTCAGCTCAACTCCACCTTTGCCCGCCATCAACCTGCCACGGCTCATTGCCTGCTCACTCGCTCGCCCACATTTCTTGCTCCACCCGCAACGCCCAAGAAGGAGGAGGAGGAGTTCAAGCTTGTTTCCTCGTCATTCCCCCTCCCGTTTCTTTTAAACCCTTAGTAAGCTAGACAGATAGGTCTTCTACTCCTCCACCTGCCGAGGTTGTTTATCATTTCGGTGCACCAGTGCGCATCACACGTACATGGGAGGTGCGTACTGAGTTTGACCCTTCGTTTATGCGTTATGGGAGTCTGCGTACCACGGTGACAGTCGAGGCAGGATCGCAAAGTATCAAGCACCACTTTATCACCATATACGTCTGAGGGTAAATTTAAAAAGAAAAGTTGTCGAATAAGGGCTGAAGTGTTCTTGTTTCAGAAAAGGGCTTAAGGGATTTTGGGTTTTTAATTTTCTGATTTATCTCCTTTGTTCTTCCTTTTTTTATTTTCCTCTTTTTTTGGCCTCCACCACCGCCCCCCTCTCTCTCTCCCACCACGCCTTCCTCACCCGGATCTAGCAAGCCCATGCTCAAATCGTGCCATCTCGTTGTTCTTTCCTTGTTTTCACTTTTCCTTCTTTTTTGGCCTCCACCGCCGCTCTCTCCTCCTCTCTCTCTCCCCACCGCGCCCTTCCCTCACCCGGATCCAGAAGCCCATGCTCAAATCGTGCATCTCGTTGTTCCTTCCTTTTTTACTTTTTTTTTTTTGGCCTCCCACCACCTCTCTTCTTCTCTCTCTCCCCACCGCGAGCCATGCTCAAATCTCGCCTTCGCCGCCGTCAAGAATAAGAAGCACCTGGGCCACCGCTCCTCCACCTCTTCCTCTAGATCGAGCCCCATCTTTTTGCCCCAATAACATGATTTGATACCTTGCCGAGCTATCTCCTTTTGGATTGGTTTTTGTTTAAGAGTCGATTGAGGGCAGAGTCGTCGCCCAACCCGGGCGAGGGCGACCATCACCCTTTCGACGTCGGCCAGGGAGGCGCTACGTTCTTCGTAGGCGATGAAAGGGACGTTGCATGAGAGAGAGATATAGACGGAGAATATTGGACTGTGGGGAAGAGTACGGTCAATTCAATAAAAATCTACGCACAAGTGGAGATCGAATCGAGTGTCATCGAGCAAGGAGTGAGTGGTTTTGGTGGCAAAGAAAAGCAAAACTGAGTTAAAAAAAAAAGGTAGGGCGTCTCCGACGCGAACATCCTCCGAGCGCGAACATCTTCAAACGCACCACCACCGGCTCGGCTGCGTTGGGCAAGGGTCGCCCTCTTGGGTGGGTGGGAGAACCTTGCCCTCGCCGGCACACATGGGTGGACCGTTTGCGTGGGATTCAATGGTGGCGGCAAGGGCTCCCCTTTATCACCCACAGATGGGGAAGGAAAAAAAGGAAAAGTAAAGAAAAAAGGAAAGAACAAAGGAAATAAATCAGAAATGCAAAAGACCCAAAACCCCTAGCGGCCCTTCGAAACACGAGGCTGGGCCTTAGTTCGCTTTTTAAGTTTTGTTTGAAATTTTCCCTACGTCTGAGGCTTAGGTTAGTGGCTAGGGCCACTCCCCTCTCCCCTAGCAGGTGAGCGCAGTGACGAGTCTGACGACAACAGATACGACGACAACGAGGAGTAATGGAGCGCAGGATTGGGCGGTCCAATTGTACAACTAGGCTTTTGGAGGTTGGGTGACATGGCAGCTACTTTTTGACTGAGGCAGTGCGATGATTGGATGGAGATGATGGACCGCAGCTACTTTTTGATGTTGGCCGCGTGGTGATGTAGGGACGTCGATGGAGTACGTCAGTGGTGATATCTGGTTCCTTTTTTACTAACTCTCGTTGTTTGTTCCCGTTTTACTTTGGATAATGTACTTAAAACTGTTTATCATATATAAAAGTGAGTATCTTTAGAATTTGTTGAGTAATCTTATTGTGTGCATGTTATACAGGTTAAGGAACCCTATAAATAAGGCCGTACCCTTAGGACATCATGTTTGCCTTTGTTTTTCATACACGCTGCCGATTGTTTTTATTTTATGGATTCAACATGTGCTCTCTATCAAATACATAACATAAGATTAAATAGAGCGCAAATAGTAAGCGGGTGGTGGGATCGGGAGGAGGTTGCCACACCTTGATTGTGTGGGACCTCTTATAATTTTGTCTTCTAATTTTAGCTTACAAAAAATTACATAAAAAAAAAAGAAAATGGAGAGTCAAAATGAAGAAATCGGATCAATAAGTGATGCGATTTCCACAAACGAGATTTGTGGCCATTAGCCGATCGCCCACCGATTCTAAGGGGATGGTCGGCTAAGCAATATCCAACGGCGAAAACTACTATTTCTTTTTTTTTTTCGCACGAAAGAATATTCCATGCATTGGTATGTTAGGACCGCCGGTCTCCTTAATTTACCCGAGAAACTCATCTCATTTTCGCTTTGACTATTCTTACGTTGTCTGCCGTCCCTTCTTCGCCTTTCACTTGTCAACTACCGCAACTTCCAAGAGACTCCTACGTGACCCCAGATCAATCGAACTTGGCAGATACAAGACAGTGAAGTCTAGTTGTGTGTATTGAACGAGAGATGCGTACTGCGTTTTGTTTCCTTCTTTTAATAAAATCTATTCCGATTTTCTCGTTCTTGGCCTTGCCTTTCACCTTTCCTCGTCAACGGCCGCGACTTTCCTGTGCACCAAGATTCAAACTTCGCAGCATTTGACTAAACACGGCGGCCATCTTCTAGAACCCCGTCTCATATTTGTTTATACATGCGAGAGCGCCCGACTCGATCACCCTGCTCAGAACAAGAGAACACGACCATGGCTAAGCTAAAGCTCATTGTCTCTGCGACGAGCCTGTTCTGCACGAGGGTCGAGTGGGCTCTGAAACTGAAGGGCCTCGAGTACGAGCTCATTGTTGAAGACTTTAGGAAGGGGAAGAGCGAGTTGCTTCTGAAGTCGAACCCAGTGCACAAGAAGGTCCCGGTGCTTTTGGACGATGGGGTCGCGATTGCAGAGTCGCGAGTGATTCTGGAGTACATCGATGAGAAGTGGAAGGGAGGTGATCTTCATGTGTTGATGCCTCAAGACCCTTATGAGAGAGCTCAAGCTCGTTTCTGGGCTCAGTTTGCTGATGACAAGGTGACCCTTTTGACATTTTCCCCAAGTTTTGTTTTTCCTGTTCTGCGTCTGTTGTCTTGTTCACGTTACGATGAGTATGAGTGATGGTGAAGCAATTGTTTTACTAGACGCTTTTAGGGAAAATTCAAAGTATGTTTTGCAATCTGATGTATTTTCGTTTGTACACAGTTTTCAGTTGAATGACATTCACTTTTTTGCCCGCAAAAGTTGATTATGAAAGTCGAATTCAAATTGCCATGCCAATGATTCAACTCGAGTTCAAGCTTGTTGCTGAATTGGCTCGACTTTCTTTTAGACACTTCAATTGAATGTTTACTACAAAAGCACAAGACCTTGTGAAAAAGTTCTTCCGGTTTTGAGTTGCATTTCTATTGTCTGAGCAAAGGTCAAAGTTCCATGTAAGTTTTTCCTCTTTCTGATTGTGTGTGTACTTATCTTGCGATTTAATGCACGCTGGATGCATCACAGAGAGTTCCTCTAAGACTAGAATATCCAGGAGAACCATATTAATGTAAAGGTTGGGAGTGGTGCCTTGATTCCCAAGATTCTTTGTTAGGATACATTACATGTATCAAGCTAAATGCCAGCTCCTGAACAGCAAGCTAATGGCAAGATCAATACCATATAATTACGGATAAAGTCTTCGTAATTGGGATTTTCACTTTCGGACAATGGGAAAAGCAATCTTGTGAGTTTTCCTCCATGAAAAGGTTTTATGAGGAAACCATATTAGCAACTGAGAAAGTCCATTAAAAAAACGAACCCTATGGAGAAAACCAACCATAGAGGCGGCTTTGCCAAGGGGATTCCAACCCATGGATTAAAAGAGTTAAATCTTTCACAAAGTTGTAGATTTTCTGGCACCGAGATATATAGTTCATATCTTTGAGAGATACAGGACTTTATGCCATGCACGTTTGTGGCTACTGCAGAATTGGTTTCTCATCAAGCCAAATAGTTCTTCTTGATGACAAGCTTGTTCTCTTTTTTTCCCTCGCTGAGAACAGTGTGTCTTCGGCGTTTGGGGAGCCTGTCGTGCTGAAGATGGGCTAGAAAAGGAGAAAGCATTGGAGACTGCATTAGAGTCCTTTGCGTATCTCGAGAAGCAGATCGAGGGGAAGAAGTTCTTCGGGGGAGATAAGATAGGCTATTTGGATCTCGTAGCCGGTTGGATCCCGCATTTCCTCGGTGTCCTCGAAGAAGCTGGAGGCATGAAGATACTTGATGCTGGGAGGTTCCCATCCCTTCATGAATGGGCACAAAACTTCAACGAAATCCCGCTGATTAAGGAATGTCTTCCACCTAGAGATATGCTGCTTAACTATATAACTGCTAGCCTGAGCTACTTGCGTTCCTTATCAGCGAACAAGCCATAAAATGCACCCTTCATTTAAATTACTGGAGTCAGACAGAAAGTTGGGAAGGCGAGATGTTTTTCCCTCAGAGTGTTGCCTGTGTATTTGAACCCTATTTTCCTATCTTATACTTGTAACCTTTTGATATGGTGCAATAATATGCTTATTCTGTTTGTGACCTTAATCAGCTTTCTCTTGGGAGATTATAAGTGAATATATCCGTGGGATTACCCTTTTCTGGCGTAAGTTTCTGGAGGTTGAATGGGTTGGTTAAAAGTTGTATAGACCTGTGGGCAATGACATCTTATTCTGGATCATTAGTTCATCAAGGAAGGAGCTTCACCTTGGTCGGGCATTCTTTGAGCAAGGGTTTAGTTTGGTGGCTCTGGAAAACAAGCTACTAAAGTAGAAACACACATTTTAACAGAATTGCAAGGACGCTTTATAAAGTTGAAGGCATATGATGTTTGTGCAGTCTCTACGTGCCAATGTTTGACAACCCTCAGTGCTGAGTCTTCTATATAAACAAAACCAAGATTTTCACTGCCCCGCACTTCTGCCGGTCTAATGTTGAAGTCATGGCTCTGATTTACTTTTGGTAGATTGGTAAGTTCTTTTTGTGCAGATGTATCCCCAACAAGAGTGCAGGTGTGTTGTGAAGTTTGAATTGGTAATCTAATGAAAAAACATTGAATCAGTTCTTGTGTGGTGTCATAGAATTCACCATCACTTACAGATTGTCGATGTGTGGAAATAGAATACGTAGCTTCAAAATGTCAAACCCAGATGCTTGTTAAACTTGCAGCATGTAAAGCACTTGAATCGAGGGTTTTTTAGCATGTTAAAGTGCAAAAGTGAGATACTTAGTTATTAGGGTTGGAATATTATTTTAGTTAACTGTTTTGCGGCTCTAATTATAAGTCACTTCAGGCACTTATCATCGTCTGTTTTGATTCTGCTTGTCAAGCCAACTGGCCCTCCTTTAGTTTTAATCCCTCAAGGTTGAAATGCACATAAATTGTACTAGATTCTTGGAGTTCTTCTCTTGATGATTATCCAACCTTTATCTCACCAATAACGACTAATCGTACACTTACTATGAACTCTGTTGAATATCGGGTTGGAAAGTTCGCTGGCTTGAATCAATCTGCTTGCAAAATTTAATCACTAGCAGTCCATTTGAGCAACAAGAACATGATGCCGCCTTCCACGGACTCGAAATGGAGGACTCTTCATGCTTTCGAGTCAACAAGTCAAAAAGATAATCTAATAGCTCCTTCCCGGATTGCTCCTTCAGGGTTCCCTCATTAACGGCTCTCCAACTCGAAGTTAACTCTTTGGCTCTTGCAGGGTTTCCTTCTGCGCTGTCTACAGGCAGCTCTACTACTTTCCCTATGCAAAAGCAACCATTCCTCTCCACTTGTATTTTTACTTCTTCGGGAGATGCAAGATACACTCGCATGTTGAAGTCATCCACTTTATCTTCCCTTATGCTCCCTTTAACAGAACCAGGAAAAGGAAAAGGCAACTCGGTTTTGTCAAGCATTGATTCTCAGATTAGGCGAAAGAATCAGAAAAAAAAAATGTCACTTATCCCCCCAAAAAAAGAAAAAATCCGAAGCCGACACATGAGGTATGTTCATGTACAAGTCTCTGGCTTTTGTCGATGACACATCTCTTTTTTAGCCTCCCCTCTAAATTTTCAACATACAGTGGCAAGAATAGCCCTTGTGGATAGTATGTGTATGACTCACAGAGTATTGAGTCTGACTAGAGAAGCTGCCATTTCTTTAGCTGTTTCTCTTCTTGCCACTGTAGGCGCCTGACCTTCGCTGTTTTACACTCTTGTAGGGGAATCAATGACAATCCATCAAGAGCCAGTCCAATTCCTCGAGGCTGATTATGATAAATGCATTTTCCAAGCGGCTATGCTCGATTCTAATGCCAGACTGGGCCATTTTCCTTTGGAAGTGCTCATCTAACCTCAGCTGTTTTGAGAAATCAAGTAACTTACTGCATCGTTTTGGGAGAATGACTCTCTTTCTACCCGCTCCAGAACAATGACGGAAAGTCTGACACACAGACTTGAACTAGATTCCTGCGATGTAATATGACCAACGTTTTTCCACGGATGAAATTTCCGCTGAACGGTTTCAAGAATGTTTTGCACAGCAAGGAAAGTGTTGGGGCCAACAGAGCAACCGAAATCAGCGACATGGTAAGTCCTTTGAAGAGAACATATATTGGTATCGATATTTCTAGCTTCTGCCTGCTCGATGAATTCCCCAGCCCTCTCTATGATTTTTCTCTGCCAGAGGACTTCCTTGTTAATTCAGTTCTTCAAGTTTGGCTTGTGCTCGTTGATGATATGTAATGTAAATAGATTAGTGCTGTGAAAGGCTACCGGAAAAAAAGGAGTTTTTGGAGTAGCTGTGAAGTCCTCCTCCATCCATTGCATATGCTTTGGCCGGTTCACTGGACATTGCTTTGCAGCTTCTGCTTTGTTTTTCTATGTTGACTCACTTCGACGCCCTGATCGGATGAGGCTATATGCAATGGACGGTTCACTGGACATTGTTTTGCAGCTTGTGCTTTGTTTTTCTATGTTGACTCACTTCGACGCCCTGATTGGATGAGGCTCGTCCCTCCCATGAAATAATCCATTTAAAACTCAACCTCTCTCTTCCCAAGGTGCTTTTACCAAAGATTGTTGCTTCAACTTCTACATTCTTCAGCAGGCAAACCACGCATTACATATAACAATCGGTTCCTCTGAATCGTGCAAAACCATGACAGCCTCCGCTATTAGAAGAGGACACTTTGTCGAGTGGCTCTGTTTTCTTGCATCTTGATGTGGTTTGCTTTGAAGTTAGTGCTCGAAGATAGAATGAATCTGTTCGATAACTTATGAATATTGCCTTTATGACAGGGCTTGCAAGAGAACGTTTAAAGCTTCCAACTTCCAAGGTTCCTTTTCCTTCCTTTAATTTCCCTAATCCTAGAGGACTCTTTAGCTTAGTCGGGTTGCAGAGCACGAGAGTTTAAACAATTACTTCTTGTGAGTGCTTATAGATTCAACTATTCCTTCCACCGGATCAGTTTGTTTTTATTGGAACGAGAATATGGATTTCTTGTTTATAAGAGCTCAGCGTCTCGTCCAAGGTTCTTTTTGGTTAGTGCTTAAAAGAAGAGTTCCATGGCCCTATGCCTTATGTAATACCTCCAGCGAATGAATCAACAATTGCTAAGAGCTGAATGTGCACTCAGTTGGATTGTTCCTGACGATGTTCTCTAGACGTTGATGGTGGAAAGACTGGTAGCATTTGCAGATATATTTATTGAATATCTCTGTTGGAACAAGTTGAGAGATATTGAAGCAGCTTGTGCGGAAGGATGAAGCTCGAATTTATGGGTCTTACTAGACCAACTTTCCCTCAGTCGGCAGTGCTCCATTCAAGAAGAACAAACGTTATGCTGCTTTCTCTCACGAACTCAACGATAGACGACTCTTCGTATTTCCGGGTGAACGAGTTGAAGAGCTCATCTAACATCTCTTCCCCGAATTGCATTTGCTCCTTCAAGATTCCCTCCAGGGGCGCTCTCCAGGTAGAAGCCATCATTTTCCCTGTTGGAGGAGGATAGGCTTCTGCTGATTCAACTAGCTCCACCATTTTCTTGATGCTGAAACGGCCATTCCTTTCTACTGATTCTTTCATTTCTCGGGGGGATGCATAATACATCGGCAGGTTAAACTCATCCATTTTCTCTTCACTTATAGTTCCCTACGCCAGAAAATTGAAGAAGGATACTGTCAAGGCTCATTTATTTTGCCGAAGTACGACCCCTCATTTCTAGTATACTAATGGAAATCTAGGAATATTAACAAATATTTTCGACAGCAATGAAGAGAATTGCAAGCAGGACTCAGACTAACATCATTTGTTTTACCTTCTTGACCATGTCCACAAGGCAAGATTCCAACAAATCTAAACACCTGGTGACAAAAGCTTGAGAATGAGCAATTCCGTCTGGACGGGTGATAAAGGTGAGCACCATTAGTCCACCGAGAACAACTTCTTGCGCTCTAGCACAGAGAAAAACCCCCATGTCCTCAGCGAATTTAGCTGCATATGCTTCGATGACTTCTTTGTGCGCATTGGGGTAAAATATCCTGCCTTTGTTCCAGGCTGGAGAGCTCTTGTCCTGAACTTCTTTTGGAACTCCTGAAAGCCAATGAAGAGCGAAGGAAGAGTGAACAAAGTGGAGACAGCTTTTGGGAAATAAGCGGCCATAGAAGGAACCCGGCACGCCGGCTGCATAATATCTCCGGTCAGGTGGGAGTGATCTGAAGAGGGTGTTGAAATCGTTCCCCACATGATCACTGAAGAATATTTGGAATTCCAGGATTTGAGACTCGAGTCCTAGGGATTGGCACTTCTGCTCCACTGCTTGAAGAATGCTGCTCACAGCATAGAATGTGTTAGGCCCGGCCGAGCAACCGAGATCGGTGATGAGAAAAGCTCCAGAGGAAGAGAATGCTTTGATCTCGAGATGCTCGTCTACTGCCTCCTGGATGAGTTTGAGGGCCATGTCTATGACTATTCTCTGCAGCAAGACATAGCATTGAAGTCGGTCAATGTCATTTATGGAGCATCAGGCTTGAGCCCATTTCGAAATGGAACAAGATACTGCAGGGATGCGGTGCGACGTCACGCGTTTAGCAAGCACGAGAGAGAGAGAGAGAGAGAAGGTTCGCCACACATATTCGAAAACATACTGGTACGAGATTTCCTTTAAATTGTTGTGTTGTTTCTCGAATAGGATCGGACACAGAAAAGAAGTGAAATCATGTATCAACACAGTGTGTCTAACCTACCTGGCCAGAGGAGTTTCTGGAGTAGCTGTGAGGCCCTTCTCCACCAACCATTGGATGTCCATTTGAGGGTCCATCCATTGTTGAGGTCTTCTCTCTCTTTCTCTTCCTCTCTCGCCGTGTCTCTGTGAGTGCGAACTCATGTGACAAAAGAATGGCTGATCTACAGAGTTTATAAGGTGATGAAATTAGTGGAGGGTCAACGGTACAACTGCTAATCTGTTAACATAGAGGCAACAGTTCACTGACTTTGACTTGCAGCAATTCCAAACTTACGAGTCCTTATTTGCTGCTAGTCGATCCAGAATTTGCTGAGGAAACAACACCACCCGAGTCAACACCAGGAACACGCCAAAGAAGTTAGCAAGTCGTTGATCAAATGTAGGTCCCCAATGACTCAAATTAGTAATTCATCTGTTGTCCTTTCAATAGCCAGCTGGTTAGGTTGGTTTCCTTAGCTCGCTGTTGCGATGAAATCTGACTTAACTATAAAACAAAATTAAGAGAAAAACAGCAGAAAAGGAAATTCTTTTCATCGGCTTCTAACACATTAATCACTGAAGCCAACACTTACGAGAGCTCAAGTTTGACAATTAATTTCAGGTTATTCACATTCAGGTCAATTAAGACCGTTTCCAAAATCCCGTCCATGCAGCAAGCAGTAGTTCCCCAACCTACAAATCTTGCTTGAGAACGGGGGTGGATTGAAAAGAAAACGGCTACTTTACAGCAGTAGGACCCTAAAGTCGGTTATCAACAAAAGACTGACTCGGCAAGATCAACAGCACGGGCACCAGCAGCCGCCTTGTTCTCGCACTCTCTGCTCGTCGCCGGATCACTGTCAGCCACAATACCTGTACCAGCCTGAAGGCGAGCAACCACGGTAATTCAAACAGTAAGTTGCATATTGACCTTCCCGCATATATAAAAATTTAACATGCTGTTGATAAATTCGGGTATTTTTATTGAGCACAGGTCCGCGTCGGATCAGCCATCAGCAAACAACCACTCCCTTGTAGCCATCAGATATCGTAAGATTAAGCACACGTCACCAATCTCAAGCCTTTACTGAGAGAAAATGACATTAATGGTGTTTGAACTTTAAACTCATTGTGTAATGTGATCCAATGGGACTTTTGATACATGTTCAATTTGATCCCTAAACTATATGAAAATGTTATAATGCTACCCTTGAACTTGAATTGATGGAAAGACAACATTTAACATTTTCATATAATTCATGAACTACATTGAACATGTACCAAGAGCCTAAGAACCACATTCAACAAATTAAATGTTCAGACATTGCATTGCACATTGAGTTAAAATTCAAGAACCACATTGAATAAATAAAAAATCAAGAGATCACATTGCACATTAAACCAAAATTTATGAATCAGCATGGCCCTTGCAAATATTTGTTTATAGCTTCCAAGGTGAATTTCGAACAGATAGGCAAGATTCCCGCATTTTTTCAAAGGAAATTAACTTAAAAAATGGAGGTCAAAAGGCCATATGATTTTCTTATGGTGCAATTGTGCGGGCCTTCCGGAAAACTTGTCACTCGTACCTGAGCTGTCAATACAAGCTCAGGTTGACCGATTACTTTGTTCAAGTCGAACTGGGGACGGAGTTAATGAATTGCATCCTGATTCGCGCAATGTAATGTGTTTACTCAATAGACACGGACAACGTTTTAGACAATGTTTGAAAAGGCTTTTCGCGATGACTACTGCTCATGTGGCCTTCGTTTTTCGTCAGAATACCGTAAGCATAAGTAAAAGATCAAAAGTAACGATACCGGAAAATTTGTGATCAATGGAAGACCCTTTCGATCTTTTGTTTTTGTGAGATATAACAGGACAAATCAAAAAAGAAAAATCAAACTCACGATGAACAGGAAGAACCTTTTGAGCATCACGCGTATCTGATCGGTGGATGCCTTTTGAAAAGTTGGAAGTCGATTTATCACATTATCAGCTTGGTAGTAATGAGACTCACGAGAGAGATATCAGAGAAGGCTAGTATTTTCATTGCTGCACCAATTCCAAATGATGGTTGACTTCTGCACTTTGCACAATAATCTCATGATCTCAGCAAAGTTATGATTCAGAAGGCTTGTATTTTTATTGCTGCACCAATTCCAGATGAGATCATGATATCTCAGTAAAGTAATGATTCAGAAGATATCATGGCAAAAGTTCAGTGAGCGCAAATGATGGTTGACTTCTGAGTTTCTTAACCGAACCACAATGAAACTGCTTCGCGTTCTCGCCTTTCTTAGCTGTACCCAAAATTGGAATCACATGGCATTTGCATACTGTGGCGGTCACAGCGAGGCAACCACGCATTATGAACTTCTTACAGACATAGCATGTGCAGGGCGGCCTCTCAACCTCCCTTCACGAAGTGCTTTTATCAAAGATTGTTGCTTCAACATCTGCCCACGTCAGCATGATGGCAAACCATGTATCACCATATAAAATCCAGTTCGCCTAAACTCTGCATACACTCATAACGGCATCCACTATTAAAGCGGAAGCTTTCCAGAGAGAACACGTTCTGGGTTGGTTCTTTCCATTTGACAAAACAGGCCGCACGTTCTGTTTTGTTGCGTCTTGATGTAGGTAGCTTTTAAGTTAGTGCGCAAAGTAAGAATGGATCTGTTCAGCAACTTTAGAATATTGAGTATCCGTACCTACGCTTCAATACAAGCACAAATTGACCAAGTACTTTGTTCAAGTCGAACTCAGGGACGGAGTTAATGAATTGCACCATGATTCGTGCAATGTGATGTACTTACTCAATAGACACGGACAATGTCAAATTATATCTCGAGTTTGAGCCCGAAATCCGACTAACTTAAAGATTTGTTTGTAATGTGTTGTAGAAAATAAGCATTCACTCCCTAACCGGTTTGACCGATCAAGATATGTTTTCTTTATAGGAAAATGCTTACTTAAAAGTATGACAGTACTATCGGTTATTTCTAGCCATTTATCAACACACCATTACGTCATGTTTTGCGTAAAGCATTCATTAATTTAGAACATTATGAGGTCAAAAATAATGATAGATCTTGTCGATTGTCGGGCTAACGGCTTCCTTCTTTATATGGCCTGCAGTGGACAACTTGTGTAGAATTGATATTGGGCGCTACAGGACAAAAGGCGCACACCTATATTTTATAGTATTATATTATTTGTGAGCCCAAGACTTAAAAAGGAAAGGGACATAAAAGCTTAGGGTTTGCCATTGTTTTTTTTTAAAGCCTGCACACCCGTACAAAAGAAAGAAAAAAAGTGCCTTCGTGGCTTTTCTCTTTTGGCAGACGGGCCACTCAACAAACAGAACAGCCTGAAAAATGGGCTTAAACATACTGCAATTTGATGACGTGAGTTCTACATTATATTGAGTTGTTTCATTTGTAAATACTTTAAATTTGGCTGCAATTTAGATGTGAAAAATACTCAAGCATGTAAGCGATTATAATTTTAATAATCTGATTATAGTGGATTATTTATTATTGACTCTCTCTCGAGATATAGGTATCAACTTCAGACTAAACCATATAAATCTCTGGTATCCTTTATCATTCTTTATTTGTTTCTCTAATAATTTCACATTGGCTTAATTTATAAGATCCGGTTAGTGGCGTTAATTTTACAATAATTTATATCAGAGCTTAGGATCGGACTTTCTGGATTGTGATTTGAGCCTTTTGCTTGTCTGATTATTGTCTGGATATTCGGTTGTTGCAATTATGTGTGGAGCGAAAGTAGAAATTGAAAAGTTTAACGGGAGGAACAACTTTGAGTTATGGAGCCTCAAGATGTAGGTGTTACTAATAACTCAAGGTTGTGCTATAGCGTTGGAGAACAAAGTTAAGTTTTCCCAAAATAATGTGAGATACCGAAAATGGCATGCTAATAAAGAAGACAAGAAGTATAATCTTGTTGAACTTATCGGATGAGGTATTAATAGAGGTAGCCGAGGAGAAGGATATCGTAGCGTTATGGGCAAAACTCAAGCACTCTATATAACGAAGGGTTTGAACAACCATTTATATATATTGAAGAGGATGTTTCGGTTCAAATATACTGAAAGTATGTCTATCAGAGCCTACCTAGATGAGTTTAATAAACTTATGATGGATTTAAAGAACGGCGGCAAGATGTTAAGATTTAGTGCGCAATCATAACGAAATAGAGCATAAAAACAAGAAAAAACTAGGTTTACATCTAGCAAAGAATTCTACTATAATTAGCACCTCGCACCTTTTTATTATATATCTCAATCACAAGAGAAAAATATAATCTATAGCAGTAGCTATTCATGGGTCCCTCGTGCTTTTTTGTTGATGGGGAGTGTGAATGTTAGCCCCAGCCCCTCGATCCTCCTACTCTGATATCACATTATAAGGACCCGGCCCCTTTATCCTCCTACTCTGATACCAACTCGTGAGAGGCCATCCTTATTCCCACTTCCTAATTGCATTCTGCTTTAATATTAAAATACGTAATTTATAGGCGCGTGCGAAAGATTGAAAGAAAATACAAGTGTATGTCAAAAACGAGAAGGCGGGTACAACGCTTAAGGGTAATACTTTTTCATAGGGTTCATTAACCGGTAGGAGGCATACACATCAATTAATTTCATATGTATATGCATACGGTCAAATAGCTAGCTAATTACAATATCCATTTTAACTATAACTACACTCCATCCATAGACACAATTCACTAGCCGACAGCCCCACTTTCATGCCTTTCCATCGTCTTTACTCCTCGCCGCTATCTTTACCGGCTAGCTAATCTGAAAGAGGTTTAGAACAACAAGGGTTAATCGAAGCTAGCAAGTAAAACATCTAGCCTAACGACTAAACTAACCAATTCATCATTTATTCAGGCAAAATCAAACAATCCACACACGCCGTAAAACACACACAACGAGGACAACAACAAAATGTCCAATTCTCTTTTTGAGGCTCTCGGCCAAACCATATCATCCCTCAGCATATCACATCATTTTAACTACAACCGCTTCGAACATCCTACAATATCAATTTACTGGGACCATTACACTTAAGTCCCGACCTTGGACTTAACACGCTAGCATCGAAAAGCGTGGTTCCTTTGTAAGGCTCCTAGATCGTCCACCCCCATGTTCACCACCACGCCCATTTCATCCCATTCCAACGACAATCGCAACGATCAACCCTCGAATATTCATTACCCACAAACTATAGTAGTCCATTCAATCCTTAAGCTCACAAACGGTGCAAAAATTGCAAAAATTACCCTTTATAGTTCACAGCCAAGTACCCACCCATGGGTTCCAAGTCCAATTCACTTCAAACCAGCAACAGCCACCAATCAACTCCCATATCTCGACTACCCATGACCCAAGGATGCAACATCAAGTGACGGATCGTTCGTCTAATGGCATTTCCTTCTATGCACGCAAAACTCCCTCGATCTATACCCATTTTCAAAACAATATAAATCACCCCAACGAATGAAAATTGGAAAGGTTAGTGGTTCGGGTAGAAGAGTTACTTGCCTTAGGATCATGGATGAAGAAGAACGAAGCATGAATCGCGCCAAACAAACAGTGGGTCTCCTCCTTCAGCTTCGGGTTTGCTCAAATTCACCGAATTTCATTAACTTCTTGGACGGTCAGTCCTTAGATCCAAGTTGACCATGATCTTACGGTCGCGTAGAAAAAAATAGAGCTGGATTCGCCTTCCGAACGAGCTCAAACCAACACTTTCTTCTTGGGCAACGCTGGAGGGATGAGAGAGAGAGTTTGGAATAAGGGGCTCTCGGGAAAAAGAGAGGAAGAGGGTGATAATGAGAAGAGAGAGACAAGTGAGGGGTTTATATAGAGGGGGTGGGGTTGGGTCGGTTTAAGAGGACTTCGCGGTTTAATCCCGAATCGGTTTTAAATCGCACCAACTTCGTACATTAACCAATCAAACAATCACTAACGGTCCGAAATTTTCATGCCCAACTATACCATTAACTTAATTCATCCATGCATCAGTTAGAATCCCCTCTAAAAGTCATCCATTTAATAATAATTCGAATATGATAAACATTAATCCACTTGTTAATCCAATTGGCGGAAATTCAGGTCGTCACAATGAACCACACCCCAACAGTGAAACACCGACATGATGTTGTTAGCTTCTTTAGTAGAGTCATGGGAGCACTTTGCTGATCATTGCAATATGGGCGTACTACGATTACTTGAAAAGAGATAAAGTCCGCTTTGTTCTATAAGGAGTGGCAAAGAAAGTTACGAGATGACAGTTTAGCGTAGAATATAGTGCGGGAACTAGTGATTCGAGGTAGAGATCGGTGTGGGGTGTCTAGTAGTAGCAAGCATAAAAGCGGGTCAAAGTCACCCCATAAAAAGTCCAAAGGACACATGAAGTGCTTTAAGTATCATTAGGAGGGGCACATCATGACAGATTTTCCTAAACTAAGAACCATAGGTGACAAGTAGAATGCGACAAGCAATGTGGAAAATGTTGTCGAGGAGTCCACCAATGATGCAAAGGTTGTTTTATGTGTGACTAAACGTTTGTCAAGAGATGAATTGGTGCTAGATTCGGGATGTTCTTATCATACGATTCCCCATAGGAACCGATTCACTACTTACCAAACTGCAGATGGTGGTAGAACTCTGATGGGAAATAACATAGCCCGAAAGGTTGTGGGGTTAGTGATAGTTCGAATTCGGATGCACGATGAGGAGGTGTGCACATTGACAGATGTGAAGCATGTACCGAAGCTTAAGAAAAACTTATTTCTCTAGGCACACTCGATGATATCATGTATAAATACATTGCTGAAAAGTGAGTACTAAAGATTTCTTGAAGTGCCATGACCATGGGAGAAAGTGAATACTCTCTATCATCTACTTATAGAGACCGTGACGAGAGCTACTGCGGTTTCATCGGGTGAGCCAGATTCTAACTTGAATCAATTATGGCATGTGCGGTTGAGGCACATGACCAAGGCAGGTATGATAATGCTAAGTGAGAGGTGGTTATCAAAGGGTCATATGATTAGGAAGTTAGACTTATGAGAGGACTGTACCTTTGGGAAGCGGCGCTGAATTAACTTTACTACAGCCATTCATTCGACTAAATAACTAGTTGAGTACATTCATTCGGACATCTAGGCCCATCTCCGGTTCCTTCGAAGGAAGGTGCTCGATATATGCTGATGTTGTACTTCCCGAAGAAGAAATTTGATGTGTTTGATCGGTTTAAGAAATTTAAGGTATTAATTAAGAAGCAATCGGATAAACGGATCAAATGCTTGAGAACCGATAACGGCATGGAGTTTTATGGTAAAGGTTTTACTGAGTTTTACCAGAGAGAATGGATTGTGAGACACCACACAATATTCGGGGATACTACAGCAAAAAGGCATTGAGGAACGGAAAAACAAAACTTTACTTGAGCGCGCTTGGAGCATGCTTTCGCTTTTTGGAATAGGCAAGAAATTTTTTGCCAAAGTACTGAATATGGATTATTACTTGGTTAATCAATCTCCATTATCTACTATAGAGTGGAAGACTCTTGAGGAAGTATGGTCACTAAACTTTATGATTACTCTGGATAACGAATATTTGGATGTCTTGCTTATGTCATGTGAGTAATGGTAAGCTTGAGCCCAGGGTAAAGAAGTGAATATTTCTGGGTTATGCACATGGAGTGAAAGGCTACCGGTTGTGGTGCACTAATCTCAAATCACTCGATTTTCTAATCAGTAGAGACATGATCTTCGACGAGACCGCAATGCTTTGGTAGGGGAGTCCTAAGACACTACCAACAGAGCGGACGGATCATGGTATTAGTAGTGAGATGGAGCTTCGGGTGGTGACTCCGGAGATCTCGGAGGTAGCAGAGGTTGAGATTGCAGATTAAGCCGTAGTTTCTAAAATGGGTGATATTAGAGAACTAGCATAGGCCGCAACACAATATAGTCGCAGACAAATAGAAAAGGAAAATTAAATCACTAATATGTTATGGTTATATAGATATTGCTTATGCTTTCACTGTAAGTGACGAGGTAGAGATATATGAGCCTTCGTCTTACCTTAAAGCGGTTGCTAGTAGCAAGTCGTTATAGTGGCTAGGGGTTATGAGTGAAGAGATAGAATCACTCTATCGAAATCGGACATAAGAGCTGGTCAAGGTACCCAAGAGCCAAAAGATTATTAGAAGTAAATGGGTCCGCAACGAAAAGAGGGTATTCCCGATGTTGAGGCGGCCGGATATAAAGCAAAACTTGTTGCAAAAGGGTATACAAAGCGAGAGGGCATTAACTACAACGAGGCATTCTTCTATGGTAAGACATATTTCTATTCGTATACTACTAGCCTTAGTTATTGCATAGGATCCCGAGCTGAAGTAGCTAGATGTGAAATCAACGTATTCTTCACGGAGAATTGAAGGAGCAGATTTACATGAGGCAACCGGAAGGATTTTCTATTCCGAGTAAAGAAGACTATGTTTGCTTACCAAAGAAATCTTTGTATGGTCTAAAACAATCTCCTAGACGGTGGTGTAAGCCTTTTGATGCTCTCATGGCTAGTAAGTACTATCCGAAAAATCAGATGGATAGATATGTTTACTTTAGGAGATTGAAGGATGAGTCTTTGATATATTTATTATTATATATTAATGATATGTTTGTAGCAACGAAGAGGCAATTGAGTGCAGAGTTTGAGATTAAAGATTTTGGTGTTGTAAAGCAAATATTGCGTATGGAGATTTTTCGGGATAGAACTGCAGAAGTATTACATCTGTCTCAAAAAAGTATATTGAGAAGATTATTGCACGCTTTAATATGCGATCGGCTAAATCTATGAGTACACCTTTAGCGAAGCACTTTAAACAAATTGATAAGTTACTACTGCAGATTGAGGAAGAGGAGGAGGAGGAGGAGGAGCATATGTCACATGTTCTTTATTCTAGTGTAGTGGATAGTATTATGTATCTTATGATATGCATTGAGCCTAATATTTCACAAGCTGTTAGCGTTATTAGTCGTTATATGAAGCATTCTGGTAAAACTCATTAGGAAGCTGTGAAGTGGATCTCAAATATATAAAGGGGACAGCAGACATTTGTATAGTGTATTGAAGGGATGGCAATGACAGTGAGACCACACATTATGTGGATTCGAATCATGCAGGTGTCTTGGATAAGTGTAAGTCTCTAGCAGGGTACGTGTTTATGCTAGTAGGTGGTGTAGTTAGTTGGAGGGCGTCCTTACAGGACCACGTTGCCTTGTCATCAACTAAGGTAAAGTACATAACATTGACCTTTATAGCGAAAGACGCGGTATTGCTAAAGGGTTTGGTCTTGGACTCGGGTTAGAACAAAAAAGTGTTGATATACCTTGTGACAATCAAGGTGCAATATATCCGACATATAATCCGGTTTATCACGAGCGAAAAAGCATATCGGTAACAAATACTATTTCATATCTTAACGAAAATTGTGAAGAAGATAGCGACAGCAGAGAGCGCAGCGGACATAATGACTAAGCAAGTTCATTTGGTGAAGCTCGGGCGCATTTGTAAAGAGTGAGCGCCCGTGAGAGGCGTTGGTAGAGCAGTATGGATGATGAGTATTATGACTTGGCTTCAAACGTCGAGTTAAGGTGGAGAATTGTTAAACTATGTCTCAAATTTGAGAATAGAACTCGACTAACTAAAAGATTTGTTTGTATTCTGTTGGAGAAGATAAGCATTAACTCCTTAACCGGTTTGACCGATGAAGATATGTTTCCTTCATTAGGCGCGTAGTGGATGACTAATGCAAAATGGATATTGGGCGCTACAGGGACAAAAAGGGGGGGAAATATATTTTATGATATTACACTATTCATTTGGCCAAGGAGTTAAAAAGGAAAGAAACATAAAATCTTAGGATTTGCCTCCTTCTTTTTTTCCAAGCCTGCACAGTCGTACAGAAAAGAAAGAACAGAAAAAAAGAGGCTTCGTGGCTTTTCTCTTTTGGCAGGCGCGCAGCTCAACAAACAAAACAGCCTGAAGAGAGACTCCGTACAAGAAGGTACAAAAGAAAAATTACAATCGTCGGGTTGCTCTTTAATTCGACAAGAACAGGCATGTGGCTGAACATTCTAGCATGCTATAAGAAGGTATCCTTACAATCAATGAGTCCAAGCACACAAACATGCCTCAATTCCATATCTCTCCACCAAGCTACTCTCATTTGCTTGACTGTTTTCTCCTAGCAAACTGAATTTTGTGAACCCAAAAGACTGCTCTGTCTTTCTCTACTGTTAAAAATTGGCATGGAAGCTGCTACATCAAGATATAACAAGGAAATGAAGCAACAATGATTAAATGCTTAATGTGCACTCAGTTGAAATTTTCCTTACGATGTTCCCTAGACGTTGATGGTGAAAAGACTGGTTGCATCTGCAGATAGGTTCTTTAAAAAATATGCTATGTTTTTCTTGGCTAATGAGGAAATAAACTTCAGACGAGTAAAATTCCAGACCCATGAAATACCCACTAACTGCTTGGTCAAATGAACATGTGAGCCAAAGCCCGGAAGGGTGGCCCGGACATGGAATTGTTTGCACTTGGTTGTGTTAGTGTTGACCGCAACCTCTTTTGTGGTCTTATTACTTCAGACTAACTGCAGTGTGGATTCAATCAAGGAGTCATAATTCGATAAGAAGAAGATGAGATATTGATTACTCATTCATAACCAGGAGTTAATACTCAGTGAAGCTGCTGCAAAGTAAAGCCTTAAGTTCCATTTTGAAGAAAGTACAAACGAGTGTTCAGAAATCGGATTATCATCACTGACATATACCTGCTGCGCTTATTGGACTTCAAAGGAGCTCCCGGTGAAGAATGAAGCTCGATTTTTTGCATCTTGCTAGACCAGCTTTCCCTTAGTTGGCAGCGCTCCGTTTGAGAAGAACAAACGTAGCACTACTATTTTTCGCAGACTCAAAGATAGACGACTGTTCGTGCTTCCGGGCTGCCGAATCGAAGAGCTCATCTAACATCTCGTCCCCAAATTACATTTGCTCCTTCAAGAGTCCCTCCAGACCCACTCTCCACTGATGAGGTCTCTTTTTCGCCGTCGATGGATGGCCTTCTGCTGATTCTTCAACTAGCTTCGCCATTTTTGTGATGCTGAAACGCCCGTTCCTTTCTATGGCTTCTTTCACTTCTCAGTTGGATGCATAATACATCAGCAGGTTAAACTCGTCCATTCTCTCTTCACTTATAGTTCCCTGCACCAGAAAATTGAAGGATACTGTGAAGGTTCATTTGTTTTGCCAAAGTACGACCCTTCATTCCTAATATTCTAATGGACTCTACTAAGAACAATTGTTTTACCTTATTGACCATGTCCACGAGGCAAGATTCCAACAAATCTATAGACCTGTCGAGATAAAATTGAGAATGAGGAGCTCTGTCCTGATGGGTGGCGACGATACGCACCATTAGTCCTCCTAGAACAACTTCTTGCCCTCTAGCATAGAGAAAAACCTCCATGTCCTAAGCGAATTAAGCTACATATGCTTCGATGACTTCTTTCTTCGCATTGTGGTAAAATATTCTACCTTTGTTCCAGGCTGGAGAGCTCTTGTCCTGAGCTTCTTTTGAAACTTCTGAAAGCCAATGAAGAGCGAAGGAAGAGTAAACAAAGTGAACACAGCTTTTGGGGAACAAGCGGTCGTGGAATGAACCCAGCACGCCGGCTGCATGATATCACCGGGCTGGTGGGAGTGATCTGAAGAGGGTGTTGAAGTCGTTCCCCACATAATCGTTGAAGAACACTTGGAATTCCAGGATTTGAGACTTGAGTCCTAGGGATTGGCACTCCTGCTCCACTGCTTGAAGAACGTTGCTCACAGCATAGAATGTGTTAGGCCCGGCTGAGCAACCGAGATTGGCGACGAGAAAAGCCTCGGAGGAAGAGAATGCTTCAGTATTGAGATGTTTGGCTACGGCCTCCTGGATGAGTTTGCGGGCAAGGTCTATGATCATTCTCTGCAACAAGACGTTGTATTGTAGCCAGTGTATGTCATCTGTGGAGCGTTTGGCTTAAGTAGAATTCTCAATGAAAGAACATACTCCAGTGATGCTGCACCACGCCACGCATTTAGGAAAAGCACGAGAGGATAGAAATACAGAACAGCAACTTTCGTCATAGACATTCAAAAACATCCTGGTTTGAGGATCTCTCGAAATTCTTGGGTTGGTTTCGCAAATTGGATTAGACACTGTGACATCCTGGATTAACTTCACTGAGGTATTATACGAGCCAAGTTTTGTCTTTTGGCATACAAGTGAACAGCTTCCCAAGAGGTTACCCATTCTAGAAGTACTCCCACCAAAGCACGCTTAACTTAACCATTCTCAAACTAAACTTTGCCATTATATCAAAAGGCGTCTTCATGAGTTAATTACAGTTTTCACATATATATTCCAGAATTGCTCTCCCCATGTTTGGTGTATAATTCGGCTCATTCCTGCTCCATTCACCATCCTAGAAGCCTATCAGGAGCAACTTCTTATCCAAGCTCTCTAGACCACTCTTCGCCCTCATCTAACCGGATCATTACAGACACGGAAAAGAACTATCTTTCATTGGATATCCTTTAGAGAGTCCATCCATCGTTGTGGTCGTATCTCTCTCTCTCTCTCTCTCTCTCTCTCTCTCTCTCTCTCTCTCTCACACACACACACACACACACGCTTTCTGAGCACGCACTTGAGTGGCATGGAATGGCTGGTCTAGAGAGCTTATAAGGTGATGAAATCAGTGAAGTGTCGACGGTACAGCTGCTAAGCTGTTGACAATTAGGCAAAAGTGCACTATTTCGAACGTACGAGCAGTTGTTCCAATGTTAGGCGCTGTATAATCTACTGGAAAGGGCAGTTAAATATGTTAGGCTCGCGCAGCATCAGTCGTACCAAACCTAAACCGCGTAGCCATCCGATAAGATTACGCGCAGATGTCCCCAATCCGTCAATTTGGTCTGCAGTTCGCCAAGCTCAAGCCCTTGATTAACAAGTTGTGTCCAGCATGTTGCTTGCAAATTTTCGTTAATAGCTTCCACGGTCAACTCAACAAGCGAAAGGGAAGATTCCCCGATTTCCTGAACGTCATTTGATCATATGTTCAGGAAACAAAAAAACTAAGAAAAGGATGTCAAAGACCACATGCTTCATGCGTTCTTTTTTTCAAGGCAACTGTGCAGGCCCTCCCCAAAACCTGTCGCTCACTCAGACCTCAGCTTCAATAGAAGCTCAAGTTTATGGACTACAATATGTGGGGGAAAATATCAAAAGAGTCTTAAACCTATTGCATTGATACCAATTTAATCCTAAATCTTTCAATTCGATCAATTTAGTCATATACCTTTTTGCATTGGTATCATCCGACTAACTTTAATCGAAAATTGCTGACGAGGACATCGACGGTACCCGACATCCACGTAAGAGGACCAGCACTAACGGGGATAGTCTTAATAATGATTTTTGTAAAACACTAAATTTTAATTAATTTTTCCTTTATATATGTCTACCTCAGCATCGACCGTCCTACGTGACATCACTGGTGTTCAAGTCAGTTATTTCCAAATGGACTGAATTGGTACCAATGTAAAAATATTTAGAACTAAATTAATCCAATTAAAAAGTTTCGAATTAAATTGGTACTAATATAATATATTTAGGACTTTTTTTTGTACTTTTCCCACGATATTAGAGATGAATTCTAGCAATGTAATGTGGTTAGTCAATATATAGCCACAAAACGTCCTAGACGATGTTTGAAAAAGCTTTCGTGATCGCTCTCACTTACGCCGCATTTCTTTTACCTCGAAATATGGTAAGCATATGATCAAAAGTCATACTGGATATCGTGATAAATGTAAATCTCTTGCCTTATGTAATCTCAAGCAGCAGGAGCATCTTTCTGCCATTTTATTAATTTACGATGCATTCCTTTGCGAATCTTTAACCAAAACTGAAAAATAAAGACTTAAGATCTCCATAAGCTTCTACAACCATGAAAAGAGTCATCGCTCTCACAAAGTAGTAGATTTTAAGCAAAACTTCCGCAGTTATGATAAGTCATTGTTAGCCAAATGAAAAGAAAACCCATATTTGGTGAACTCGGACAGAACAATTTAATGTTGTTGAAGAGATGGTATGGTATGAGTCAGCTATATGGCTTAAACACACTGTAACAACTCAGATGCATCGGTACTCTAATCTATGTGCATCACTCTGGCAATAGATACCTCTCCATTTCTCAACAGCCCAACAAGATGCACTTGCCGGCGATGCAACATCGATCTTCACTCTCACCGTAGCCACTCAGATTGTTTACACAGGTCCCTTAGTTGCCTGACGAAAAAAAGCATGAGAGAAATTCTTAATCTCAATATACGATTCTCTACGAAGCATAGTGTCAACTAATTCTCATGTGTCTTCAATATTTCCCAGCAAAGGTGAAGGTTCTGATCTTGGCACTAAAAGGTTCACGCGTCAACATTAAATTCTTAGTGACCTCCAACTAAAAAAGTAACTTTGATGACAGAATGAAGGCTTATACCTTCATTTAACCTTTCTAATTTAACAGCACAATTAATCAACGGAAAAGTAACACAAGTTGACTAAGCAAAATGGTCCATCATGAAAGAGAAAGCAATGGCAGGGACATTTCTTACCTATTCCCAAAAATGTTCAAGCTCTAGCTATCACAGGTAAATCGGTGACCTTCCCGACAGCCACTGTCTTGCCTGCAGAAAAAAGGTTCACGCTGTGAGTCTACACACTTTTCTTCCACACGGCATCTAGAAAATAAGGAAAGATAATAATAAACATCCATTCTTCACCTTCAGTACGAAGAGTGAACCTCCCAAGCTGTGCGAAATCAGAGAACTTCTCAATACATATCAAGTTGTTCACCTGGTGAAACATTTCCACATGAAGGCCACGTCAATAAACATAAAAGAGCTGGCAAGACTACATCCATTAGACAAAAAGCTTAAATGCGACCGACAAAGTACTACTGTGCTTGGGGTGGTTATTACCAACCATAAGTGCTAGTAGGAGGTGGACTGCCAGCAATTCAAAAGGCACCATTTGACATCAAACAATTCCAAAGGACAAATCCTCTTTCAGAAACTACTTAGGTCTGTGGAAACGTACATGAATGCGACAAACGACCACGGCCCCATTCTTCACAAATAGAACTTTCTTTTTTAATGGCTTTTTGGCCTTTGGATCGATTTGCTGTAGCAGCTCAACAATCTCGCATTCCTCAACAACCGCATGTATGTGTAGAACAGCCTTATAACCAGCTGTAAAGATCGCCTGAGGTATTTGTGTAGTTGAGCTATCATTCACATGGCTAACTTATCAAAAAACTAAAGATGCTCAAAGCACAGCCAATACGAATATGGAAGAAGACTAATAATTTGTTCCACGTACATTGTCTAGCAGCTCAAGAATCTGCAGCTGGGCAACAAACTCAGTGACTGCAGCAATTGGTTTCTCTGGTCAATGAAAAAAACATCGTATGTCATTGGAGGTACCAGATCATGAAAACAACTCCTATAAGCACCCCACCTTAGAAGAAGAACTACAAGAAGAAAATGGACAAACAACAGTATAAATTCTTCTTTGAAAGATATAGAGGGACAATGAAAAAAAGAAATACATACCAACACTTGACAAGACAAATCCAGACAATATGTCCTTGTCTTCAATCCCAAACAGTGCAACCCGGACATTTTCACCAGGTCCAGCACAACTAACCCTATCATCATCTTGGTGCACAGCAAGCACTTTCGCATAGGCCTGCAAGGCAATGATAGAACTCTCAAATGAACCAGCAACAAACAAGAAAGTGCGAAACTACAGCTAAACTCATGCAGATCATTTACCTTATTTGGCATGAGAACTAAAGAATCACCTTCACGTATGCTGCCTGATTCCACTTTTCCCATGACAAGAGTTCCCATTTCCTTGAATTTGTCAATGATAGGCATCCTACAAGTTGGAAGTTCATCATCAAATGCCTGAACTACTTAACAAATACAAGAAGAATATGAACAAGAAGTAGTTTAGAACACAACCACATTTAGTCCTAATAACACCCATAATTGGTAGCACCGCAATTTCACGATGCTACAACCAAGACTAAATGCTTTGTCCAAGCAAGATAGGCAATTGAAAGTCTTCCACCATATATGAAACAGCGATATCCATTATAATGTAAAGGCAAAGTTAAAAATCCTTTGATTCATTAAAAGAGAATAACTTATTGTGCAGAAGCAAGCATAAAAAAAAAAAATTCACGCACATACGCATGACAGCGTGTGCATATGCATACTTGATTGTGTCAGTGAGTGAATTTGCAAACCTGAGCCCACGTGGCTCTGTGTTTTGTACACAGAGCGCATACCCTTGTGCGAGAGAGATAGGTAGAGTTTTTTAATCTAAAGCTTTAAGAATCAAACTGCATATTAGAACTTGTATCACGAATCTCAACATCAGAATTAATTGTCTTCCATTGTAGTTACTCTAATTACAACCATCAGGCTGCTTTTTCACTTGAATGTTCTTTAAAAAAGGATGACGAGAAAAGGCATGTGGTTTAACATGCTAACATGTTATAAGAAGGTACCCTTATAATCAATGAGGTCCAAGCACATAAAATTGTAATGGCAATGCCAGGAAAAGCATTATCATGTGCTCTTTGTATGAAAGAATAGTAACAAAAGTAATAAAATCACATGCGTTAAGTAGTCAAGCAACTAGTGAGTTACTCAAGCTTGACCAGTTGACTACCACTCAGTTCGACACGCTTTGGCTTGATTGTGTTCATGTGCTCTTCGTATTGAAGAATATTAACAAAAGCAATAAACCATGTGTTAACTAGTTGAGCTACTAGTGAATTACTCAAGCCTGACCAATTTGACTGCCACTCGGTTCGATGCGTTTTGGCTTGACTTAAAAGACAGTTCTTTTTTCTAAAGCTAAAAATTGTCATGGAAACTGCTACATCAAGATAATTAATTGCTTTTATGACAAAATGACTTCATTGCACTAAACATGCAAGTTAGAGAACTCGACCGCCCAAATTAAAACTTTGAGGACCGGATTGCACAGATAATGCAAGTTAAAGGAATAAATGTGGGATTACCCTTTAAATTTATGTGCTTCTATAACACGTCGCATTATAAAAAACAAGTATTAGTAGCATAACTATTCTTTTAATTCAGTGTTACCTCAGCGGAGATGGTGGTTGCAAGGGATGACAGAGGTAACATTTTAGGAGCATGGTAACTAGTAATGTCTACTCCTCGCCACTTGAAACAGAGACTGAGGCAGCTTACTGGGCTGGTTGCCTAGCATGAGATTGAGGACATAACAACGTAATCTTTTGAAGGCAACTGCCAAGTGTTATAAAGTCAGTTGTGGACCTAAAAGGCCACATGGACAGGAGGTCATCGACGTGCATACTGGACCTGAGAAAATTTCTTTACTCGCATGAGGGATGGAAGTTCCTCTGGAGCCCCAGGAGTGCGAACAAAGTTGCACGTTCAAGGTCTAAGTGGGCCTAATTTAATCACCTAGGTTTCAATATCTGTACTTTAAATTTTGCCCGAATGTAACAAAGGATTTGTTAGAATATGACACTTAAATCTGTAAGAGTTGGATCTTTACAAGAATTAGAAATTCGAATAACTTGCTCTGTTGGCTTGCCAAAAAAACAAAAAGGAACTTCATTTTGACATCTGGCCCTACTGATGTTTGAGGCCATCATTTGAATTATCAAGCCTACTCAAGGCAAGGTCGAGCATGTATTTAACTTAATCGCACTTGTTGAAAGCTCAAAAATCAAGTTCAATTAAGCATGTGTCAAGCATAAAAGTCTTGACACTTGGAGACCCAACATTGAGTGGTAAACTACATGGACTTGACTCAACTTAATTGCGCCCCTATGATTGACTGAGCTACAATAATCAAGAAGATAAGAAAGTGATCAAGGAGATCATTTGATGTTACCTGAAAGGACCCTTAGGATCACGTGGAGGAACCTCAACAGCATCGAGAGCTTCAAAGAGGCACGGCCCATTCCACCACGAACATAAGCTTTTGTCAACTCCAGTTTTTATGTTTGAACCAACCAGACCAGATATCGGTAGAAATAGAACATCTGCAATGACCAAAAAAAAGGTAAGACAACTTGGCGACAGATACAGCACAAGCCTGGGAATACTACTGCCCACATTCCCCTACAAACTTTTCAGAGCAGTATAAAGAAACAGTACCTTTCTTCACGTTATAGCCTGAAGACTTTAGAAAAGGTGTCATCTTCGATTCAATTTCATCATACCTGAAACATAGACACCAGCAAGAGCAAATGACAACGATATTAGAAATATATGTATGTGTGCCCATGCAGCAGGTGTTTTTTTTTCTTGGTTGGGGGTTTGGGGGGAGGGGGGGGGGGGGGAGGGGGGAGGGGCCGAGGCGGGGTGGAGGGAGGGAGGAGGGAGGGAGAGAGACCTTTCTTTAGACCAATTTACAGTGGGATCATCCATTTTATTTACAACAACAAGCAGCTTAGATACACCCAAGGTTTTAGCTAGCTGGACGTGTTCACGGGTTTGTCCACCTTTCTCGTATCCGGTCTCAAATTCCCCCTTTCTAGCAGATATTACCTGGGAGAGTGGGTTTGGAACAAGGAGCTATAGTGTGAGAACTTCAAAGAAACAAGAAAAAGAAACGTACTGTACCCATTCCTTACCAGTACGCCTATATCTGCCTGGGATGCCCCACTTATCATATTAGGGACATAACTTCTGTGACCCTGGAGAATCCACCCAACAACAGAGAGAGAGAGAGAGAGAGGAGAGTGTCATTAATACTCAAGAAAATTGATCAGAAACTATCATCTTAACAAGAAAAACAGAAAAATCAAATAGCATAGAATTCACACAAAGGTAATAACGGCATAAGAGACACAATTTCATGCTATAAGATTAGAACTACACAGCAGTGCAGGATGGACCTCCTGTGGTGCTCTGAGGATGCATAATTAACCAAGCCCGAGTAGTTTAAGGAACCAAAGGGTAAAAATAAATAGCTTACCGGTGCATCTAAAATGGTGAAACGAGTTGTTTCAGTCTCAAAATGTGCTCTCCCAACCTCAACTGTTTTACCCTGCATCAAGGTGAAATGATTTTAATCTGTTTAATTAAGATCCAATCTTCTGATATCTGGGGCACCACGCATACATGCTTCAGGGCAAAGGAATTAAACAGAATTACAAAAAGCAATTACAAGAACTGCCTAGCACCTTAGCCCTCTCTTCTTCGTTAGTGTCCATAATGTAAGCCATGTACCTATCATAAAGATGATCAAAATAATAATGAGTAATGCAATTTACAGTTACCTCTGTGATTGATGATACGTATTAAAACCTGCATATGATGACAGTGTAACCAATAAATCACCAGGGCAAAGAACCAAAGGAAATGCCTCACCAGCTTTCTCTACTCTTGTCCTTGGCTTCTTTCTCGTACTTTTGGATTGTACGATCATCAACCTGTCCACTAAGAAGGAGAATCTGGCCACCTGTCGTTGATTTTCCAGCATCTGTAACCCAGAATCAATATCTAATGGGATCAAGCAGGGATAAACATATGGGTTGCAACCTGCAAGTTGCAAGCACTGAATACCACAAAGCATCTAAGAAACATCATGTGAAAATCTTTAACCCTTTCAACTGTTTGTCTAATATGAGTCTTTTTGAGCCAACTATAATAAGCGAAAATCAAAGCATTGTGATTCTCTTCCAAAGGACAAAAGAGATGATACATTGGGAGAACCAAAATATAGTCCTTCAATTGCTTGCAGAAAAATAGCAACCTTAACTCTTCATGCATCCAAGATTAATCTAAAGACTCAAAATCACAAGCAAATAAGGGAATCAGTAACAGCACTTTTCAAGTGCCGGGATCCAACAATTGACAGAGGCATAAAACTGACTTAACAATCTATGCTGATGAACCAACTGGAAAAGCAGATCAACTTACCAACATGACCAATAAAAACAACATTCAAATGACGCTTCTCTTGTGCATCAACATGTTCAGCAGCAGATGCTTCACCATCATTCCCTACAAATCCAAAATTTCAAATATGATTTAAGAGAAGTTAAGCAAGTACCAACCATTAATGACTTTAGGTTCAAAAAGGAAACAACAAAGCACCTCTTAGGTCAGCCTGGATCTGTTGGGAGGTTTTTAAGATCTTATCTTGGGCACCTGCAAAAACCCACAGGTAAATTCGTTTAACAAAGCTCACTAGTAGCCAAACTTTAGTTATGTCGAAATTCTTAATAAACAGCTCATAAGCAAATGTATAAGAGATCTTCAACCAGTAAAATTAAGGGAAGCTCCCTAAGAAACAAGAACAACACATTGTTTCGCTCAGATTCTTATATTCATGAGCAAAGAAAAGAAAGGATCAGAGTACAACTGGAGGAGGGTATTGTGACTAACGCAAGGCTGTATGACAGATTGACTCAAGTGAGAACCTTTCAGGCTGTGCTACAAAATAGATTAATATGCTTCACTCTTCCAGTTTCATCAAGGCGGGTGAGCTAGGAATTGATCAAGCTATATGTATGCCCACAGTAATTGACAGCACAAGTTTTTTGCAACAGAGTATCTGACTCAAGCCCAAGCAAAAGAGATGTAACCTATGGAAATGATGAGCCCTAAAAAGTCTCAAGTGGAGCTTCTTCAAATACACCTGAGCTATGTAAATGGTCTACACTTGAAAAAACTCAGTGCAAAGTGTCAGTCAGTTAGCCAGTCTTCAAAGTTGCTCGCCATCACTTCACTTCCTAACTTAACTTCTCAATCCATTTATCACTTATTAATAAAGAAAAAGGGATTGATCACAAGCACTCAGATTCCAACAGGAGCAGCCAGAGAAAAGGGAACTTATCAAAGAAAAAGGAGAAAGCTAAATCCTGCACGGCTCTCTTGCCAAAACTCATATTTACATATACAATAACCATTGAATTTCATTGCCATCGTATTAAGACCAAATTAATCAATCACCAACCTTCCTCTGTTTCATCAACCATCTCCATTTCTTCATGTTTTGATCATCAGGATCAACAACCCCATTATTCTCTTCTGCCAAGATCGAACACATCCAAAGAGAAAAACCAAAAAAGTTCAACCAAGACATCTAGAGTACAAAGCTATCTGAAATTCATATTCCGGAAGAAAAAAGAAGGGGAAAAACACACTTAAGAATCCATGATTACAAGCCTTCTTATTGCTACCTGCTGGGTGAAGTTGCAACCCACGAATGTCTTCCTTGATATCTAGCATTTAGCAAAACATGTCAAACAAGTCATTTCCAGTCACAGACATGAAAACCTCGAACAACTTCTCAATAACGCACTTAGACACATTTCCACCACCGACAACTTTCTTTGTTCAAATTTAATCTTGCATGTTTCTCCGTATACGTTCATCGTATCTCCTTTCTTCATGGGCTTCATTAACAAGCGACTCAGTCGAAGTGATGTCTAATTACTTGAGAAAAAACTCAACAGTTCGCTTAAAAAAAAAAAAAAACCAAAAGAACGATGAAACTCGAAAAGCCTCATCGGTTCGTTTTCTCGCAAGAAAGGGTAGAACTTGAATATTTCTAGTCCAGCAGGAACGACCGGGAATTGAGCTCCGATCACCATATTAAAAACAAGAAGTAAAGTTCGGTCGTTCATCCGAAAGTTCCAACTCGAGGAATCAACGACTCAATCAGGAAAAATCCAGATATTAGAGTTTTTTCAACTCCCGGACTCGTTACCGGACGTGCTTTCGAATCAGAACAAACGTGCCCATCAAACCAAGCATCTTCAACAAAAATAAGCAGGTGGGAAGTAAGAATATTGGCGGGAAATATGAAGAACAGGACTTACCCATGATTGAATACGAGTGAGCGACCGGGGTGGAGGGATTCTTCTGGAGAATCTAGTGAAGCAGGAGGGAGAAGATGAAGATGTGACGCTCTCTCTGTTGCGGGGTTCGTTTCCGGTGAAGGACTGAGAAGAGAAGTAGCGCAGTCGGACACGATGCTGTGCCGTTTGTGTTCACCAGAGCAGTCAGTTTGGTTATCTTCTCTCCTCTCTTTGGGCCAAAAAGAAAAAAGAGAAAATTATAAACTTGATTGACTTAACTCTACTGTTAATAAAGCAAATAAATCAATTAATTAAATAAAACATTTTTTTTACACAAAAGCATAATTTATGTAAAATAATCCCTCCACTTTTCGAATCTCAAAATTATGCCCAATATACTTGTCAAGTATTACATCGATCTCTCGCTTTTCGATTTTACGTAAATTACAATTCATAATTGTTGAATAGTTCGAACCTTTATACGTAAAATTTGAAGCTTTTTATCGATTCACGACGTTTTAGCTGTTCCTAATGTACGTAACGAGCATGCTCTTTTTGGTCGTAAGAAAGAAAAAATTGTGCGTATATTGTTATTAACTTCATCTTTAGCGAATAAGGTCGTTATAACCCGGAGTTCAATTGATCGAGTAGTTTGATGATGTGTAATTTCAACGTAATTGAGTGGCTTTTTTTCTTCTTTAATAGCTACTAAAAGGTTAAAAATTGCGTGTGAAAGGGGGTGAAAAAAGGTTTAAAGGTGTGCTAGAAAAAATGAGGTTCTTTAAAGGACGATATGTTTCCTTTAATCGTGCTTGCGACTGATTGAATTAATTACAAGGAAAACGAGACTCCTCTTTAAGACAAATTATGGAGGACTTGATGTCGAAATGGAAATGCGAGCATGCAAAAGATTTATTCTAGTGACATCGCAAATTACGATACGTCCACGAACAATCATATGTAATCTCTAGAATGTGCCTGGACTGTTAAGGCTGCGGTATATATTTCATGTTGCTTTATACACGGCTGCCCCAAAAGAAACATACAAGCATAAAAAAAGTGAAAAGAAAATTACTATCAAACCAATTTACAACGCATGAATATCTCTAAATGGGCTAGTAAGACCTAGAAAGAACCAATACTCTTTCGGGACCTTCGTGTGATGTTGTGTTGTATCCGACATTTTCTAACACTTACCGACACGTGATTGGTACTCCAAACATGCCAGCGACACTTGAATCCAGTATCCCGACACGTCATTTCGATACGCAAGACATGATGTCAATTTTAAGCATTTTCAATAAATTAAGAGTCAAAATGAAAATTTATTAAAATTATATATACTTAAGTCATATACCCTCCAACAAAAAAAAAAAGCCATATATTCAGCCACCTCAAAATTAATGTACCCAGCCAACAAAAAAAATATATAATCGTGAATCCTTAAGAGAAGAAGAAGAAAAAGAAGAAGAAATTCACTACTAATATTTATATATATATATATATATATTTAATACAAAATGTGTCCCAACACACCGGAATTCTCTATTTTTTTTAGAAATGACGTGTTGGTGTGGCGTGTCATATCGTATTGCGTATTGCGTGCTTCATTAGCCAAATCATGTGCCTTATGAAGCAACTCCTCACTCCTCTTCCGAAGCGAAAGAAGATAGATTGTAAGCTTAGGACCCGATCGACCATCAAAGAAAAATTAGGATTCATTCCTATTAAGCTTCCTTCCTATTAATCTCCTTTTTCTTTTTTAAGAAGATTTCCGGCGAGATCAAGCTCCCTTACGATGGAGAACTGAATATAACAATAATAAGCAACATCAAGGGAAGGGATATGACCAAAAATCTTTCGCCAACCAAATAGGGAAAGGCTCGAAGAAGGGAGGGGAACGCGGCGAGGGAAGAAAAACGCATCCTAAGTCGGGATCAAACTCTCAATGAGATTCGTAGTTGCATTACTTATAACTTTTTTGTTTGTAAACAAAGCGAATTTAGAATTGTCTTTTATTCCATCGATGCTACTTAAAATAAGCCGTTGGATTTGACTATAAATGGTTACTTGGCGAACTACTCTTACCTAATTTTCTAGAAAGCATGAGAAGGGAATTGACTACTCTGTTTTCTCTCGGCCATGGGAATTTTGCCGGTTTCGAGGAATGGGCTTGGTTGGGCCGAGCCCGTGAGAACCCTGCCCGGCCCGGTTGGCCACGTCAATCCGGTGCGTCTTTTTACCTGAGCCGGCCTCCAAGAACCGTGCCCGAGCCGGAAAGAAAGCGCGCCGAACCGCCAGCTGGACTGGGACAAAAAGGGTGCAACCCGCTAACGTGCGCATTGGGTGTGCGTCATGCGCGCGCGCGAGAGAGAGAGAGAGATAGACTGAGTGGAGCAGTACCATTACATTAATGTCGCTTTTGGTCCTCCCTCTCTCACTTTCCCGCCATTTCTAACCGCCACGTGTAGGTAATCGCTCCCACTCGTCCTGCTTAATTTATTCATTTATTTATTATCAGTCCAACGTCACGTGACGTGAGTTTGCTTTTTTTTTTTTTTGTTTTTGGTCAATACACGTGATGTGACTTTTTTTTGGGTCGAAACACGTGACGTGAGTTGAGTTAGAAAATCAATTCATCGTTAAAATTCTCATGATCTGTTTTACTTTGCGCTGGTCTTGGTTGGCCATTTTTTTTTTTTTTTTGTTTATCGAAATCGGTTGGTGAATTTTTTATTTCATTTTTTGGGTCGGAAATTGATTGGTGAATTCACTCGGTTCTTTTTCAATCGGATACCATTTTGAAACTCGATTTGATCTTCGGTAAGATTCCTAAGATATAAATGCATGAGAATCAAACGTTGAAAGAGTAATTCATGTCCTCGAGTCGTGCCTCCGATTATTCGAATTTGTCTTTCATCAGATCAAAAAATTAAATTTGATTCATATGTGAAGGTTGGCTCGAGGACATAACATAGATTATCTAGACCGAAAAAACAAATTATTACCTAACCCTTGAGTTGAAATACAAATGGATTCTGCTCTGTTTTTGCCCAAGTTGTAAAGGGATCTGCATATTTTGATTTGTATGTTTCCAAAAGGTTGAAACTCGCACATCAATAAAAGCTAAAATGCATGACCCCACAAAATTTTACTGCATATATTATATGCGGTAAAGTTTTCTGATCAATGAATTGTTAAAAACAAAATGAGACCCGATTATCCCGATTAACAGTTTTGTAGTTGGCTTTCGCTTTCAATTTACAAATATATATATATATATATATATATTTTTTATAATCCAGGATCCGCCAGTCGTAATCGAGTCAACTCACCGCCACCCGAAGGGCGGTGAGGACCATTTCCGACGGCGACTATACCTGGAGGGAGGCTAGCCCCGCAGCCCACCAGCAAGGGGCCCCCAATTCAATTTACAAATTTTTCTCCTCTTGAGATTTCCAATAGTACAAGGCAACTAATTTTTTTCTTTCCCTAATTGAAACACAGTTATTGGAAGGTAAACATAATCCATTGACTCTAGAGATCTGATCGTGAATGCTCAATAACTATCAGTGTGGATCGTAAGACAAAAAACGAGAGAATGACAATGTGTGTTTCAATATCGAACATATTAACTCCTTGCCAACACTAAGACATCTATGTTCAGGGTGCATCAATTCAATGTCATGTTTAGTGCAAAACAACAAGATTGAGTCAGTTCACTTCATCATGAGATCATGTCATACTAAAATATAATGAAATCGACGCATTGTGCATTTATGTATGTGATGGACCTTCGAACTTTTTAATATCTTTAGGTAAAAAGGCCACAAAACGGAACGGATTCTCTCCCTCTTGGGCTTCCTATCTTCTGAAACCGCCGCCCAACCCCTTTTCTGAAGCTACATCCCCGATGAGAGATCTCTCCCCCTCCTCTTCTCCCTTTACCTCTCCCTCTCTCTATCTCTTCATCTTCAAGATTTCTTTGTTGATTTTGTGGACAATGTTGTCGGTATGCTCAAAGGAAGTGGAGAGTTTAGTCTTGTGAGCTCTGAAGATCGAAGTGCAAGCACTTTAGAAGAACTTGTTCTCTCCAGATTTGCTTGCTCACTCTTGACTTCAAGTGCTTGCATCAATTATTTGAGTGCTCCGCTATTCTCCAATGTTCCCTTGTTGCTGCCTTCCAGCAATCGGCTTATCTAAAATTGATTTTGTGATCAATTGGTATATTTTTTGCAGCTTTTCTTTTTCAATTTAGAGCTAGATCTAAATTTGGTGGCTTTTCTATTTTAGTTTAGATATAGATTTGAGATTTACAAATTATTTTATGTGCTCTTTTCAACTTGGTGGTGTTATTTTTTTTTATGTGCGTACCGCCTTTTGGCAAAATCATAGCTACTAGATAGAGAAATCTTGGCGTGTGTTCATCACTATTGATGATGCAAAATTAGGTGATCGATCATCAATGGGCTTTGATGCTATGACAGATCCGTCTCTATGGAAGGGGCAAGTCTCTGTAAGTTGTACCAAAATGATTCATTTTTTTAGATTTACTTGCTTTGTTGGATTTGCATTTTCGTCTTGAAGTTATATACCTCTTATTTCATGTGAAATGAAAAATCTCCTTCCAAAAAAGAAAATACATTTGCGTATGTCTTTATGTTTGTGGTGTCAATATTGCTGTGCTGCCTAATTATTTTACTTGACCATTATACTTTATGTTTATTTAATGACGTATTTTTTTCATGATGGGTTTTTTTGGTCGCGTTCTTAATTTTACCACATATTGCTTCATTTATTTCGTAAAAAAAATAAATTAGAAATGAGCATTCTTAAATAACTGCTCATGTCACTTGAATTAATTAGTCCATGTAAAATGTTCACCGTCGACAATAATTTATATCCGAACATTTTCATAGAACATTTTCATAAGCGATCATTTTTGAGAAATGTTTTTTGATTGTTGTTGAAGTCATTGATTTTGTGTGAAACAAACGCACCCTTTAGAATCCCATGATTAAAAAAATTATTCAAAAGGCGACAGTACTTGAATTACATGGTCTCCTTATTGAATTTCGTAATAACAGCTAAGAGGTATTTATGCACGAAACCCAACGCACCTTATTATTTTGCAATTTGTCTTACTTAATCAATTTCATGTCAATATTTTCCTTAGCTTTTTATGCTAATAAAATAATCATTAGTATTTTTCTCTTGCATTTTTCCTTTGTAGGAGAGAAATCCTTCGATGCACCTCTAACGGAGGGGTCCGTGACTAGGGTCAGGGAAGTAGAGAGTGGGATTAGGATGGAGAGAAATCTTTGGTCCCCGAACCTGTCTTTGGCCATTGATCCTAAGGAGGATCTATGTCTGATTGTTGATATCACATGGACCTGGTTCCGGTGACCGGACGCTCGAGTCCAATTAAGTCGACCGGGTAGATTGCCGACGGAGGGTGTATCGGAAGGCCAATTTAATTATAAAGAAACAACAACGGATGATGCCCAACAGGAGTAAGTTATTCTGCAAAACACAAAGTGAACATTTCTTTATCTTCACGAGGTGTATCTGCTCGTGTAAATGACTTTCTACGTATTCACTGTTATATGGGTGACATGTGTGCTTATTACATTTGTCTAACCAAGTTAATTCACTTATCACACATCCCTAATTGTGTACAAAAAATTATATTGACAATGGAAGCAAAATAATAATGATCTATTTCTCTTTGTGATAACGTGTTTTGCAAGCGATGTCAACCCATGATGATGATGATGATATATATATATAATAGACAAAAGCTACTAAAAATCCCAAACTATGTATGCTATAATAAATTTATTCTAAGTTTTTTCGTGACAGTAAAAATCCCAAACTTGTATCTATACGACACATTTGCCCCTCTGTCAAGTTTCGGTTAATGAGCACAGTAAAAAAAGCCGCATGTATGAGCATTAGAAAGCAAACAGTATTGGCATAACGTTCATGTGGGTTAAGTGAAATAAAAATAATATTGTTTTAATTGAAAAATCATCTAATAAAAACTTGATGGATGGTATATGTGTCATACGTGTGTGATTTTTTTGTCACAAGAAAAAGATTAGGGTAAATATGTCACAATAGATATAGTTTGAAAAAAAAATCAAGGTAAACTTTGGTTATGTTGGGAGTGTAGTACATACTCCCATGTACAGAAAAACACGAGGGTCCCACTATAGCAAGCTCCAATGGGCTTCTCAACGTGGGACAACCCAATTCTCTTCATTGAATCCTATCGTTTTAGAAAAAAAATCGTGGGTTGTTAATAGAGAAGATAAGTTCCCAAACTATGTATGCTATAATAAATTTATTTTAAGTTTTTTCGTGACTGCAAAAATTCCAAACTTGCATCGTACAACACATTTACCCCTCTGTCAATTTTACGTTAATGAGCATAGTAAAAAAAGCCACGTGTATGAGCATTAGAAAGCAAACAGTATTGGCATAGCGTTCAAGTGGGTTAAGTGAAATTAAAACGATATTGTTTTAATTGAAAAATCATCTAATAAAAACTCGATGGATGGTATATGTGTCACAAGTGTGTGATTTTTTTGTCACAAGAAAAAGATTAGGGTAAATATGTCACAATAGATATAGTTTGAAAAAAAAAATCAAGGTAAACTTTGGTTATGTTGGGGGCGTAGTACATACTCCCATGTACAAAAAAACACGAGAGTCCCTCTATAGCAATGCTCTCAAGGGGGCAACTCAATCCATAACCGACGTGGGATAACCCCAACAATCTCTCTCTTACACATTCTTACATTCGAACCTCTATGTCAATTAGACTTAAACAACAATCCTTAATCCCTAGGTTGGAGCAGCAACAATCCATAATCTCTCTAATTGGGCCATAAGTCGGTATAATTCGTATTTCTCTCGTGTGATTGTTGGATATAGATTTGTTGGTAACTTGGGCTCTAATACCAATGTTGGGTGATATTCGACATCTCTCATCTCAAAAACTAATTTAAAAGATGATATTTTCTCTCACAGTTATAAATTGACCACGATACTCTTTCCACAACCGATGTGGGATAATCTCAACAATGCTCCCTCCGGATGTTGGGACGCTTTTAGAATTTGAACCCGTATTTTATCGGTAGTTTAAGTTTTGGTCCATAAAATAACTATCGCTCTATATAGTCTTTTTATTTATAATCGAGTGATGTAACAAAAAAGTGCGGTATGTTAATTATAATGGAATCCTCTATTGAATGGAGCTTAGTTTAAGAGTAAATAAGGATAAACCTTACGACTCTATTTCTCTTTATCTCTTTTACGTTTTATTTTATTATGATTGTGCGTGAAATCTTAATAGGATATAAGTTTGGCGTTTTTTATGGTTATTTTTTAAATGAAAATTCACTTGCACTTGTTTTTTTTTTTTTTTTTTGGTCGAAGTTACCTCCATCTTCGGACTTAAATATGTACAAAAATACAAGGAACCGAAAAATCTGTCCTTTCCAACGCATTTCGTTCCTGCGGACCGAACTATCCACCAATAAGAAGAACCCCAAGTCCAACCGCTCCCCCTGCAGGGTTCATTCGCGGGCGAGTTATACGACTCAACGTTTTTGCTACATACGTCCACTAACTTCACCGTAGAGGCGTAGATTTTTTTGGACAGAGGCACGTGAACCCGTGATTATTTACTGCATAGCAGAGAGAATCTCTGGGAAGCCGGTTCCCCCAAAAGACGTTTTCCCCAGCGGCCCAGCTAAAGCCGCTGCTTTGGCCGGCCCACCACTCGTTTTCTGTAATTTTCTTTCACCAGAACCCACTTTAAACGGTCTCCCATCGCTCTCTACTTTTTCTGCTATAGGTCCTCTCTCGCTAGCTTCCTTATCATCTCTGGAACGGTCCACTTTGGCCATTTTTAGCTTTCACAGAGAGAGAGAGGGAGAGAGAGAGGAGAGAGAGAGAGAGATGTGAGGCCCTCATAGCTGCTGCTGGATAGGTTTCCCATGACTTGTAGTTGGTGTTTTCTCGAGCCCTCTTTTGTTTGTTCCGCTGTTGCTGATCCTTGTTGAGTCCTCTTTTCTTCTTCTTTTTAAGTGTTCTAAGTTCCTCACGCTGTCTGCACTTCATTTCTTCCACTTCCTGTTCTCTCTCTCTCTCTCTCTGTCGCTATGGTTTGAAGATCTGTGAGGGTTTCACGGGCAATATTGAAGTGGTTCTTGATTTCCCTGGTTTTGAGAGGTTTCTATATTTTGCATGTGAAGAGAGAGGAGATTAGTATAGAGGAGGCTGGAGCTCCTTTAAGTCCAATAGAGGTTCTTGGCCGGGTGGGTTGAGCTGCTGGTCTGTGGATCCCACACTCCTATCCCATTAAAGCAAGTCATTCTGGAGTTAATCTGAAAAAAAGAGGACAGGTCAATGAAGAAGGCACGAAGGAGAAATTTTTGGGATGGGCTTGTGGCTTGCATATGCCAGGAGCTTCATTTGCCCCTTTTGGTCTGAACCTGTTTTGGATTGAAGGGAGCTCCACACTTTTTTTTTTTTTTTTGGGTTATCTCCTGCAGGAGATGATCTCTCTGACTTCTTGGTTGATGATCTTTTTTTTTTTTTGTGCGTACTCGCGGTAGATTTTCATGATGTTTATGAGATCTGATCTTTTCTTTGAACAGAAGAGATCTAGTTGCCCTATTCTGTTCTGTCCTTGGTAGTTTTCAAATGTCTTTTCTTTTTTACTTGCCTTTTCTGGATCTGGCTGAGTCAAAAGGATAGATGGGAGCTTTCAAGATTGCTTCATGTGAGGTGTGTCCTGAATGATGACCGTGCAGGCTGCTCCTTCCTTCCTAGATACTCTCGCATGATGTGTATGTAACGGTAACTGTTCCTGTGTCCTGGCCAATAGGGTTTCTTTCAAACGCTTCTCTAGATCCTGTTTCAGGATCATCAGATCTGCTGAACCTCTCCCTCTCTCTTTCTCTTTCTGGGTTAGGTCAACCTTACGCTGTTGCTTCGAACGTAGGAGACTTGCTCTATTTTGTTAAGAAAGATAAAAAAAAAAAAGATATGGCGTTTGAAGCACGCTGTTCTCTATTCTATGCAAGAAAATGGAATCGTCCCTATGGATTGGCCTGTCGTTTTTTCCAGCACTAGTTGCAGCCATTCTTGCCTCTTGTGGACCTTGCTTCCAGGATGCAATTATTTATTTTCTTACCATTTTGCTTTTGTTTCTTACTGGGAAGTTGCTCAGTTCTTTTTTTTTTTTTTGTGTGTGGTGTTTTTGGACCTATCAGATGATTTTCATCAAATATTTTAAGTGATCCTTTTTTTTTTTTTAGGGTTGGGGATTAAATTGGTCTCCGTGCTCCTCAGAAATTCGATGACAGGCGATGCATGTTCAGTCTTGACCAAGAGAAAAACATTTGTTTGTGGCTTTGTAAGAGATGTTGCATGCTCTAACCATTCTTCCTTTTACCATTTCTCCTCTGTTCTAGTCCAGTCCAGGGTTGGACTTTCAGTTTTTTTTTTTTTTAAATATGCTTCGATCAAGGAACGGATGGATGATCGCGAAGAATGAAAGATGCAGAAACTCGAGCCGCGGGATTTCGATGCGATTATTTTGCTAAGTCTGAAATCTTTTCGTATGTGTTTTCTTTTTCGGCAAATGCTGATATGCACTATGAAGACATTGAAATTAGGGTTTCTGGCAAATATTTCGATTCTGTCAATAAAAGAAGTTCGAGAAATGGAGGGCTTTATGTAAATTTGAAGGGACTATTTTCCCATGCGAAGTTCTAAAATGGGTTCAAATGGTCGTATGTGTGTGCAGTTGCTACTTGTGTTTGAAGATATTTTACTCGATCTATAATAGATAGATTAAATAGCTTGAGCAAACAATACTCGAAGAGACAAAAAAGTTTATATTTCCAATGTGTAAAACGCAACTACTGTTAGTCTCGTCAATAATTTTTCTAATTACGTTTGGTAAAAAATGAAAATTTTGTCCCTAACTGTATGAATTGTATGAGAGAATTGATTGAAATGCGTGTAATGTATGAAAATTTTATTACACAATACGCTAAAAACAACACAACAAGGAGAAATATGACAAAAAATGAGAGAGGTAGATTTCTTTTAAGCATGTAGCTTCAAGAGTTTCATTCTAAATTAAGAATTCAAAAAAATTAAACTATTATTAATAGAGAAGATCAGTTCCAGGTTGTTTAGAATCGGTTCTTGGTTTTTAGAAACTTACCGTGTTTTTGCAATGCAGTTTGCCAGGAGACGATTTTTTTTTTTTTTCGCTTCATTTTTTTTCTAATCGAGACAAATAACAGTTACAATAAAATAAAACAAGCAATGAAATGACTCGAAGTAAATTATTGATGTAAGACAAATGGCTTTATAAAGCAATAGAAAAGTTAAGTTCACTCGCAAAAGACAAAATCATCTTCTTCTAACTTTATAAAAACAGGTCTTAACTACCGATTTCCGTTTGGATGGATTCAGCATCAAGAATTTGGAACCTACCTACACGGTATTGGTTCGAAGAAAATAAATAAGCAATTCGAAAAAAAATATTAAAAATGTTATTAAAATCTATCAATGTCGATAATTTTTAGCTAAAATTGATCGAATAGATTGAATTGACACAAATGTAAAAATTTTAGTACTCAATTAGTAAAAAATATTTAGAATTGAATTGACACTATTACAATAAATTTATAACTTTTTTTATAATTTTCCCTAAAAGTCGTCATATCTCGTTTTGGCTTTTTATCAATACTCCTGTTTAAGATATGGAAAACAATATTCGGAATTCCATAATATTGTCCATCATTGATTGTAGTCTTATCCTTAACTCATGCTCAAATCCGGCGTCAATCTTAATTTGTTGGCTAGTTCCTCATGCACAGTTGGAGACTTGGAGTTACGCACTCGGAAAATGACCATAAGCTATTCTCTCCAAATCAAACCCCCTAAAATACATTTCAATTTAGGCACTTTAGACTCGAGAGAGTTCGTGTCTTTATGCACGTACTAAGATAAGTTGTCTTCGTAAAGATAGCTAGAGTGACAAAAAAATGATACTTCTCTCACAAAGTCTACATTTCTCCAAACCCTCTCTTAAATCAAAAGAATTTTTCGTTCGCCATTACTACCCCAAACCCAAAAAGTTTCATGTAATTTAAGGGCAAAGAATTTTCAAAACAATATATTGTTTTCATAGTTAAAATTTGTGTCTTGCCACCCTACCTCGGATTCTTGGTTTGCCGTTACTACCTGATGAAATGTCTTTTGTACATTTTCCTTTTTTTTTTTTTTTTTGAGAGAGTGAACTTTTACTCGAAATGCACTTTATTGCAAAAAAGAGAAACGTGAAAAAGGAACCGAGTGAAAAAATTGACAATAAAGTGGAAGGATAAGTGTATATTACTAAAACTTGTCACAAAGTGCATTTAAGCCTTAACACTTTTAAAAAATGTAATCAAGTCTTAAAACTTGTCACGGATGTGCAATCGATTTTTAAAACTTTCAAAACTTATAATCAACATAATTGCTTGATTTCACTAATTTGATAAGTTTAATGACCCGATTGCACTTTTTGAAAGTTTTATGACTTAATTGCATTTTCTGACAAGTTTTATGACTTAATTGCACAATTGGATAGTTTTAGTACATAATTACACTTTCGTGACAAATTTTAAAAGTTTCAATATACTTATCCCTATACTTGATCAACGTGTGGGTGGCTTACAGGCTCTAGGGAGCTTGCCTTATTTCTTAGGTCCATTGGGTGGGCTTAGACAAAAACTCAAGGCCCGCCTCGGCCCACTAATATACTTATTGAAAATTTCTTAGCATCATGTATTCTAAATAGTTTTACTTTGACATTGAAAATTTATAAACACCAGTAAGTTTAAATAAGCACAAATTTCTAATGTAGCATATAAAAGCAATATAAACCTCCTCGATACAGAAGTAATATAAATTAACATAAAGCCCTAAAATCATTTTCCTTTTGTTTTCATATTTATTTAGATTTTGGTTGAAACATTAAAATATCAAATTAAAGGTGGCCCGGTTGGAGGGCCGCCCCTACAAGGAAATTAAAAGAAAGTGAAAAATCGAGTTGATTTAAATCGATAAGATGGTTTGATTTATTTATGAAAAAATTTCAAAAAAAGAGCATGAAATGCTATCATTTTCTCAAATAAATGTCATAAAGTAACCATTGTTTCAAATATTTGCCCAAAGTGCTCAAATTGTTTCAAATAAGAGCCTAGGAGAGCGTATTTTTGTCTTTTACTTTTTTGAATGTTTTTGTTTTTTTTGTTATTCTTTTTGTCGTTTTGCCTTTTATTTTCTTTTTTTCTCCCATCCCTTCCCTTATGTTCCCTTTCCCTCCCCTTCCTAGGCCATCGCGGCCTTGCTCGAGCCAGTGTTGGGCAAGGGCGGTGTCGGCCCGTGAAAGGGTAGCCCGATGCCCGGCCCGGCCTCCATGGAAATCCCGCCTCGTAAAGCCTTGCCGATGAACTCGATGTCGAACAAGAGCACAAACTCCAATGGGATGACACACGATCCTGCACCACGAGGAATTTAGCTAAGTACATAGCTTACTTCTAATGATGATGGGGTTTGTCATGAATCAATGGAGTTTACCTCCTTTGAAATTGGCTCATCTCATGCCATATTCAAGCTCCGGAGGTAGCATTGGCATGGGGGGGAGGGAGAAAAAAATAAAAAAATAGAAAAAAAAACTCAAAAAAGTAAATGACGAAAATGCCCTTCGGCCATGCTCTTCTTTGAAATAATTTGAGCACTTTAGGTCTTTATTAAAAAAAAAAAAGGTACTTCGGATCCTTATTTAGAATTTTTCCTTAATTTGTTGGTTTGGTTTTCAATTGGGTTTTTCTTTTTTGTTTGGTTTATAACTTCAAACAATGAAACCTAACCCAAATAACAAGTTTATAAAAAAGATTCCTTTAGACCAATAACATTAGTAATTTAGCCTAACCAAATAAGCATTTCCTATCTAAGATTTCTTCACACTATTGAATGAGAGATTTCTACTTGTCAAGTTGGCCATTATTGATTGATCCTTAGTCTTGGCCATTGTTGATTGATATTTAGTCTCAAAGGGTACATGCGAAAGAGTTTAATTTATTTCGATTTAATTATGATTAAGTTCCTTTTTTTCCAATAAGTGTGTAGAATTAGCCTTTTTTTTTTGTGTTGATTTCCATTACATGTTAAAGTTAGATAGTTTAACCATGCATTAAAATTCTTATTTGTAAGGCGGTTGATGGCAGCGGTTTCAAACCGAATCAAATCGATAACAAAATCAAGGTTATTGATTTATTAGTTTTATTTGAGTCATAATTTTTTCGAGTTCCTTGGGGTTGAGATTTGTTAAATCGATAAATTCGACTCGATGAGAATATACAACCGAACCACGATGCCCTTACACCGCGCTCATGTTTCCCTTGGGGGAGGCTTGGGACTCGTGTGCGATCATCAGGCACTTGAGTTCAACTTTGTGAACGCATACAATAGATTGTCAATTGAGGGTATCGTTAGGCTATTTTGAATTCCAACGAAATATTACTCGATGAATCATAAATTGAGCAATTCATTTTCCAAAATGTGAAGTGTTCATTTTTGCTTGATCATTGCTTGTGACATCCCGAATTCCGACCCACTTTCGAAGCTTTGAATAAATGAAAGGTCTTATTGATGTATTTCGATCGAATCTCACTCGGAGTTGATCCCTCTCGAGCGGACTAACCAAATGGGAATGGCTAGCTAGGAAAATCAAGTACGTGGACCTAAGAACTTGATCCTGGATTGATTCTTTGGCCATGAAAATTGTCGAGGGAATATTCCGGACCAATATAGGCCGATCCTAGAATGATTAAGGAACGATTTGGATAATACCCTACGCTTGAATCACGGGTGATTCCGTTTGACCTCATATGGGTTCCGAACGTCCCTAAATTATTTTCTAACGATCGTGTCCATCGGGACTAGTAATTGACCCTCGCAATTGAATGACAACCAAAGTCGCCATGGCTCGAGAAGTTCTTAAACGTGGTTTTAATCACGGGTCGATACGCGTAACTCCTAAAAGCCGCCCGTTAGTTTGAGATACGCTGAAAATTCTATTGATCGAGATTGATCGCGAATCGAGCTTCAAAATTTGATGTCGGACTTTTAGGGGTCTCAATAAATAAAATTTTTGACGTTTCCTCATCCTATGTGCTATTCCTTCGCAGTTAGCCCCCAAAGAGGTTCAGGAAAACTATATTTGTGGAAATGGGAAAGGACCCATTTGCCCTCGAAAAATACCCCATTTTTCACTTGGAGCGAAGGGTATTTTGGTCATTTTTCCCTTTGGCCGAGATTGACTAGTCTTGGTGGGGAGGAAATTATTTTTTTTATCCCTCTTGACTTTGTGGATCCAATAATTATCTTAACTTATATTAATTATTATTTTGGCCCCTTCTTCTTCATTTTTCAAGAGCACACTCTCTCTCTAGCTCACTTTCTCTCTCTACCTCACACTCCCTCACTTGGCCAAATTCTCTCTCTCTCACCCTCCATTGCCGAAAATTCTTCAAGCGCCGCCGGTGTCGCCTTGGACCGCCGGAGCTTAACTTTCACCGTGAGTCGCCCGGGACCGCCGGATCTTTGGGGGGTTTTAGTCGAACAAGAAAGCCGCCGGATTGGAATCAAATTTTCTCTCGTTTTCTCGCCGGAAAATTCGCTAGAATTGTGGTAAGTTGGTCCCTAACCTTATATTAGGTATCTAGGGTGCTAATAGACCATAGATTATGTAGTTTTGGGTGAAAAATTGGTGGTTTTTGGCCATTTTCATGCCTTGGCCGAAAATGGAGGGAGCGAGGAGAGAGAAACCATGGTCTTGAGATGAATAGTGAAATCAAGAGGGTTTGGGTGTGGTCAAAGCTTGACCATGGTTACTTTATGCCTAAACTAGAGTTACTTTATGCTATTGTTTAATCATGGTTAGGTTAGTATTTGACTCTAGTTAATTTTTGAACCATGGTTAGTTTGTATATTAACTAGGGTTACTTTTATGTGACATAAAGTTATTATGCCATGGTACCAATTAAATGTGGCATGATTACTATAGTTTAGTACTATAGTCATAAATTAATTATATGTTAGAAAATTATTATTGTTCGGCCGTGATAAATTTCCACGTTAGTATAATTTTAGTGGCGCGTGATTTATATATTGCTACGTTAGCGTAATATGGTCGCATGACGTGGATTGGATACTATGGTAGTATTAATTGATCGGGTAGTCTGAATTAATATTTGGATTAGTGTGAATTAATCGGGTGATCCCGAATTATTAATTCTCTAACGTGAGCGAATCACGTGGTCCCGATCTATTCTCGAAAATATGAGGGTCGTATTCAATCAAGTCGCTCGAGGCCAAAGTGAGCCGTATTCGTCCGATTGTTTGAGACCGAGAGAGTATGAAAGTCGTGTTCAATTAAGTCGTCCGAGACCAAAGTGAGTCGTGTTCGACTAATTGTCCGAGACTTAATCCGGTCGTGTTCCTATGTGTCCGAGACCGAGATTTATGGGTCGTATTCAATCAAGTCGTCCGAGGCCAAAGTGAGCCGTATTCGTCCGATTGTTTGAGACCGAGAAAGTATGAAAGTCGTGTTTAATTAAGTCGTCCGAGACCAAAGTGAGTCGTGTTCGACTAATTGTCCGAGACTTAATCCGGTCGTGTTCCTATGTGTCCGAGACCGAGATTTATGGGTCGTATTCAATCAAGTCGTCCTGAGGCCAAAGTGAGCCGTATTCGTCCGATTGTCCGAGACCGAGAAAGTATGAAAGTCGTGTTCAATTAAGTCGTCCGAGACCAAAGTGAGTCGTGTTCGACTAATTGTCCGAGACTTGATCCGGTCGTGTTCCTATGTGTCCGAGACCGAGATTTGTGGGTCGTATTCCTTTGTGTCCGAGACCCTGGAATATATATATAAGTAGAGCCGTGTTCTATAAAGGTCCGAGGCTCATTGTTATGAACTTGTATGATGGCGATGGAGTAACATGGAATATTCCGGAGTAACGTGGAATATTCTGGAGTAGTGTGGAATATTTTCGGAGTAACGTGGAATATTCTGGAGCAACGTGGAATATTTTGGAGTAACGTGGAATATTCTAGAGTAGTGTGGAATATTTTCGGAGTAACGTGGAATTTTCTATGACAGCCGATGCGTTAAACACGGGCTTTGGATCAATGTGGATATTTATATTATGGCCCGATGCGTTAAATGCGGGCCCCGGAGCACGTGGAATATTTTATTATCGGGACGGAGGCGTGGAACGCCGAATCGGGAGTAACGTAGAATATTTGAGAAGGTGTGGGAATTTTCGGAGAAAGAACGGAATTTTCTGGAATTAAATTGTGGAATTTTTAATAAGAAAGAAGAGTTGTTGGAAATTGTTCATTGAAAATGTGTCTCGGAGGCACTAGGGCCCTAATATAGGATTAGGGGCTAGCTTACTCGAGATTTTATCTCACCCCGTCGTGGGTTCGTTGTTTTTCGGACCCTCCGTCGCAAGTATGAATGACCCGTCTCAAAGGTTCGGTATTCCCGAGGTAATGGTACCGGGAGAAGATGGGGAGGCTGTAGAGCCATCGGATGCGGAACACCACCCGAGCTTGACGAGGATGAGTTGGAGGCGAGAGATGATATAGTACCGGATAGCGAGGACGAGGCCTAGGGTAGTTGGCCTCTTGACTTTTGCTGGCTGTTTTATTTTGGATGTATAGTAGGCTTCGATCACGTAATCTTTTTTTTGTTCTAGTGGTCATAGGCTTGTACAGTGGCCTCCGAAGCCGTAGGTTTGGAAAATTGTATAGAACGTGTGGATATGTATATAAGTTTGTTTTTACAGTCCCAAGTCATCGTGATGTTAATTGTTTCTGTACGGGGATTCGTTTTTGCTTCCGCATGAATTAGTTGGCCTTTGGATCCTGGAGAACTGTACATAAGCGTGGCCAGGTGGGATGTCGACGAGCTCGCGGGGTTCGGGTCGTGACATTGCTCATCCAAAGGTGAATGAGTAGAATCTTCTTTACATCCACATAACACCCATTTAACAGTGAACGAATAATCACATATTTTTGTCCGGAGAACCTGCCAATTTGTAAACGATGCCAACCCACGAAGATTTATCTTAAAAAAAAAAAAAATACTTGCGATTGTTTTTTCGTTTGTTAGGAATAAATTCCACTATGCCCATTTATTTACCCGAGCAAGTCCTAAAATTACTTTGTATGAACTTTACGACGTAAAAACTTGAAGATATTTCCTAAAATAAAGGAAAAAGAATATTTTCTCTCAACTAAAGAAATAATGTTGGAGAAGATTGACTCAATGTTAATTTCAGTTGGTTACTGCCGGGGTAGGCTTACATAGTAGAGATCGACGCTTGAGTTGGTCATCAGAATTTTGGCTTCTATAATGTCGACTTGTACTTTGCACAATGTCTTGTAACCGATTTGTCAGCCTCATATATTTGATTATAAGACACTGTGTGACATGATAATGACTTATGTTTAAAGCGAGTCATCGAAATTTCAACTCTTGTTAATTTTTTTTTAATCTAAACTCTCTTTGTTAAGTTGATTTGTACTTTGCATGCTGTCTTATAGCCAACTCGTCGGCCTTGCAATTGTTTTTTTGTTTGTTACAATCTTTTCGAATTCATATCGTTCCTGGGAACCGAACTATCGACCAATAACCTCAACCTCGCCTGCTAAAACTTCCCCCTGAAGAATCATTCGATATCTACTATGTCCCTCCATTAGATTACTGTAGATTTTTGGGCAGAGAGAGGCACGTGAAAGCGTGATTATTGCGTGACAGAAAGAATCTTTGGAAAGTCGGTTCCAAGAGACTTTTTTCCCCCAGCTAAGCCATTGTCTTGGCCGGCCCACCACACATTTGTTGTTATTAATTTTCACCAAAACCGCTATAAATGGTCTCCCATCCCTCTCTCCCTTTTCCACCATAGCTACTCTCTTTCTAGCTTCCTTACCGTCTCTCTTATACGGTTGATTTTGATCATTTTTAGTTTCGCAGAAAGAGAGAGAGAGAGAGAGAGAGAGAGAGAGATGTGAGGCTCTCCTTGCAGCTAGATAGGGTTCCTTCCTATGACTTGTAATTGGTGATTCTCTTGAGCCCTCTTTTGCTTTTTCCCTTCCTTTCGTTTGTTCCACTGTTGCTGATGTTTGTTGAGTCCTCTTTTCTTCCTCTTTTAAAGAGTTTCTCGAGTTCCTCACGCTGGTCTGCATCTTGGGTCTTGCCAGTTATCCTTCATCTCTCTCTCTCTCTCTCTCTCTCTCTCGCTAGGGTTTGAAGATCTGTGAGGGTTTCATGTGGTGATATTGGAGTGATTCTTGATTTCTCTGGTTTTGACTGGTTTCTAGGGTTTTCGTGTGAAGAGAGAGGGGATTAGCGTAGAGGGAGTCTGGAGCTCCTTTAAGTCCAATAGAGGTTCTTGGCTGGGTGAGTTGAGCTGCTGGTCTATGGATCCCACACTCCTATCCCATTAAATCTGCTCATTCTCGAATGAAGAAGGAAGAAAAAGTTGGGATAAGCTTGTGGCTTGCATATGCCAGGAGCTTCACTTGCCCCTTTGTCTGAATCCTTTTTTGGATTGAAGGGAGCTCTACACTTATTTTTGTTTATCTTCCCTCCCTCTCTCTACTTGCATGAGATGATCGTGATGACTTTTTTGCTTCATGGTCTTCTGTTTTCTGGGTTTTCATTTTGTTTTTGCAGTAGATTTTCCTGACGTTTATCAGATCTGGTTCTTCAAACAGAGGAGATCTAGTTGGGAAATCTTTTTAGCTGCCCTCTTCTGTACTGGAGTTTACGATTTTTTCTCTTTTGCCTTTTCTGGATCTAGCCCAGTCAAAAAGCACTCATGGGAGCTTTCAAGATTGCTTCATGTGAGGCGTGTCCTGAATATGACTGGGCATGCTGCTTCTTCCTAGATACTCTCGCATGATGCCTGTGTAACTGTTAACCGACTGTTCTTGTGTCCTGACCAATAGGGGCTCCTTTTTTTTTTTTTTTTGGAACAAACGTTTCTCTGGATCACGTTTCAGGGTCCATAGATCTACTGAACTCTCTCTCTCTCTCTCTCTCTCGGTTAGGTTAATCTTACACTGTAGTTTCGAACCTGAAAGGCTTGCTAAGCTTTTGGCCTTGGAAGGACGCTGTTCTCTTGGAAACAAAATGGGGTTCATGCTTACGAAGACGACGCCGGTTTTTCTCCAGATCTTGATGTAGCCGTAGTTTCCTTTTTGGACCAGCATCGAGGATGGAATTTTATTTGTTCTTCTACATGTCATTGTCTCTTGCTGGGAAGTTGCTCAGTTTCTCTTTGGTGTTTTTAAGACCGCGCGGGTTTTGTTGCGGTCTCGCTTTTCTTGACCTTAATTCGGAGAACAATTTTGTGGCGTTGTTTTTAAGCGGGATAAGTATTGAGAAATCAAGTGAATGTGAGCTGTTAGCAATTGGTACATTTTTTGGGAAACTTTGGTTCTTGCAGTATGTCTCGTTGACGATGATGATGCACGCTCAGTTTAACTAGTGTTGTGGCTTGTTGATACTGCAGCATTTTTATCTTCTTCTTCTTCTCTGTTAGTCCATGGTACGTGCAGGAATTGGGTGAGCGTGAAGAAGAAGAAGAAGATGGCAGGAACTCGTGATGTCTTTTTGAAGGGCGTGCGATTATGCTGGAAGAGTGTTGTGTTTTTTTGTGTTTTTGTTTTGGCAATGTTACGACGTGTAAATTCAAGATTTGCGACGCCCATCTGAGTGGATGAACGATTAAGCCTTGGCAAGCGACGCCTCGCATGGTCTATGACACGTCTCGATTTTCTCTGTAAAAGGGACAAATTTGCTATGTAAAAGTTTCAAATAATCATATGTTTTACAGTTGTCTCCGAAGTTGTTGTGGAGCTTCTACTGTTTTCGGATGTTTATGACATTCTATCCATAGTTGGATACGTAGCTTGGATCATAGATACTCAGGAAGGATACAAAAATATCGATTTTCCACTCATCGTGTGTTTTGCGTTGCATTGTGGGAGAGTTAAAATTCAACTACTTAACGTATTTTGATCCATTGATCTCGTCCGTGATCGTTCGTAATTTGTCCCATCTTCGTTCAGTCTCGTAAAAATCAAAAACCTTAATCTAAACAATCTATTGAAACACATGTAATCTGTGGAACTTTTATTCCATGATAGGCTACGAAACTAACAGGGATAATTATCAGGTTATCTCGAATTGCATGGGTTATTCTCGAATTGCATAGGTGTCAATTCACTCATATATATTTATAGGTGTCATCAATTCACTCATATATTTTAAAGGTATAATTAATTCACTCGTATATTTCCCTATAATTCTTCTGGTCAATTGCCGTCCCAAAAATGCTGGCATGGACTTCAGCATCGCTGCCGACACAATTTTACTTGATATAACGTCTTAGGTACTCTTGCGTTGACGATCGGTAAATTTAGGACTATATTAGTAAGATTGAAAAATTTAGAATTGAATTAACGTTCTTGTAATCTGTTCATTCATGACTGAATTAGTAATTTTTCGGACAACATCAAAAGAGATACATGACAAATTGAAAGAGATATAGATTTCCTACAAGTGCGTATTTTCAAGAAGGCCATTTATCTTGCTTGACAATTAAATATTTCAACTGTTATTAATTTATGGTACGAGTTATTCGTGCAAATAACTAGTCGAATATTAAAAAAAAAAATTGCCACTGTGGAAAGTCGTCGTGGCTCGTGATCGGTTCTTATCAATAATCTGGTTTAAGACGAGAAGAATAAAATGCAACCATTCCCATGATATTGCCCGTTATTTGTTGCGGTCTTGTCTTTTTAACTCATGTTTCGAGTCCAACGTCAGTCTCAAATTACTGGCTATTTTCTCATGCACAGTTTGAATTATGCACCCGAGAATGACCATAAGCTATTTTCTCGAAATTAAACCGTGTAAAACTTATTTTCATTGAAACACTTGGGATTAAGTGAGTTTAATATAGGCATGCAAATACTAAGGGTATGTTTGTTTCGCAAAAAAAAAAAAATGAATGATTTTGAAGTATATGTACTTTTAAAAATGATCGTTTGCATCGCTTATAATCGTAAATAAAAAAAATATCTTTATTATCCACGAGAATTCCTGGACATAATTTGTTGTCACTAACAAACAAAATTCCCGCTCGATAATTAATTTGAGCGTTCAAAGCGATATCTTTCGGGGAAAATGTTTTTCGCGTTGTTCATTTTTTCGTGAAACAAACGGACCCTTAGATGAACTGTCTTCTCGAAGGTAGCCACTCTTCCGAACATTACCGTACAAGTCCTGGTTCCATCTCCGCTACGGTGTGAATATCCAGTTTGAGCCATAGCTGTGAAATCCATCCAGTGTCTACCCGGCAATGGCAAAGGCGGACCTCGATGGTTGGGCGTGTCCTTTTTTTTTTTTTTTTTGGGGTTTTGTTTTTCCATTTGTGAGAATGAACTTACTTCGAGGTAGGAACTCTTATTCGAGATATCACTTGAATTGCTAAAAAGAGAAAACCGGGAAAAAGTAACGAAGGAAAGGGTTGGCTATTATCAAATCCGATTAACGGGCGGCCCAACAAATGGGCCGGCCCATGTAAAATTCAATGCCAGGCCCGACTTGTCCATCACGCTTTATTATTAATCTTACTTTGCCAATTAAAGTTTATAAATGCTAATACGATCAAATATGCACAAATTCATAATATAGTAACATAACATAAAAGCCCTACAATTATTTTCATACTCTCATAAAATGAGAACTGAAAAAGGTGACCCCGTTGGAGGAGCTGCCCATCTAGGGGCATTCATAAAAAAACAAATACCGAAAAATCGAGCCAAACTGAATCGACGTGTTCGGTCTAATGGTTTGGTTTGATTTTTTTGTTCTCAGATAATATTTGCGGAAGAGTTTTGTACGATCTTTCTTATTATGATAATTACAGTTGATTCCTAATTTTCAATAAGCACGCATGAATAGTTGTTTCCTTTTGTTCAAACTTCCATTCCATGCCGAAGTTAGATAGTCTAAACATGTATTAGACATTGAACTTTTAACATGACTTGTCGGTTGGTATGAGTTGTAAATTTGTTTATTTCATACTGGATTGAGATTTTTCCAAAATCGAAGAGTTCGATTTGGTCATAAGGTATCTCCAAATCGAACCACGAAAATCCTCAGCTCATGGAGGGGGCGCTCGGAAACTGGACCAGACGGGTTTGAGGAGGACCTCCGAAGGTTCGGGCGGGAGTCAACCGGGCTTGAGCCTAACCAATGCGCGAGTCTAATCAAGACTTTATTATCCATTTGTATATATTCTGAAAAAGGGATTTTAATGTCATCTTGATTTGATGTTAATTAATTAATATAAGTTGGTTCAACACGAGCAGCGACTTTCGCCGCAAAACCCTAATTCCCTTGGGGGAGGAGGGGGGTATATAACGTCGCTTCCATCCCATGAAATCTGTTCCTCTCTGGTAGCGCCTTTGCCTCCAACGATATCCTCGCTCGCCGAAGAAGAAAAACCCCGAAGCAGCACACCCCCTCCTCGGAACCCTAAGCAATGGCGGAGGGACTGATCCTCAAGGGCACGATGAGGGCCCACACCGACATGGTGACCGCCATCGCCATCCCCATCGACAACTCCGACATGGTCGTCACCTCCTCCCGCGACAAGTCCATCATCCTCTGGCACCTCACCAAGGAGGAGAAGGTCTACGGTGTCCCGCGCCGCAGGCTCACCGGCCACTCCCACTTCGTACAGGACGTCGTCCTCTCCTCCGACGGCCAGTTCGCTCTCTCCGGATCCTGGGACGGGGAGCTCCGCCTCTGGGACCTCGCAACCGGTGTATCCGCTCGCAGGTTGGTTTCTAGATCTTTGCGTATCGATATGTTTAATGGATGATGCTTTGTTTCTCTGGATCGGTTTCCTGTGTTCATGCGTAGAGTGCAGTGTAGTCTGATCTGGTAAATGCTGGAGTGCTTTTAATTAGAATGTTTCCTTGCAAATATGTCCCAGCTAATTATTTTCGCGATACTTAGATTTATGGTTGGGGATAGTCCTTTCACATGTAATGCCGTTTTCCTCAGACAGAACGTTTATTGGCAATAGAAGCCGAAATTTTGTGCAGTGGAATGAGAGTAAGGTCTTTTGCTTAGTGATATTGCTGGCTGAAATTGAAAAAGGGCAAACTCGTTGGTTGTGATGCAAGTCTTGTCACGAGTGGTGACACTACGTCCTGTTAGAATTAGATTCGTATGACGGGCCTTTCGTTAAGTATACTATAGCGAAAATTGTGACTGAATTTCGCCAATTGAGTTCTTTTTCGTGAGAGTTCTTCCCAAATGTGAAACCGTCAATTTTGTGCTGGTGGGTCTATTATAGGTTTGTGGGCCACACCAAGGATGTGCTTTCCGTGGCATTCTCCATTGACAATCGTCAGATTGTCTCGGCATCTCGCGATCGCACCATCAAGCTGTGGAATACGTTAGGAGAGTGCAAGTACACAATTCAGGAGGGTGATGCTCATACGGATTGGGTCAGCTGCGTGAGGTTTAGTCCCAACACGCTGCAACCCACTATTGTATCTGCTTCATGGGATCGAACCATCAAGGTCTGGAACTTGACCAATTGCAAGCTTAGGAACACCTTGATGGGACACAATGGCTATGTGAATACGGTAGCCGTATCTCCTGATGGGTCACTCTGCGCTAGTGGTGGCAAGGATGGAGTGATTTTGTTGTGGGACTTGGCAGAGGGCAAGAGGCTGTATAATCTGGAGGCTGGTGCTATAATTCACTCTCTTTGCTTCAGCCCCAATAGATACTGGCTCTGTGCTGCTACTGAGAATAGTATTAAAATCTGGGACCTCGAAAGCAAGAGTATTGTCGAAGATTTGAGGGTTGATTTGAAGAATGAAGCTGACAAAACTGACGGAACCACGACAGCTGCTTCAAATAAGAAGGTAAAGTTCCAGACTAACGTTTTGGTTTCCAGTTCTTCTCTGTCTTAATGTCGGCTGTCTAGTGTGAGTATATCAATTTTTGCATCCACGGATGTCTGATGTGGTCACACTTTTTAATCCTTCTTCCATGCTTGTTGGCTAGACCTTAAACTTTTCTCTCCTGTACTTTGAACTTTGTCCTGTCCATTTTCATTGCAATTTGAGGATACGTAGCATCTATCATCTATCTTATGGTCATGTCTGGACTGGGAATTTTGCTCAGAGTGCATTTGCATATTAATAAATTTAAGAAATGATAATGGTCTCAGTAATGCTGTATTATGTGGCACTTGTTTGTGCATTTTTCAGTAGTCATATGGTGCAATGGCGTCGTCTTCTGGGCGTTGGGCTTATTTCTTGAAAGGATGTGATTTATTTTGGCTAAACTCTGTGACATGATGGATTGATTGAGGATCTAATCAGTATCGCGGCAATTTTTCTCCTGCTCATCATTCTTTGCACTCTGAATTCTGTTCTTTGTGGTCAAATAAATGACAATTGTCAGAACAATCATAGTGGCTGAGATATATTAACTTCCATAAATTTTCGACGTGGTAGTTATGTATGAATGATGAACATGATTTTGATCATTTGGATTGTTACATTTGGGAATTGCAGGTTATATACTGCACGAGCTTGAACTGGAGTGCAGATGGAAGCACCTTGTTTAGTGGCTACAATGATGGGGTGATCAGGGTTTGGGGCACTGGGCGCTACTAGTTCGAGGAACTGTCAGTCAGCCTTTTCTTTGTCTTTTCTCGAGTAGTCTTGAAGACTTAGGATTCTGTCTTAAATTGTTGAAAGTAATTTTTGTTTCACATGACGCATGGTTGTTTTGGTTTTGTGGCCAAGTAATCTTTGGTTTTTGCCATTATTTTTCATGTACACTGGTCCTCAATCTAGTGATTTGTAGCTGATTCTGTTCCATCCACGATGTCATAGCTGTTGGTTGCCATGCATAACTTCATCTGTGCGAATTCTTTGGGCCTTCCCTTTGAGTAGATGCGAGAGTGCTATTTATCATAATTTGATGGAGTTGCTGAACTTTTGAGGCACAATGTGACTTTATGTGCGGTGAATGGCTCAGCTGCCTTCGGATGGTCTGGCTGGCACGCTATGGGCTGTGCCTGGGTAGGCTTGCCTGCTGCACTATGGGTCGTGGAGTGGGCATTATGTTTTGCTGTCATTGGATTAGCAGCTTGTGAGCTTGCTTCTTAGTTATTCAAGATTTTGAAATTTGCAGCTCATTCGGATGCCATTATCATTGCACACAACTCGTACAGGGTTAGTCTCATCCAAACATCTCGTATTCTATTTCATTGGTCTTGACGATGACGTATGGGATCAGGGCTCCTAATCATGACACTTTCCTATAGAGGGCGAGAGCAAGGAGCGCACATTATGTGCTTGGACTCTGTTTCGGGCCTTGGCACCCCACGCAGGTTGGCTTGGCAAGGCAAGCACTGGCGTGGTACCGCTTCTTTTTGGCCTTCTAGTGCTTCATGCGGGATTTCCCACCAGTTACGAAGTAGCATTATTATGTGAACACTTTTTGTAACACTGCACTGCGATGCTAACGTATTGGTTCCCCTTGCTCCTGCAGTTCAGTGCATGATTTCTTGTTCTTTGTGATGCACAATCTTCATTGGTTGGGCTTACGTAAATTTGGAATCACTATAGTTTCAAGAAAGGGGACCTGGTTCTCAGTTGAAGTCGACTTTTTGGAGTTGTCCAGGTTGGTCCCATCCTAGATAACAATGCCGCCATCCCGACAAGGTCGAGAACCGATCGCCTGCCGGCCCCGCCCCCTTGCTCATCCCTATCATCACCGATGCAACTACCAAATTCAATGCCCATTTAAAGTGCAAAGCAAAACATAAATGCCAATTGTTAGTAAGGTTGGTGTTCGTTGCTGTGTATCAGCAATCAGCAGTGCGAGTGCGGAGTGCCCAAATTTAATCAGCAACTTCTGCACCGACTCTGTAATGGCCCCAGCTTGCCTTGCCTCGATGGCCTTGACTTTTGCAATATTGAAAAATTACAAAAAAAGTCCTAAACATTTTAAACTTTTATCGGTTCAATTCTAAATCTTTTAAGTTTGCCTATTCTTCAACCTTTTCACCTTTTACCGATTCAGTTTTATTGGCCGAAAATCGCTTACGTGGATGTTGGTCGTCTTACATGGCATCGCCGGCATCCACGTGGATAGTGCTTAATAATTATTTTAATAATTTTCCAATATTTTATTTTTATTTTTTCCTTTTTTCTGTTTCCTTTGTCCTTATTTTTTTTCTTTTTCTTTCCTTTTCTTCTCCGCCCTCGACCCTTGCCGGCTTCTGGCGAGGGTGGCTATCGCCCGGACGGGCAAGGGAAGCCCCCGTCTGCCCCGGCCCGACTTTGGCGAGGGCGGCCCTTGCCTCACATCGGCAATGGTTGAGGGTGGGGAAGAAAAGGAAAAAAAATAAAAAAAATAAGGACAAAGAAAATAGAAAAAAGGAAAAAATATTGAAATGACAATTAAAAATTATTTACGTCGGCGCTGACGATGTCCCGTAGGACAGCCTACGTCCACGCAAGCAAGTTGTGCTTGCGGTCATTAGGACTAATAAACAAAAAGAAAAAGGTTTAGCACTGAAGCGGCAAACTTAAAAATTTAGGACTGAATTGACAAAAGTGCAAAAAATTTAAGACTTTTTTGATAATTTTTCAGTACGCCCAAGTTCAATCAGCAACTTCTGCCCCAGCTTGCCTTGCCTCGATGGCCTTGACTTCTGCAATATTGGAAAATCTAACGAAACACACGATCAAAACCAAGGCACATTAGCATTTCAGATCCAGATATTTCCCTAATTATGGCCCACCCAAGAAAATAAACTGTATTAACTGTCATCATTTATCCCCATAAAGGTCGCTCAACTGATAAGCATGTTGATTTTCTCGTTTAAACGCTGGGCTTGAGTCACCGGACCTATCCAGGGACGCCGGGATCCAAGTTCCGGCAAGCCGGGGATCCAAGTTCCGGCGAGCATGGGAACGGTGACTGAAACATTTGGTGGGGCTTAAATTCACATCACGTACGTTTCCTATTCGGTGATAGTCAAAGGTTAATTCAACTAAGATCCATAAAAGGGTATTGATGGGTGATTAAATGTTAATGCCTTAATGCTATGGGTGATGATGAAAGTTCATATATCCTTGGGGTTCATTTTCTCCCAAAGCATCTCCTGTAGAACTCTTGAGCATTCAACAACCAAGGCTCCGCTTGTTTTGTGAAAAATAATTTTCAAGATAGATTCTCTAACGATTGGTTCGCAGAAAATAAAAGCTATTCTAGGAAAATGTTTTCCACTCATAGAAAAAACCTTCAAAAGTGAGAAAAATGTTTTCTCCTCCTGTGAAGAGGATTCTCCCCATCTTTCCTTTTTTCTCTCTTTCACACTTCCTTTCTTTATAATTATTATTTTTACTTTATCTTCACTCATTATTTATTATTTTAAAAATAAAAAAATTATATTTTCTCTTATTATTATTATTATTATTTTTTTTTTTATTTTTTTAAAGTTTGTTTCTTTTCTCCTTCTCCCTCCTTCCTCCCTCCTCCGGCCATCGTGGACCCGGGCGATGGCGAATCGCTTGACGATCGGCCATAATGCGTGCCGAAGAACTCCGGCCTAGCCATCGGGACAAGATCCGGCCTCGCCACCGAGCTCGCCAAATCTAGGTTGGCAAGCACCGAGCCTTGAGCTTTGAGCTCGGCCAATGCCGGAGCTCGTCGATAATGGTGAGCTCGGGCTCGGGGCTCACGGGCTAGATTGTCGGGACTAGTTGAGCCTTGAGCTTGCATGCGACCGGCCGAAGCTAGAAGAAGAAAAGGGAAAAAAGATAAAGATAAATAATTGAAAATTTTGAATTTAAAAGGATAAGAAAACAAAAAATTATTAAAAGGAGTCTATGCCCGTATGGTGGAAATTAAATTCAATTTTCCATACCAAACGAAGGAAAATAATTTCCACATCTTTTTCATAGTTTAGCTAAACACCAAAAAACATTGTCATTTTTTGGAAAATAAATTTCTGAAAAATATTTTTCCAAAACCTCGCAATTCCCGCGAAACAACTAGTGCCTAAAAGAAAGATTGATCTTTTGGAATATATTTCTTTTCTTCAAACGAATGCTATAGAGCTAGAATCATACCAAAACGATACACATGTGGGGAAAATTAACAAAAAAAGTTCTAAATTTATTGTAATCATGTCAATTCAATCCATCCGGCCAACTTTAGTTGGTTGGCGCTAACATGGCAATGCAATTTTTAACAATATTTTAATAAAATAAAAAATAAAAAAAATAATAGTATTATTAAAAATTGCCATGTTAGCGTGATTTTGCAACTTAGTAAGTTGTGCGGCTAAACACAAAGTCATTACATCGTAGCCTTAAATATTGTGATAACTTAGATGTCTCATATAGCAGCATTTTGATGAGAGAACCTAAGTTGTAAAAAAAAAGAAAAAAAGAAAATGCTGTAACAATCTAATCTTTACTATGTTCATGCGGTGTCGAAGACGAGCCCAGACATTTCTTGTAAGTAGGGAATTTAAGATACAGTGAGTGGTATACCCTAGATAGGTGACCTCAAGGTCATCAAACTTGCACCATGTAGCTTAACCATGAATCTCAAGCTGCGCATTGTGACATCGACTATCCTAGCAAACGAGCTCTTTTACCAGGAACAGCCTCCATAGCAGATGTACAACATCAGTTTAAGATAAAGTGAGTCCAGACGTTTTTCCGCGGCATGGAAGGAGGGAGACGTCCTGTCATGGAATCTCTTTCGCGACGGACTTTCGAACTTTAGTCTCGGGGGCGAAATGTTCGTCTAATTCGCTCGGCCAACTTCAGTCCCGCGGACTTTTTAGCTGCCTATTAACATTGATCCCCCCAAATTTCTGCAAAGCACACTCTCATGAAGTCCATCACCGAAGAGAGCCTGACATCTGTTAGCCATGTCTAAGAAAAATACAGATGAAGAACCTTATTCTCTCTCTCTCTCTCTCTCTCTCTCTCTCATAGCTATCACCAAAATGCCGTCACGACTTCATGTAGCCGCACGAAACAATACTTGCATGAACACTACCCACGCCATTTGGACTCTAAAAGAGACCTGTACCAACCCCCCACAAACTCTCCTTAAATTCCCTCCCTTTCCCTCCTCTTCTTCTCAGGAGCCTCTGTACTCTTCTTTTTGCACATCCCCCTCCTAATCCCACGCCAAGAATCATGGCCTTGATCTCTGCGTTCTCTCCTCTCATCCATCCTCAGCTCCGCCCCATGGTCTCCAAAATGACCTTCTTCGACGCGCTTCTCTTCCTCGTACGTAACTTCCCCTCCCATGAAACCACGGGCGATCGGTCGACGAGCAACTCGGCTTGCGATTTCTTACTGGCTCTTTTGGGTTTTTCCATGTAGGTGATCCATGTGGTGGACAAGCTAAGGTTATGGCACCGAATGCCGGTGTACATGGGGCTTGCCTACTTGGGGATGAGAAGGCACTTGCACCAGAGATATAATCTGATACACGTTGGGGGCGTTGACGGCAAGAAGTATGACACTCAAGCGTTCAACTACCGGACGGCGGACGGGAGGTGCAACCACCCGAGTGACGATGCCGTGGGGAGCCGAGGAACATTTTTTGGACGCAGCATGCCTCCCTCCACTTCCACTTACGGGGTAAGCATGTACATCATGCCTCTTTGGTTTACTCCTCAGTCTATCAAACTTAGAGAGACTTGAGTTCACCGTTCGTTAGTTCTTCCTTTCTTACAATCAAAAGTTTGCGTTACTTGAAAGGAGAACAGGCGACCAATAAAACCGTCCTTAATACTCATTTGCGACATCGTCGCCTGTGCACTTTTTCTTAATTGGAACTAGCGATGGTCCGGCGATGCCGGTCGACACCAGCGACTGCCATTGGAGCCGTCCCTAAAAGCTGCATTAGGGGCCGTTCTCCTTGTCCCTGAACTCGCTCGAGAGTCATATCCATTTCCCGGAGGAAAGAGCATAAAGCCTGCAAAGCTTTATTCATTAGCATACCACCACAAAAAAGCCCAAAACTAATATCCCCATCACAAATTTATCTAAAATTAAATTTTTGACCATGCAAAAAACCCTAAACCGGTATACTTTTGAGAAATTTGCTAAAAAACTAATTTTTTGACCACTAAAAATCCGAAACTGATACACTTGCAACAAATTTAGTTTTCTTTAATTTCTGTTAAATTAGGTTCATTTAACAAAATCTCAAATTGGTACATCTGTGACAAACGGAGAGTAAAAATCCCTCAAACTAGTACATATGTTGTCATATAACTCGGTAATTTTGTGGTAAAATTTAACGGAAACAAACGGAGAGCAAACTTGTTATAGTTGTACTAGTTTGAGATTTTTTGTGGTACAAAAATTACTTTGGAATAAATTTGTTACAAATATATTAGTTTAGAGTTTTTCGTGATATTAATCATTCATATAAACGCACCAACCATTGCAGGGAGATTTATTAAAATTTCAAGTTATAAAGGCAAAATTTTGCCTTTTTTTTTCCTTTCCAAAAGCTAAATTAAAATTTTCTTTTATATAGGAGAAGATGAAAATGCAACTTTAGAAAGTTACCCCAACAAGCCATTTACCAATTCCGGCAGCCTCTCCTTTAAGTTTCTATCAATGATCCATAAATTGAGGAGGCGTAGGCAGGCCATGGCTCTGTCTCACTGCCCATGTCCAGTGAAAGGATTTGTTCAGTTCCTGTCTGAAATGGCCTACAAATTTCAAGAACTTGATCTATCTCCTCTTGGAGTTGTCCAGTCTCATCTGTCCATCTTAAAGATTATTGTCTTCTGATGAAATACCTAGTACAAGCATAACCTGCAGTACCAACAATTCTAAGTTCAATGGTCTCTTTTTCCACAGTTGATGGATCCACATCCATCTGTGGTTGCATCCAAGCTTTTGGCAAGAGAAGAGTTCATTGACAGTGGGAAACAACTCAACATGATAGCATGCTCATGGGTGCAGTTCATGATTCATGACTGGGTTGATCACATGGAGGAAACTGAACAGGTACTGAATACAAAAGAAAATCCCCCACAGCCTCTGTATTACACTGGGCTCAACTTGATATTTTGTAGGAAAACAACCTCATAAAACAATTTTGACAAACTCTCAAAATGGAGAAGTAGTTGAATGGATCCACCAGTTGGGTCATGGCATTGAAGACTGAATGATCAATAACTTCTTCAGCAGGTAGAAATTAAAGCACCTGATGAAGTTGCAGAGGAGTGTCCATTGAAGTCATTCAGATTTTACAAGACCAAGGAAGTGTCAACTGGGTCATCTCCTTTGAAGAATGGCACTCTGAACATAAGGACCCCATGGTGGTAAGTTCCTGTGAACCATATCGAAAGCTATTTAAAACGCTCCTGTCACTGAAAACGAAGTCTTTGGAGCCATCTGATTCTTGATCCTCTTACGAGTTGAATGCAGAAAGAGACAGTGAAGAAAGATTTGGAAAAAGATTAATCTGCAATGTTTTAGACATTGTTTCGACCTCTCTGAGCCGTAAGACTCAGAATTCCCTACCTTTTGCCTCCATCACCCGAACAAACTGAGAACTATGAACCTGCTTTTTGCTGTCAGCAGACAGATGTCAATACTTGTTCTCAGTTTGTTTTTAGATGCTGTAGAGTTCCTCAATAAAATGGAATCTGGCCTGGATAGAATAGTATTCTGAGGAAAGCATGAAAATTACATACAGACGTTCCAAAATTTGATTGATATAGGCTAAAACTTGCTTACATGCAGAGTCTCATTGAAAATTGATGTCACTATGAAGTCCAGTACTTCCGGAAAGGCGACTAATCTGATGACTTAAGGTGTGATTTCATCTCAAGTGAAAAAAAAAGATGGCTATCTGAGAAATGATTAGCTGATCTAAGTCAAAATTTCACCAATTGTTACTAGCTCTAAGAGTTCCCTTAAGGCATTGACATGAAGAGAATCTCTTACATTGAGTTGTACATTGTAAACTGCTTAGGGATGGAAGCGTGATATATGGAAACGACGATAACGGCGAGAGAAGAGTGAGGACCTTCAAAGATGGGAAGCTAAAGATTTCCGGAGATGGCCTCCTTGAACACGACGAGAAAGGGATTCCTATTTCCGGCGACGTCAGGAATAGCTGGGCTGGCTTTTCACTCCTCCAGGCCTTATTCGTCAAAGAACACAACACTGTCTGCGATATGCTTAAAGTAAGGTTTCCCTTCTCTTCCACCAATCCAATGAAAAGATCTTCCTTATTTAACAATGCTGATCCCGAGTTTGCAATTGCAATGATCCGGTGAAATGTCCATGAACTCCTGATATTGTTGTTTCCAAATTCTTCCAGTTTATAAGGGCTGAGATTTTTCTCGAGCTTCAACAGAAAGTTAGCTCTGAATAGTGAATACACACTACGCATCTTTTACCTGAGGAACTATCATAGAACGAACAAGCCCATTATCTTTCATCATCTTCAGAACCATAGCTCATATAATTACCCGCGGTTCATGCGTGCTATCCTTAGGGTTGAGCGGTATAAACAGAAGTTTCATTGAAAGATTGCTGGCACTTATATACCGAAGGAACTACAAGGACAGCTAATATTATGTACTTGTACATGTGTCAGGAACATTATCCGGATCTTGATGACGAGAAGCTCTATCGCCACGCTAGACTAGTAACTTCAGCTGTAATTGCCAAAATCCACACCATTGACTGGACAGTGGAGCTCCTGAAGACCGACACCCTTCTTGCTGGAATGAGGATAAACTGGTAATACAGAGAGTAAAATGGATCTGATAATGAATGACTGGGGATCTACTACTAGTAGTTCGAAAATCTTACGCGTAATTCTGCGATGATGCTGTGCTTACTACTTTCCACTATCATGCCTAGTTCAGGTACGGATTTCTGGGGAAGAAATTTAAGGAAATGTTCGGACATATATGCGGGCCGATACTGAGTGGATTAGTAGGTCTTAAAAGGCCGAGAGATCACGGAGTTCCTTACTCACTCTCTGAGGAGTTTGTGAGTGTCTATAGGATGCATTCACTCCTTCCGGATAAGCTCATCCTCAGGGACATCAACTCAACTATCCTGGAAAACAAATGTCTTTCAATTGCAGAAGAGTAATCATCTGACCATACCATTTGCATCTCACTTCACTTTCTTCATGTATGCTGCTTCTGCTAAACCGAAGGTCGTAGTACTGACAAAAAGCATAGAACGTCAATCTTGTGAAATAACAGATATATTGTCTTCCTCGGAAATGGCCTTCAATTTTACTTCTAGAGGTATTACAGTCACTAACTGTTCTAGGAAAAATTACTAGGATACCGATGCGGGAAGTGGTGGGACGACAAGGGCAGAGAAGACTCTCAAGGATTGGAATGGAGCAGATGATGGTGTCACTAGGCCATCAGGCATGTGGGGCTCTCTCACTGTGGAATTACCCATCTTGGATGAGAAACCTTGTTCCTCAAGACATCAACGGCGAAGACAGACCGGACCTCATCGACATGGCAGCATTAGAAAGTAACATAACTTCTCAACTCATTTCTTTCCCACCAGCTATATCCTCAACGTGACTGTACTAGAACTGATGCTCACATCTTGGACCAGTTTACAGAGACAGGGAGAGAGGTCTCGCGCGGTACAACGAGTTTAGAAGAAATCTGCTGATGATCCCAATCAGCCACTGGGAAGAATTGACTGATGATAAGCAAGTTATTGAAGCCTTGCAAGAAGTCTATGGAGACGATGTGGAGAAGCTTGACCTGTTGGTGGGTTTGCATGCAGAGGAAAAGATCAAGGGCTTTGCCATAAGTGAAACTGCTTTCTTCATCTTTCTAATGGTTGCATCCAGGTACTTTCATAATGTTCCTATACCACTTCAATTGGGATGCTCTGCAAGTGTCGACCCTTAATCGCATAACGTCTTGGCTGTGTCTTTTAACTTCCTGGATCTTGTTCATTACAATTTTTTTTTTCCAGGAGGCTAGAAGCCGACCGGTTCTTTACGACCAACTTCAATGCCCGGACATACACAGAGAAAGGCCTGGAATGGGTAAATACGACAGAGACGTTGAAGGATGTCATCGATCGTCACTTCCCTGACATGACGAGGAAGTACATGAGAAGTTCGAGTGCATTCGCCGTATGGGATTCGCTGCCGACACCAACCTCATACCTACCCCTCTATTTGCGCCATGCGCCTTAAGATGTTTTCCTTCCCTTTCGATGGTGTTCAATTTTCATTTATGAGCCTGTATATATGGTCATTGCCACAGTATAAGGTGAAGCAGTAGGGTCTTGATCAACTGGGAGCTTCGACTCTACTTGAGCTAAGCGACTGCGGTTGATCCTATGGTGAGAATGAATAATTCAATATTTGTAGGTCTCTGCAATCAAGAACTCTATTTTAAAGTGCTTTTGACGCAACGAACTGCTGGGAAAAAAAAAAAAACTACGGCACTATAATAACGTGTAAGAAAGGTAAGGATTTGTTTGTAATACGACAACCATAGAGCCACAAGAACTCAGCAGGCGCTTCACAGAAGCCCAGCAATAAAATCACCTTAACTTGATAAAAACTCCAAGCAATAAACTGTAGCATACAGTAAAGCTTGTGCGATTTCCCACAATGAAAATCTCAACGAGAAACGAAGGAGAAGAGAAAATACAGTAGAGATTTATCTGCTAACACTTACAAACACAAGCCTCAATGAGGAAAAAACCTCTCTTGAATGATAAGAGGCAGTGACTCCTGCAGCTCAGACTCTTAACGGTTGACGCGGCCAAAAAAACAGCCTTCAAAAGAAAGAGCAATTAACTTAGATGAAACCCACCAGGCCACACCAGCGTAATATGAGAATAAAATTCTGCTCCTCCATTACTGCCGCGATTCTTGAGACCCCACGGTAGCAGAAGAATTCGAATCTGCAATATTGGAACTCAAAAGCTTGCAGCTTCCTTTCTTAAAAATGCAGAAAGCTATACCTCCCAGTTCTTACAGCAAATCTCCTCAAGTAGATGCGAGATCTGAAATTTCACATAACCTCCTCAAGATTACTGTCTGTTTATCCTCCATACACGAATGCATGCATCCTCACCAGAACTAACCACACTGAAGTCATCGGTGAAAGATAATCCATAAACTCCACCCAAGTGAGCTCCCTTAATGGTTAGACGGTTGGATGCTGGCTTGTCAACTTCATAGATGATGATGCAAGTGTCAAGTGATCCAGTTGCTACCATGCTGCTATCAGGTGACCAAGCCAAACAGTTGATGCGGGCTGTGTGGTACAACATATTCTTCAGTCTCACCTGCAATAAGCTTGGTCATTAAATGAGAAAACCGCATATATTGGTTAGGAAAGGAAAAGGAAAGGTATGTCTTTTCCTTCTGGGATGTGTTGTGATAGGTCTCATCGAATCAAGCATCTAAAAGTTTCTCATACAATCAAAAGGAAAAGCAACGAAACCACATCCCATGGTAACTTTGAAGCAGTTTCTGCCCATGGTGTAAGTTTAGGTTTTGTTTGTTTATACATAAAAAAAAAAGCAGTTTTTCTACAATCTACATTCAATCCAAAAATTTGAATATGGAAAAATGTTACAAATAAAAGATACCGTATGTCAACATATGTATATTTCAAAGGGTTTTAAGTGTTTCATGTTAAATTCAAATTAAATTGATAGCTGCGCAACTTTTAAAAAAGAAAAAGTCACTTCAAACAGATTTATCCAGCCTTCTGTAACGTGCAGTCACCTTAACTGAATTCTCAAAATGCAACAAAAAATGCCATCACAGCAATTTATTACCTCTCTTGAGGCACGATCCCAAACAACAGCCTCTCTGTTCAGATCCCCAGAAGCAAACATGGATACATCGGGCGAATAGCATATGACACTAATAGCACCTCTGTGTTTCTCCAGGACAGCTTCCTCTGTTAATGAATCACCTGAAATAGAATATATGTGCAATTTTCCGTCCTGTGCGCCAATAATTGCTTCAGTTCCATCTGGTGAAATGGTTGATGCTGTTACAGCAAACCCAAGATTGATGGTTGACACAACTTTTGCACTGCGGAGCAAGACAACTCCTGTATCAGTTGAAACCAATGCAAAATCAGGACACTGAAGGGCAAGACTCAAGTCCTTGGGTTGACTGCCAATGTCAATGAATTCTGCATCTTCACTTTGACTAGCATGGCCAGAAACTCTCCATACCTGGCCACATAAAACAAAATAAAGGAGAATCAAAGAGAGTCACAGGCAGCAAGCAATGCTTCCCCATGCTCAGTGTTTGTGGGCATATCCAATTTAACAAACCAACACCGCCACTACCATCAAGCTGATTCCACTAAGCAGATATTTACAAGCTCACAGAGACTAATTTTCCTGAGTAAGCAGGGTTAAACAAAATGGAATAGAAAAAATCAATAGAACTTGTCTCAACAAGATGCTCAGAAGGCAAAAAGGAAAAAGCTCATCACCTTGAAAACCAGCCACTCTACCAAAGGAACCAGTTCCATAGAAGCAAATTTTAAAATGATTAGAAATCAGATAAACAGTGAAAAGGCTTCATCGCATAACTAGTCATCAAATTCTAGGCTTCAGAATTTCTAGATCAGGCACACCACACCCAGAAAATTCCGCGAAATTACAGGTGATGGGCGCAACCACTGCATGTCCATCCACCAGAATTTGGCACCTCACTTCTACACATTTGCATAACCATTATGCAGCTAATATTCTTATGGCTTGATCAAGAGGAAAATGAAAACAAAAATGATAAATTTATCCGAATATGATCTTTTATATATGTAAATCATTCCGACACAATTCTTATGCATAATTTTCTCCAGTCTTTCAAGACTTTGATCAACTAAACACATCTCAACTACATAACCCAATTAATAAACAACTTGTCGCAGGCAACTTCCTCACCTTATTGTCATAGCCAGAGGTTACAATCTCCTCATCTACTGCAGCCAAACATTTGATTTGTGTAGTCTCTTTCCTCTGTACTCTGCCACTAAATCCAATTCCTTGAACCCATTTTATTATAAGACCATCATAGCTACTGGAGAGGATCACTTTTGGATCACCCTTGAGCACACACAAGGAAGAGACATTCTTCATGTGTCCAGAAAAAGAGACTGGATCTTTATCGAGATCACTTGCTTCGTATATGCTGATTGTGCCACCAAGAGAGACAGTGACTAGGTGGTTGTTATGCCAAAGACAACCAACTAACATATCATCAACCCCGCCCGAGCCAGAAGAAGTCAATGTTTTCCTTAGCTCACCACTGCCATCCTCAGAAATGTCCCATATCTTCGCTGACTTGTCGGCAGACACAGTTATAACCTAAATCATCCAACCATGTTAAGATACAAGAGAACTTTGCTACTTATATGCATATAAGTGCTTATGATCATATAAACAAACGTTTTTTCTGCAAAAAAATAAAAATTAAAAAATTTGATCTTTACACAATCATAAAAGAGTTTACACATACATATGTTATTGAGAAAAGAAAGAAAACAGCTTCACAAACAGCCTCTCAGACATTCCAAAGCAACAACAATTCATCCTCCCAACGTCTATGATCCAGGATCATCACACTTTACATGCCTTTTCTATTACATAAGGCATACTGGCAACTAGAATTCCGTTGTACATATGCAATCCCCATTCTACTGAAATCAAACACCTACCTACTGCAAGTTCGTCCTGAGTCCAAGTTCCAACAGATCTACCGCAACAAGGAATGCAAATAAAAACTATGCTTGGAGATCTAACAATACCTGCTTACTATCAGGGCTCCAGCTGACAGCATAAATGCTACCTTTGTGACCATCATCAGATGACAGCTCCCCTATCTTCTCACCAGTCTTACCATCATAGACAATTCCTTTTTATCAGAGCTCACGCTAATGAACCTGTTGCCATCTGGAGAAAATCTCACGCAGTTGACAAAGTTGGAATGATCCCTGCAGATATTGAAAACAGTCATGCATCAGTTAATATTAATTCAACTCTAGAATGCCCTCAGAAACCATCCCCTCCCCCCCCCCCCCCAAACAAAAAAAAAAAATCTCTAGAATGCTCATGTAACTCTTCATAGTCAAATCCAACCATGCAGTATACCAGCAAAAGGCATAAGGAACAATAAACTTATACATAATCTTGTGGAAAGAAGTTTCAGTCAAAATTTACATATTGAACCCGTAAATCCATTCAAAAATAAACAAAAATGCACAAATTGAAAGTTCAACCAGTACAGATAACTCAACCAATACAAAGGACTAGAGTTTACTGCACAGGTACAAATGAATGACCATAATAAGGCTCCACTACAGAATTTAAGTACAAATGAACAACCACAATGAGGCTCCACTATAGAATTTCCATATCAATTTAAATCTAATCAAGCAAGATATCATGCAGATGAACTAAGAACAATGAACCTGCGAGACAGCTTGAATTTAAAAGGCGGTCCTTCATAAAAGTTCACCAAAAAATCCTCTCCACAAGTCACAATGCGAAAGGGCCGAGTTGGTTTAAATGCACAGCTCAAAACCCGACGTGAATGGCCATCAAATTCTCCCACATTGGTGCCTGAGTCCCACCTAGACCAGAAAAAGAAAATTTCCACCATTACACGATTATACGTAGTAGAAAGATGACCCAGACATCCATGTACATGCACAATATTGACATGCATAGCCATTTAATCAGATATTGACATAGTCTGCCTTCTAGAGTACACATAACTTGGTCTACCAAGTTTTCTGCTCTTTATGCCAAGAGCTAAAACAAACCACATCTAATCGTTCTCCATCTCACCTTCGTCAAGAAGTACACTTTGTCCACTCAACCCGGAAAAGTAGCGAAGTGACTAGAAAGAAAAAGAACTTGTGCCTTAGACTCATTCTGACGGCCTCACCAAATCAACCAAGCTCGAGAAGTACTGAAGGGAAAAAGGACGCATTCCAGCAAATACGTTTTCCAAATTTAATCGGCTCAATCAATCTACAACCTAAAATTTCCCTTCCACATGTTTCTAAGGTCCAAAAGCCCCACAATCTCCTACATTTTCTTACCAAAAACGCGGAACTACATAACATCTACGAAATCTACAACAGTTAAGAACCATTCACCAAAATCCCACAGAAGAAGCAACAATTAGAAAAAAAAAAGAGGGAGGGGGGGTGGGGGTGGGAAGAAAACAGTGAGAAATGAAACTCACATAAACGCGCGGACGAAGGATTTGCCCTTCCCATCGCCAGAAGCCACAATCCTCAGACCGTCGGGGGACCACTGGAGATCGTCGATCCGGCCGGACAGGACCTTGAACTCATTCTTGAGGACGTGTTCGTTGTAGGCGCCCCAGATGCGGACGGCGCCGGAGACGTCCGCGGAGGCGACCCACTCGCCGTTGGGGGAGAAGCGGGCGACGGTGGCGGGGTAGGCGTGCTCGGCGTAGACGGAGACGTCGAGGGGGTTGTCGAGGTTGAGGATGACGACGGATCGGCCGTTGGCGTAGAGGACGGAGTTGGACCCGGGCTTGGGGTTGCCGGCGATGAGGATCCCGCGGCCGCGCTCCGTCGAGGGCATGCAAGCGTAGGTCTCCGCGAGCTGCGCCATCTTCTAGAGAGAGAGAGAGAGAGAGATTAGGGCATGTACGGATGGAGAGATGTGAGAGAGAGGACAGGGGAAAGGGAAAGAGTGAGATCTGGTTCGAGATGGGAGAGGGAATTTCGAAAGGCGTGGCATTTTATATTTTCAGGATAAAAGAACGATGAAGACAGGGAAGAGAGTGCGAGGCCCGTGACGTGGATCTCGAGGGGGTTTCTCTTTGACACTTTCACGGGGTGTGTAACTGGTTCTCGGGTCGGATCTTGGAGCTGACCCGAAAACTCCTCAGTTTTGAAAAATAAACGAATGACAATTGCATAAATGCAGAAAAATAAACAATTGTTAATTTAAAAGAGTCTAGAGTAGGCTAGAAAGCCCCGGCACTCTCCAAAGCCTTCATGTTGTGTCATATCGTGTCTAATACTCTCCGACACTCTGTAACATGAGACCGAATCGTGATGAATTTGTCACAAGTATACCTATTTGGGATAAATTTATCACATGTGTACCAGATTAGAGTTTTTGGTGGTCAAAAAAATAATTTGGGATAAATTTATCACATATATATCAGTTTGAGATTTTTTGTGATAAAAAAATAGTTTAAGGTAAATTTATCACAAATGTACCAGTTTAGGATTTTCATGATATTAACCCTTAAATTAATACGGACTCCAAACTCAAATTCATTTCCTATTCTATATCCACAGCAATATTCCCTTCCTTTATATTGAAAAAGGCATCTCCAAGATGACTAACTTCTATATAACAACAAAACACACAGTGATTTGGAGCCAGTTTTGGGCCTTGGAATTCGCAAAATATTTTGCTATATCATGTCCACTATACGGTGAAACGCAGTAATAAATTCGGACATTTTTATATCTTATCACGTCCATTATTTAGTGTAAACGATATATTAATGTCAAACTTAAAGACGCTGGAACGGTATTTGTCTGCTTGTTTTCATGACACTTTCTGACAAAAATCTCTCATGGTTCATTGCTAAAAAAATTACAATTGTGCATATGGAGATAATATTCATCAATCAATCCATAATTATTATATGATGTAAATCTTAAATAACAGAGGAGCTCATTGCAACATTTTAGAGCCACAGGTACAACTATGACAAGAAATATAAATGGATTACGTAAATATTGACGAGGTAGATCAATCAAGAATGCCGAATCTAGTAAAAGAGAGAAAATATAATAGTGTACCTTTGTAATTCTAAAAAGTATAATGCTTCGATTTTCTCGCCTACTTTATTTTTATTTATTTATTTATTATTTTTTCCTCTCTTTTCCTTTTTTTTTCTTTTTTATTTGTTTCCATCACTCCTTAAAAATTGATTTTATCAAATAATTAATTATACTGATGTGCATAAACATGTAATAAATTTGAATACTAGATACATACATGCATATTTATATATATACGCACACATACATAATATGCATCATCGAATAGAAAGAAATTTAGGGTGCTTTTCTTTCACGAAAACCTTCGTGTTAAAGGAAAATATTTTCCGAGAAATCATTTTTAAGGAGAAAACTCTTAGTTTTCTTTTGTTTGGTGACCTGTAAATGAAAATATTTTTTGATATTTGGATCTCATTTAAAAAATGATTTCAATCTCATCACTTTATCTCAAGAAAAAAAATCAAATTAATACATAGTAATTATTATTTTTTAGTTGATTTGATTTTTTTTTCTTTCTTCCTCCGCTGTGACCGGCCGACCAACCATCGTTGAGGCCCGGCGACCGACGGAGGGAGAAGAAAAAAGAAAAAAAGAATAAATAAATAAATTATGTAATAAAGAAAAAAATCCAAAATATAAAATATGGAATATTAAAAAAAATAAAATTCAAGAGCATCGGTTCTAGAAAGTGTTTTTACCTCTCTAGATTTAGGAATTCCCTTTTCTAACTTTGTGCATGAATTTTCCTTTGATCGAAAAGTGCTTTTCGCCGACTAAGTCATTTTCGGCAAACTAAACGGGAAAAAGTCCAGAAAACTAATTCCCGAAAAGTACTTCCGCTCAAACAAATGCACTCTCAAATATAATTGATTCAAGACCCTTGGACATGCTTCGTATTAAATGGAGATGAGAGCTTCTCACCAGCCGACTTCGTTCAGAGCATCATTAGCGTGCCATGGACAGATACGAAGGATACCCTTAGATTTCGAGTTCCATTCCCACCTTTAAGCCCCAAATTTAATTGAACAAGGTGGATATCATAACCCAACTCAAAAGAGTAAATTAGATTATGATTGTGATAATGTCAGTATTATTCTTAGAAATAATCGTTGAATTACTATAGTATCATTCTCATGTATGTAAATAATGGGAACTTTAATTTATTGACGGCTAAATTATAGGTATTATCACCTTCACAAAAGACCCATTTTTTTATTAACATGTAAGGGCTAATTTCCCATATATATATATATATTCTAACTTTAGGTCCAATTCCAATTTTGTCCCGAACTCTGTTTTGCCTATAAGTAATCCAAACTTTTGAGATAATAAATATTTGAAAGCTGTTGTTGTTCCATACGAGAGTGAGAATTTTGATAAAGACAGATGTTTTGATAAAGAACTTCTAACTAGCCTTGATGTTGTTAATTTTGAAGAAACTAGTGGTAGTTTTTGAACGTGTGATCAGATTTGGAACTCAAGCAAGAATTAAGGTTTGAGGCAGAATTATTATCGAATTTAAGTTGACGCTTTTTTAGGGAATTGGGCGATACATATAAGATAACAGGTTTGCTAAAATCGAAACATGCGCCGCCTACGTCCACCGTTGACTTAGAATTGGATGGTAAATGACCAAATCTGCAGTAGGATCATATCTTCCATTAAACGCAAGAAGCTTATTGGTGAAGCATTTGAAGCATATCTGAGGGAGAGTAGAATCGAAGGAGATTACCCTGGTGGATGCCTGGAGACTTATAAATACGTGCTTTGTATAGTTCGATTTGATATACAACTCGCAACTGTTTTGTCTACTTTTCCGGCTACCAGTCATCGGCTTGGCTCATTTCGCGCCAATTTTCGGTGGGAATTCAAAATTGCTTTCATGCCGATGCTGTCTCTCGCGAGTCCAGAACCATATGATAGCTCCCGGATGGATTGAACTAGCTTGGTGCAGGTCGGGAATTCGAAAAGCTTTCCTGCTTGAAATGGGAAAGAAGAAACGGACCAAGCAAATCCAATCCTTTCCAGAGAACTTGCTCATCTGCATGAGAACTCGGAGTTCCGACTACCTCGTCACGATTCGGAACAGCTCGTTGAACTCAATCACCGATGAGATTCGATCATTAGATCTCAGCGATGCCGACCATAGATCTGGCTGTTCATGAGCTAGAGCAGTGATTTCCTTAGGTCACCCGGTAATTTGCAACATATGATTGAAAAAAAGAAAGGATTAACTTTGTAAATCAACTGATTTATCAATATGTACAAGTAAGGGTTCCAACAAATTGTGAATAGGAAAATATTATACATGACACCCAAATCGCGTCGATGTATGTGTTCTTACGTACAATTCTCTTCCTGAATATCAGAAACTTCTTCTCCGTCGCGCAGAGCTCTGCAAAACAAAACGTTTCACGGAACAAGAGAGAGTTTCCACTTCATGCAAGAACACTGAATCAAAGGGTTCAACGGGACCAAAGTTATATTTTTCAGGTCTACCTGCACGAAAAGGGATCGTGAACTGTGACAGATGTTGAGCATTGTTCTTTGGCGATAACCACCGGACGCGAACTGCGTCGGCGATCCCTTTCTTGGATGGAGTTTGAAGTCATCAAGCATGGAGAGAGAGAGCCTCGACATTTCGGGAAAAAACCCATCAGTGGCCTCGCCATTCACTTCAGCCTCCTCATGCTGGCAGTGAAAAGGAACGAGTTACATGAGTAGAAGATAGAAAAATGAGAGGAAACCATTTCAGTGCAGCAACTGAACATTGATCTTCTAACATCGAGCAATCGGAATTGATACTCTCAGCGACATTTTAAGCCAGTTCCTTTTTACGCCTTTCAGTTTTTGGGCACTCGGCCCAAGTTCAGAAAGAGAGGAAGAGGTGAGCGTTAGCTGAAACAGAACATACGCGAGATTAGGTCATAACAGAACAGAATTGGTCGCGTACGAGATTTTAGGTCGTAACAGAATTGGTCGATTACGCAAATTACGCCGTAACAGAAATTATCGTTCTCTCTCTCTTTCTTGCTCTTCCGCCTATTTAAACTCGTGCCATCACGAGGACTTCTCCATCTCCCTCCCCCACGCCTTCAGCCATCTCCCCCCGTTGTTTGTTTCTTGCCATTCCGAAGCCATGCATTTCCGATGGTCGATTCTCTACCCTTACCGCAGCTCAGACATTGAATCCTCCGCTGCCACGATCTAGTTTGTTCCTCAGACTTCGTTGTTGCCGATGTCGAATCTCGACCATATCCTTTTGTTATCTTTTTGACCTATGCCGGCGTCTCTTCGTGCTGCGTTCAATGGAGGTCACCGGAGAGGAAGTGACGCGAAAACGGCGATCTCAGTGTCAATCTCTAAACTCATCTGCACTGAGTTTTTTCATGGCTTTCCTTTTTATTTGTTTGTGTCGGTCAGGGCTGTGGCTGTGGGTGCGAGTATTGAATGATTTTGAGATGGTGGCCGACGGAGGCAGTTATAGTGGAAAATGGACTTAGCGTGCGATCGTTTAGTGTGGTCTTCGTAGAAAATGGGCTTGGTACGACTACTATAAAAATCGGGCTTGTTTCGTAAAAATCAAACATTTCAAAAAAATATTTTAAGTCATTTTTCAAAAAAATGATAATATTTTCTTATGTTTTGTTAAGATCTGAATATTATTAAGGAAATGTTTTCTACAAACTTTGGCAAATTTTGGAGTGATGATGTGGATCGGCCACCACCACCTAATCGTGTTTGGGGGCGCATCTTTATCATCGGGCTCCTACTATGGGCATGGGCTGCGCCCGCAACTACGGCGTCTTTTTATTGGGTCACTTAATCGCCAACGTTGGCGTCGGCTACTTTTTCATTGTCACTCCCATCTATGTGGCTGAGGTCTCCCCTACCTTCTTTCATAGCAAATGTGAGGTTGCCACGGGAGAGGCAGGGGAAATCTCAGCCATGTAGATGGGGGGTGATCGTGAGGGCATAGCCGATGCCAAAGTTGGCGAATAAGCGGCCCACTAGGAGTACGTCGTAGTTGCGGGTGAAGCCCATGAGTAGGAGCTCGGTGAAAAAGATGGCCCACACCAACATGACTGCATAGCGGCGGCCGATCTAGTCAGAGATCCGCCCTGCCATCAAATTCAGAAATCAAGCAAGTTAGAGGAAAAGGATGATGAAATTGTCAAAAAATAGAATGTCCTTACATATTTAGTGATCATAATTGGTTATTACATCTGAAAAGAACATGGATAGTTACTTGGGGTTTTTCCCTGTCATTAGATATCATAATTGGTTCTTACATCTTCTGTACGTAAGAGTTTATCTAGTAATAATCTTAATCACTGCACTGTACTTTATCCGGTGATGATTTTACTGTTTTTTTTTTCCGGTTTCCATCCTGGACCGATGTTTACCAAATTGTTTATGTAGTCAAATTATCTGGTGTGTTTAAGCTCTCAGGCTCTGATACCACATGACAAAATGTTATTTGCTCGTATTGCTCAACGTACAGCACAGATGTTTATACAGCATACCAATCAACAGGAAAAGGAAAGAGTAGATTTACCAAATATCCCCAACTAATTATAAAAGATATACTAAATAATATGCTAACTAAAATAAACTAATGAATCTTAGAGATACAAAATATTGGGAAAAATAGAATGCAAGTCTTTAGCAGATCTTCCGTAATATGTTTGGATAGAAAAGAACGTGCAAGCATCCTGTACAAATGAAAAACACACAATAAAGATTAGAATTTCTAAAGTTGACAGAATGGCCCCAGAAACCAACCCCTAGCCCCTCAAACCAAAAAATTACAAATAAAAATACAACAAATGTTAATTTAAAAATGTCTAGTAGGTCTCATCTTATTCTTGAAATAAACTATACCGACTCTAAACTCAAATTCGCTTCCTATTTTAAATCCATCGCAATTTCTGTCTTCCTTTTGGAAAAACATCTCAAAGATCCTGAGGGACGGAAGAGGCTAGGTTAGCCGAAAGATGGTTTTCGGTTTAAGGATGCAAGGTGCCACCGCTTTTTCAGGGTAAGAAGAGGTAGAGAAAATATCTCGAGTCAATGTTCGAGTACCAGGCGCTACGGCGCTGAATTAACCCATGTCATACTCCCAGAAAAAGGTCGAACGACCTTCAATAGAAGGGTACCTAGATGGCTGACTTTTATATAACAACAATGTGCTTGTGCTAACGAAGAGCTTCGTTGCTGTACAAATGGAGAGTAAGATATTGGGTGGAACGTGCTAGAGTTGCAATGATTTTTGGGTTTTGTTGAACAGGCTAGGGAATCGAGGTGCTTGTGATGGATCAAATAGAAGGAAAACTTCGATAAGATGAGTACAGTTACAATGTTACATGCCTGGAAGGACGGGGAACAATTTGGAAGAACAATTTGGGATTTGGTAAAATCCTCCAGCATAGATAGGTGGAGTTGTAGAGGGAGTTCACATTATAGATCGAGCGGACAAGTCTCTGCATATCCAGAACCAAGACTCAGACTCTGAATCAATTCAGATTCAAATTCAAATTGGTGCTTTCGAGCCATTTTTTGGCTCTGGAATTTGCAGAAAAACATTCTAGAAAAATCAACGAGGATATCAAGAAGAGGAAGCGTTAGATCACGCAAGATTTATTAACATTTCCTATAGTAGAGGCTGTGTTTGAATTTTTAGCCAGGATAAGATTTAATAGAATATTTTTCCAGAAGTTAGTTCTCAAGGAAAAAGGAAATATTTTCCAATGCTTGGGTAAATTTGAAAATGAACTAGAAAATATATCATCAATTTGGTAAGGAAATCCCGATTGATTTTTCTAAATAGATATATATTATTATAGTGCTAGTGAATTGCACATAGGCCGCTAGGAAACCGAGTACAAGCACTAGTGCCTAGGATTCGACCTCAATGGACCTAGACCCAGGCTTGGCCTCGATGGACACGAGCGCCGACGACCCCAGCACGGGCTTCAAGGTAGCGATATCTAGTCATATTTTGAAAAAAAAAATAATTTTCTATTTATTAAAGGGGAAATTATTTTCCTAAATTTGAGCATAGGTTTTCCATTCACTTGGAAATCATTTTCTATTGACTTATTTTCCTAAGCATTCCAAATGCCGAAAAACGAAAAGCAAAATATTCTAAAAAATATTTTTCACAAAATAAACGAAGCCTTTATTGGTTCAAGACCCTTGGATATGCTTCGTATTAAATGGAGACGAGAGCTTCTAAATCGAAGCTCTATCGTAGCTCCTCTTCTCTCCAGTCGTCCACATTCGGAGCATCATTAGCATGCCATGGACACATACAAAAAATCAAATTAATACATAGTAATTATTATTTTTTATTTTTTTGGTAAGGATAATTATTATTTTTTATTTGATTTGATTTTTTTTTTCTTCATCCGCTATGACCGGCCAACCAACCATCACCGAGGCCCAGCGATCAGCGGAGGGAGAAGGAAAAAGAAAAAGAAAGAAAAGAAAAAAATAATAAATAAGATAATAAAGAAAAAATCCAAAATATAAAATATGGAATATTAAAAAAAAATTAAATTCGAGAGCATCAGTTCTAGGAAGTGTTTTTACCTTTCTAGATTTAGGAATTCACTTTTCTAACTTTGTGCATGAATTTCCGGTGATCGGAAAGTGCTTTCCGTTGACTAAGTCATTTTCGGCGAATTAAACAGGGAAAAGTTCAGAAAACTAATTCCCAAAAAATCACTTCCGCTCAAACAAACGCACCCCTCAAATATAATTGATTCAGGACCACCTTGGACATGCTTCGTATTAAATGGAGATGAGAGCTTCTCACTAGCCGACTCCGTTCAGAGCATCATTAGCGTGCAATGGACAGATACGAAGGATTTAACCCTTAGATTCCGAGTTCCATTCCCACCTTTAAGCCCCAAATTTAATTGAACAAGGTGGATATCATAACCCAACTCAAAAGAGTAAATTGGATTATGATTGTGATAATGTCAATATTATTCTTAGAAATAACCGTTGAATTACTATAGTATCATTCTCATGAATGTAAATAATGGGAATTTAATTATTATAGGTATTATCACCTTTACAAAAGACCCACTTTTTTATTAACATGTAAGCACTAATTTCCTAAAAAAAAAAATTCTAACTTTAGGTCCAATTTCAATTTTGTCCCGAACTCTGTTTTGCCTATAAATAATCCAAACTTTCATTCTAGTTCCAAATCTATCATTGCTTTCAAAAATTTGACACTAATTTTTTCGAGATAATCAATATTCGAAAGTTGTTGTCGTTTCATATGAGAGTGGGAGTTTTGATAAAGACGGATGTTTTGATAAAGGACTTCTAACTAGCCTTGATATTGTTAATTTTGAAGAAACTAGTAGCGATTTTTGGACGTGTAGTCAGATTTGGAACTTGAGCAAGCGATAAGATTTGAGGCAGAATTATTATCAAGCTTAAGTTGACGCTTTTTGGGAGAATTGGGCGACACATATAAGATAACAGGTTCGCTAAAATCGAAACATGCGCCGCCTAGGTCCACCATTGACTTAGAATTGGATGGTAAATGACCAAATCTGCGTTAGGATCATATCTTCCATTAAATGCAAGAAGCTTATTGGTGAAGCATTTGAAGCATATCTGAGGGAGAATAGAATCGAAGGCGATTACCCTAGTGGATGCCTGGAGACTTATAAATACGTGCTTTGTATAGCTGGATTTGATATACAACTTGCAACTGTTCTGTCTACTTTTCCGGCTACCCGTTATCGGCTTGGCTCATTTCGCGCCAATTTTCGGCAAGAATTCAAAATTGCTTTTTGCGCCAATGCTTTTTCTCGCGAGTCCAAAACCATATGATAGCTCCCGGATGGATTGAATTAGCTTGGTGCAAGTCGGGTATTCGAAAAGCTTTCCTGCTTGAAATGGGAAAGAAGAAACGGAATTCCCCGCCGGACCAAGGAAATCCAATCCTTTCCGGAGAACTTGCTCATCTGCATAAGAACTTGGAGTTCCAACTCCCTCGTCGCGATTTGGAATAGCTCGTCGAACCCAATCACCGATGAGATTCGATCATTAGATCTCAGTTATGATGACCATGGATCTGGTCATTGATGAGCTAGAGCAGTGATTTCCTGAGGTACCCTCGGTAATTTGCAACATATGATTGAAAAAAAGAAGGGATTAACTTTGTAAATCAACTGATTTATCAATATGTACAAGCAAGGGCTCCAACAAATTGTGAATAGGAAAATATTATACATGACAGCCAAATCGCGTCGATGTATGTATTCTTACGTACAATTCTCTTCCTGAATATTAGAAACTTCTTCTCCGTCGCGCAGAGCTCTGCAAAACAAAACGTTTCACGGAACAAGAGAGAGTTTCCAACTTTACGCAAGAACACTGAATCAAAGGGTTCAGCGGGGACAAAAGTCATATTTTTCAGGTCTACCTGCACGAAAAGGGATCTTGAACTGTGACAAATGTTGAGCATTGTTCTTTGGCGATAACCACCGGACGCGAACTGCGCCGGCGATTCCTTTCTTCGATGGAGTTTGAAGTGATCAAGCATGGAGAGAGAGCCTCGACTTTTCAAGACAAAACCCATCAGTAGCCGCCATTCACTTCAGCCTCCTCATGCTGGCAGTGAAAAGGAACGAGTTATATGAGTAGAAGACCGAAAATGAGAGGAAACCATTTCAGTGCAGCAACTGAACATTGATCTTCCAACATCGAACGATCGGAATTCATACTCTCAGTGACATTTTAAGCCCATTCCTTTTTACGCCTTTCAGTTTTTGCACTCGGCCCAAGTTCAGAAAGAGAGGAAGAGGTGAGGGTTAGCTGGAACAGAACATACGCGAGATTAGGTCATAACAGAACAGAATTGGTCGCATACGAGATTTTAGTTCGTAACAGAATTGGTCGATTACGCAAATTACGCCGTAACAGAAATTATCGTTCTCTCTCTCTCTCTCTTGCTCTTCCGCCTATTTAAACTCGTGCCATCACGAGGACTTCTCCATCTCCCTCCCCCACGCCTTCAGCCATCTTCCCCCGTTGTTTGTTTCTCGCCATTCTGAAGCCATGCATTTCCGATGGTCGATTCTCTACCCTTACCGCAGCTCAGACATTGAATCCTCCGCTGCCACGATCTAGTTTGTTCCTCGGATTTCGTCATTGCCGATGTCGAATCTCAACCATATCTTTTTTGTTATCTTTTTGACCTATGCCGGCATCTCTTCCTGCTGCGTTCAATGGAGGTCACCGGAGAGGAAGTGACGCGAAAACGGCGATCTCAGTGTCAATCTCTAAACTCATTTGCACTGAGTTTTTTCATGGCGTTCCTTTTTATTTGTTTGTGTCGGTCAGGGCTGTGGCTGTGGCTGTGGGTGCGAGTATTGAATGATTTTGAGATGGTGGCCGACGGAGGCAGTTATAGTGGAAAATGGACTTAGCGTGCGATCGTTTAGTGTGGTCTTTGTAGAAAATGGGCTTGGTACGACTACTATAAAAATCGGGCTTGTTTCGTAAAAATCAAACATTTCAGAAAAACATTTTAAGTCATTTTTCAAAAAAATGATAATATTTTCTTATATTTTGTTAAGATCTGAATATTATTAAGAAAATATTTTCTAGAAACTTTGGCAAATGTAGGAGTGATGATGTGGATTGGCATCGTGTGGGGGGGCATATTTTTCATAGGGCTCCTACTCTGGGTTCGCCCGCAATTACGACGTCTTTTTATTGGGTCTACTTTTTCATTGTCACTCCCGTCTACGTTCCTTCTCTTGTAGCAAACTCTTCTCTTTCCCTGAGGTACTCTGTCGTACGACGGAATACTGAATACCTCAGGGAGGGAGGTGAGGTTGCCATGGAAGAAGGCGGCCATGTAGATGGGGGTGACCATGAGGGCATAGCCGATGCCGATGTTGGTGAATAAGCGGCCCAATAGGAGGACGGCGTAGTTGCGGGTGAAGCCCATGAGTAGGAGCTTGGTGAAAAAGATGGCCCCCACCAACACGACTGCATAGCGGCGGCCAATCCAGTCAGAGATCCGCCCTGCCATCAAATTCAGAAATCAAGCAAGTTAGAGGAAAAGGATGATGAAATCGTCAAAAAATAGAATATGTCCTTACATATTTAGTGATCATAATTGTTTATTACATCTGAAAAGAACATGGGTAGTTACTTGGGGTTTTTCCCTGTCATTAGAGATCATAATTGATTCTTACATCTTCAGTACGTAAGAGTTTATCTAGTGATAATCTTAATCACTGCACTGTACTTTATCCGGTGATGATTTTACTGTTTTTTTTTTCCGGTTTCCATCCTGGACCGATGTTTACCAAATTGTTTATGTAGTCAAATTATCTGGTGTGTTTAAGTTCTCAGGCTCTGGTATCATGTGATAAAATGTAATTTGCTCATATTGCTCAATGTACAGTACAGATGTTTATACAGCATACAGATCAACAGGAAAAGGAAAGAATAGATTTACCAAATATCCCCAACTAATTATAAAAGATATACTAAATAATATGCTAACTAAAATAAACTAATGAATCTTAGAGATACAAAATATTGGAAAAATAAAATGCAAGTCTTTAGCAGATCTTCCGTAATATGTTTGGATAGAAAAGAAAGTGCAAGCATCCTGTACAAATGAAAAACACACAATAAAGATTAGAATTTCTAAAGTTGACAGAATGGCCCCAGAAACCAACCCCTAGCCCCTCAAACCAAAAAATTACAAATAAAAATACAACGATTGTTAATTTAAAAGTGTCTAGTAGGTTTCATCTTATTCTTTAAATCTATACCTGACTCTAAACTCAAATTCGTTTCCTATTTTAAATCCATCGCAATTTCTGTCTTCCTTTTGGAAAAACATCTCAAAGATCCCGGGAGGCTAGGTTAGCCGAAAGATGGTTATTGGTTCAAGGACGCAAGCTGCCCTTGCCTTTTCAAGGTAAGAAAAGGTAGAGAAAATGCCCCGAGCCAATGTTCGAGTACCAGGCGCTACGGCGTTGAAGTAACCTATGCCATACTCCCAGAAAAAGGTCGAACGACCTTCAACAAAAGGGTACCTAGATGACTGACCTTTACATAACAACAAGGCGCTTGTGCTAACGAAGAGCTTCGTTGCTCTACAAATGGGGAGTAAGATATTGGGTGGAACGTGTTAGAGTTGGAATGATTTCTGGATTTTGACGAACGGGCTAGGGAATCGAGGTGCTTGTGATTGGAACAAATAGAAGGAAAACTTCGATAAGATGAGTACAGTTTCATGTTTGGAAGGACGGGGAACAATTTGGGATTTGGTAAAATCCTCTAGTATAGATAGGTCGAGTTGTAGAGGGAGTTCACATTATAGATGGAGCGGACAATTCTCCGCGTATCCGGAACCAAGACTCGGACTCTGAATCAATTCAAATTCAAATTGGTGCTTTCGAGCCATTTTTGGGCCTTGGAATTTGCAGAAAAACATTCTAGAAAAATCAACAAGGATATCAAGAAGAGAAAGCGTTAGATCACGGAAGATTTATTAACATTTCCTATAGTAGAGGCTGTGTTTGAATTTTTAGCCAGGATAAGATTTGCTAGAATATTTTTCCAGAAGTTAGTTCTCAAGGAAAAAGGAAATATTTTCCAGTGCTTGGCTAAATTTGAAAATGAACTAGAAAATATATCATCAATTTGGTAAGGACATCCTGATTGATTTTTCTAAATAGATATATATTAATATAGTGCTAGTGAATTGTACATAGGTTGCTAGAAAACCGAGTACAAGCACTAGTGTCTAGGGTTCGACCTCAATGGACCTAGACCCAGGCTTGGCCTCGATGGACATGGGTGCCGATGACCCCAGCACGGGCTTTGAGGTAGCGATATCTAGTCATATTTTGAAAAAAAAAAATTTCTATTTATTAAAGAGGAAATTATTTTCCTAAATTTGAGCATAGGTTTTCCATTCACTTGGAAATCATTTTCTATTGACTTATTTTCCTAAGCATTCCAAATGCCGAAAAACGAAAAGTAAAATATTCTAAAAAATATTTTTCACAAAATAAGTGAAACCTTAATTGGTTCAAGACCCTTGGACATGCTTCGTATTAAATGGAGACTAGAGCTTCTAAATCGAAGCTCCATCGTAGCTCCTCTTCTCTCCAGTCATCCACATTCAGAGCATCATTAGCATGCCATGGACACGTACAAAAAATCAAATTAATACATAGTAATTGTTATTTTTTATTTGATTTGATTTGATTTTTTTTTCTTCCTCCGCCGTGACGGGCTTACCAACCATCGCGAGGCCCAACGACCAGCGGAGGAAGAAGAAAAAAGAAAAGAAAAGAATAAATAAATAAATTATATAATAAAGAAAAAATTCCAAAATATGGAATATTAAAAAAAATAAATTCAAGAGCATCAGTTCTAGGAAGTGTTTTTATCTCTCTAGATTTAGGAATTTACTTTTCTAAATTTGCGCATGAATTTTCCGGTGACCAGAAAGTGCTTTCCGTCGACTAAGTCATTTTCGGCGAACTAAATAGGGGAAAGTCCAGAAAACTAATTCCCGAAAAAACACTTCCACTCAAACAAATGCACCCCTCAAATATAATTGATTCAGGACCACCTTGGACATGCTTAGTATTAAATGGAGACGAGAGCTTCCCACCAGCCGACTCCGTTCAGAGCATCATTAGCGTGCCATGGACAGATACGAAGGAGTTAACCCTTAGATTCCGAGTTCCATTCCCACCTTTAAGCCCCAAATTTAATTGAACAAGGTGGACATCATAACCCAACTCAAAAGAGTAAATTGGATTGTGATTGTGATAATGTCAGTATTATTCTTAGAAATAACCGTTGAATTACTATAGTATCATTCTCATGAATGTAAATAATGGGAACTTAATTATTATAGGTATTATCACCTTTACAAAAGACCCACTTTTTTTATTAACATGTAAAGGCTAATTTCCTTTAAAAAAAAATTTTCTAACTTTAGGTTCAATTTCAGTTTTGTCCCGAACTCTGTTTTGCCTATAAATAATCCAAACTTTCATTCTAGTTCCAAATCTATCATTGCTTTAAAAAATTTGATACTAATTTTTTCAAGATAATTCAACATTCGGAAGCTATTGTCGTTTCATACGAGAGTGAGAGTTTCGATAAAGACAGATGTTTTGATAAAGGACTTCTAACTAGTCTTGATGTTGTTAATTTTGAAGAAACTAGTGGTGGTTTTTGGACGTGTAGTCAGATTTGGAACTTGAGCAAGCATTAAGATTTGAGGCAGAATTATTATCGAGCTTAAGTTGACGCTTTTTGGGGAGAATTGGGCGATACATTTAAGATAACAGGTTCGCTAAAATCGAAACATGCGACGCCTAGGTCCACCGTCGACTTGGAATTGGATGGTAAATGACCAGATCTGCAGTAGGATCATATCTTCCATTAAATACAAGAAGCTTATTGGTGAAGCATTTGAAGCATATCTGAGGGAGAATAGAATCCAAGGCGATTACCCTAGTGGATGCCTGGAGACTTATAAATACGTGCTTTGTATAGCTGGATTTGATATACAACTCGCAACTGTTCTGTCTACTTTTCTGGCTACCCGTTATCGGCTTGGTTCATTTCGCCCCAATTTTCGGCAAGAATTCAAAATTGCGTTTCGCGCCAATGCTTTTTCTCGCGAGTCCAAAACCATATGATAGCTCCCGGATGGATTGAATTAGCTTGGTGCATGTCGGGAATTCGAAAAGCTTTCCTGCTTGAAATGGGAAAGAAGAAACGGAATTCCCTGCCGGACCAAGGAAATCCAATCCTTTCCGGAGAACTTGCTCATCTGCATAAGAACTCGGAGTTCCAACTCCCTCGTCACGATTCTAAACAGCTCGTCGAACCCAATCACCAATGAGATTCAATCATTAGATCTCAGCGATGCTGACCATGGATCTGGTCGTTGATGAGCTAGAGTAGTGATTTCCTGAGGTACCCCCGGTAATTTGCAACATATGATTGAAAAAAAGAAGGGCTTAACTTTGTAAATCAACTGATTTATCAATCTGTACAAGTAAGGGCTCCAACAAATTGTGAATAGGAAAATATTATACATGACACCCAAATCGCGTCGATGTATGTATTCTTACGTACAATTCTCTTCCTGAATAAGAGAGAGTTTCCAACTTCATGCAAGAACACTGAATCAAAGGGTTCAGCGGGGACAAAAGTCATATTTTTCAGGTCTACCTGCACGAAATGGGATCTTGAACTGTGACAAATGTTGAGCATTGTTCTTTGGCGATAACCACCGGACGCGAACTGCGTCGGCGATCCCTTTCTTTGATGGAGTTTGAAGTGATCAAGCATGGAGAGAGAGAGCCTCGACTTTTCGAGACAAAACCCATCAGTAGCCTCGCCATTCACTTCAGCCTCCTCATGCTGGCAGTGAAAAGGAACGAGTCATATGAGTAGAAGATCGAAAAATGAGAGGAAACCATTTCAGTGCAGCAACTGAACATTGATCTTCCAACATCGAGCGATCGGAATTGATACTCTCAGTGACATTTTAAGCCCATTCCTTTTTACGCCTTTCAGTTTTTGGCACTCGGCCCAAGTTCAGAAAGAGAGGAAGAGGTGAGGGTTAGCTGGAACAGAACATACGCGAGATTAGGTCATAACAGAACAGAATTGGTCGCATACGAGATTTTAGGTCGTAGCAGAATTGGTCGATTACTCAAATTACGCCGTAACAGAAATTATCGTTCTCTCTCTCTTCTCTTGCTCTTCCGCCTATTTAAACTCGTGCCATCACGAGGACTTCTCCATCTCCCTCCCCCACGCCTTCAGCCATCTTCCCCCGTTGTTTGTTTCTTGCCATTCCGAAGCCATGCATTTCCGATGGTCGATTCTCTACCCTTACCGCAGCTCAGACATTGAATCCTCCGCTGCCACGATCTAGTTTGTTCCTCGGACTTCGTCATTGCCGATGTCGAATCTCAACCATATCTGTTTTGTTATCTTTTTGACCTATGCCGGCATCTCTTCGTGCTGCGTTCAATGGAGGTCACCGGAGAGGAAGTGACGCGAAAACGGCGATCTCAGTGTCAATCTCTAAACTCATTTGCACTGAGTTTTTTCATGGCTTTCCTTTTTATTTGTTTGTTTGTGTCAGGGTTAGGGCTGGGGCTGTGGCTGTGGGTGCGAGTATTGAATGATTTTGAGATGGTGGCCGACGGAGGCAGTTTATAGTGGAAAATGGACTTAGCGTTCGTTTAGTGTGGTCTTCGTAGAAAATGGGCTTGGTACGACTACTATAAAAATCGGGCTTGTTTCGTAAAAATCAAACATTTCAGAAAAATAGTCATTTTTCAAAAAAATGATAATATTTTCTTATGTTTTGTTAAGATCTGAATATTATTAAGAAAATGTTTTCTACAAACTTTGGCAAATTTTGGAGTGATGATGTGGATCGGCCACCACTACCTAATCGTGTTGGGGGGCATCTTTTTCATCGGGCTCCTACTCTGGGGGCTTCGCCCGCAACTCCGACGTCTTTTTATTGGGTCTACTTAATTTTCAACGTTGTCGTCCTGCCTACTTTGTTCATTGTCACTCCTACCTTCTATGTGGCAAAGGTCTTGTCCTACCTTCTTTCGTAGCAAATGTGAGAAGTTGCTCATGGAGGGGTTGAGGTTGCCAGGAGAAGGCAGGGGAGATCTCAGCCATGTAGATGGGGGTGATCGTGAGGGCATAGCCAATGCCAAAGTTGGTGAATAAGCGGCCTCAAAAGCAGTACGTCGTAGTTGCGGGTGAAGCCCCTGAGTAGGAGCTCGGTGAAAAAGATGGCCCCCACCAACATGACTGCATAGCGGCGGCCGATCTAGTCAGAGATCCGCCCTGCCATCAAATTCAGAAATCAAGCAAGTTAGAGGAAAAGGATGATGAAATCGTCAAAAAAAATGGAATATGTCCTTACATATTTAGTGATCATAATTGGTTTATTACATCTGAAAAGAACATGGATAGTTACTTGGGGTTTTTCCCTGTCATTAGGGATCATAATTGGTTCTTACATCTTCTGTACGTAAGAGTTTATCTAGTGATAATCTTAATCATTGCACTGTACTTTATCAGGTGATGGTTTTACTGTTTTTTTTTTTCCCGGTTTCCATCTTGGACCGACGTTTACCAAATTGTTTATGTAGTCAAATTGTCTGGCGTTTTTAAGCTCTCTAGCTCTGATACCATGTGATAAAATGTTATTTGCTCGTATTGCTCAACGTACAGTACAGATGTTTATACAGCATACCAATCAACAGGAAAAGGAAAGAGTAGATTTACCAAATATCCCCAACTAATTATAAAAGATATACTAAATAATATGCTAACTAAAATAAACTAATGAATCTTAGAGATACAAAATATTGGAAAAATAGAATGTAAGTCTTTAGCAGATCTTCCGTAATATGTTTGGATAGAAAAGAACGTGCAAGCATCCTGTACAAATGAAAAACACACAATAAAGATTAGAATTTCTAAAGTTGACAGAATGGCCCCAGAAACCAACCCCTAGCCCCTCAAACCAAAAAATTACAAATAAAAATACAACAAATGTTAATTTAAAAATGTCTAGTAGGTCTCATCTTATTCTTTAAATAATCTATACGGACTCTAAACTAAAATTTGCTTCCTATTTTAAATCCATCGCATTTTTTTCTCTTCCTTTTGGAAAAACATCTCAAAGATCCCGAGGGACGGAAGACGGTGCCCCCGCTTTTTCAAGGTAAGAAGAGGAAGAGAAAATGTCCCGAGCCAATGTTCGAGTGTCAAGCGCTACGACGCTGAAATAACCCATGTCATACTCTTAGAAAAAGCTCGAACGACCTTCAACAAAAAAGTACCTAGATGGCTGACCTTTATAAAACAACAATGCGCTTGTGCTAACGAAGAGCTTCGTTGCTCTACAAATGGAGAGTAAGATATTGGGTGGAACGTGTTAGAGTTGGAATGATTTTTGGGTTTTGTTGAACAGCTAGGCTAGGGGATCGAGGTGTTTGTGATTGGATCAAATAGAAGGAAAACTTCGATAAAATGAGTACAGTTACATGCTTGGAAGGACGGGGAACAATTTGGGATTTGGTAAAATCCTCCAATATAGATAGGTGGAGTTGCAGAGGGAGTTCACATTATAGATGGAGCGGACAATTCTCTGCCTATCCAGAACCAAGACTCAGACTCTGAATCAATTCAAATTCAAATTGGTGCTTTCGAGCCATTTTTGGGCCTTGGAATTTGCAGAAAAACATTCTAGAAAACTCAACGAGGATATCAAGAAGAGGAAGCGTTAGATCACGCAAGATTTATTAACATTTCCTATAGTAGAGGCTGTGTTTGAATTTTTAGCCAGGATAAGATTTAATAGAATATTTTTCTAGAAGTTAGTTCTCAAGGAAAAAGGAAATATTTTCCAATGCTTGGGTAAATTTGAAAATGAACTAGAAAATATATCATCAATTTGGTAAGGAAATCCCGATTGATTTTTCTAAATAGATATATATTATTATAGTGCTAGTGAATTGCACATAGGCTGCTAGGAAACCGAGTACAAGCACTAGTGCCTAGGATTCGACCTCAATGGACCTAGACCCAAGCTTGGCCTCGATGGACACGAGCGCCGACGACCCTAGCACGGGCTTCGAGGTAGCGATATCTAGTCATATTTTGAAAAAAAAATAATTTTCTATTTATTAAAGGGGAAATTATTTTCCTAAATTTGAGCATAGGTTTTCCATTCACTTGGAAATCATTTTCTATTGACTTATTTTCCTAAGCATTCCAAATGCCGAAAAACGAAAAGTAAAATATTCTAAAAAATATTTTTTACAAAATAAGCGAAGCCTTTATTGGTTCAAGACCCTTGGATATGCTTCGTATTAAATGGAGACGAGAGCTTCTAAATCGAAGCTCTATCGTAGCTCCTCTTCTCTCCGGTCGTCCACATTCGGAGCATCATTAGCATGCCATGGACACATACAAAAAATCAAATTAATACATAGTAATTATTATTTTTTATTTTTTGGTAAGGATAATTATTATTTTTTATTTGATTTGATTTGATTTGATTTTTTTTTCTTCATCCGCTATGACCGGCCGACCAACCATCACCGAGGCCCAGCGATCAGCGGAGGGAGAAGGAAAAAGAAAAAGAAAGAAAAGAAAAAAATAATAAATAAGATAATAAAGAAAAAATCCAAAATATAAAATATGGAATATTAAAAAAAAAATAAATTCGAGAGCATCAATTCTAGGAAGTGTTTTTACCTTTCTAGATTTAGGAATTCACTTTTCTAACTTTGTGCATGAATTTCCGGTGACCGGAAAGTGCTTTCCGTTGACTAAGTCATTTTCGGTGAATTAAAAACAGGGAAAAGTTCATAAAACTAATTCCCAAAAAATCACTTCCGCTCAAACAAACGCACCCCTCAAATATAATTGATTCAGGACCACCTTGGACATGCTTCGTATTAAATGGAGATGAGAGCTTCTCACTAGCCGACTCCATTCAGAGCATCATTAGCGTGCCATGGACAAATACGAAGGATTTAACCCTTAGATTCCGAGTTCCATTCCCACCTTTAAGCCCCAAATTTAATTGAACAAGGTGGATATCATAACCCAACTCAAAAGAGTAAATTGGATTATGATTCTGATAATGTCAGTATTATTCTTAGAAATAACCGTTGAATTACTATAGTATCATTCTCATGAATGTAAATAATGGGAATTTTAATTTATTGACGGCTAAATTATAGGTATTATCACCTTCACAAAAGACCCACTTTTTTATTAACATGTAAGGACTAATTTCCTATAAAAAAAAAATTCTAACTTTAGGTCCAATTCTAATTTTGTCTCGAACTCTGTTCTGCCTATAAATAATCCAAACTTTCATTCTAGTTCCAAATCTATCATTGCTTTCAAAAATTTGACACTAATTTTTTCGAGATAATAAATATTCGAAAGCTGTTGTCGTTCCATACGAGAGTGAGAGTTTTGATAAAGACGGATGTTTTGATAAAGAACTTCTAACTAGCCTTGATATTGTTAATTTTGAAGAAACTAGTAGCAATTTTTGGACGTGTGGTCATATTTGGAACTTGAGCAAGCAATAAGATTTGAGGCAGAATTATTATCGAACTTAAGTTGACGCTTTTTTGGGGAATTGGGCGACACATATAAGATAACAGGTTCGCTAAAATCGAAACATGCGCCGCCTAGGTCCACCGTTGACTTAGAATTGGATGGTAAATGACCAAATCTGCATTAGGATCATATCTTCCATTATATGCAAGAAGCTTATTGAAGCATTTGAAGCATATCTGAGGGAGAATAGAATCGAAGGCGATTACCCTAGTGGATGCCTGGAGACTTATAAATACGTGCTTTGTATAGCTGGATTTGATATACAACTCGCAACTGTTCTGTCTACTTTTCTGGCTACCCGTTATCGGCTTGGCTCATTTCGCGCCAATTTTCGGCAAGAATTCGAAATTGCGTTTCGCGCCGATGCTGTCTCTCGCGAGTCCAGAACCATATGATAGCTCCCGGATGGATTGAATTAGCTTGGTGCAAGACGGGAATTCGAAAAGCTTTCCCGCTTGAAGTGGGAAAGAAGAAACGGAATTCCCCGCCGGACCAAGGAAATCCAATCCTTTCCGGAGAACTTGCTCATCTGCATAAGAACTCGGAGTTCCAACTCCCTCGTCGCAATTCGGAACAGCTCGTCGAACCCAATCACCGATGAGATTCAATCATTAGATCTCAGTGATGGTGACCATGGATCCGTCTGTTGATGAGCTAGATACGGCTATTGATGAGCTAGAGCAGTGATTTCCTGAGGTCCCCCGGTAATTTGCAACGTATGATTGAAAAAAAAGAAGGGATTAACTTTGTAAATCAACCGATTTATCAATCTGTACAAGTAAGGGCTCCAACAAATTGTGAAGAGGAAAATATTATACATGACGGTCAAATCGCGTCGATGTATGTATTCTTACGTACAATTCTCTTCCTGAATATTAGAAACTTCTTCTCCGTCACGCAGAGCTCGCAAAACAAAACGTTTCACGGAACAAGAGAAAGTTTCCACTTCATGCAAGAACACTGAATCAAGGGTTCAACGGGGACAAAAGTCATATTTTTCAGGTCTACCCGCACGAAAAGGGATCGTGAACCGTGACGGATGTTGAGCATTGTTCTTTGGCGATAACCACCGGACGCGAACTGCGTCGGCGATTCCTTTCTTGGATGGAGTTTGAAGTGATCAAGCATGGAGAGAGAGGGGCTTTTTTTCAAATTGCATAAAAAAAATATATTTACCAAATTAGGGGAAAAAAAAATACTTACTAGTTTAGGGTCCGCTCGGCGGTCGGACCGCCGAGCGAGCAGACCGCCGAGCGGGTTCCCGCTCGGCACTATAAATGCCAAGCGGATCCGCTCGACATTTATAGTGCCGAGCAAGGCCGACCTCCGCGCGCTCCTCGCAGCGCGCAGAGTGCCGCCGTGCGAGTGGCCCCTACCCCGCCAACGCCTTTAATCGGGCGTTGGCAGGCGACGTGAAAGGCGCCTGCAGCACCTTTCACGAGCACTGCTGAGCCTTCGGCTCTGCTTAAAGCAAAGCCGAAGGCTCTCCCCGCTCGTAAAGGTTGGCCATTTGATTTCTCCTCTTCACAGAAGTTCAAGCCTTTCGCCCCTCCTCTGCAGAGGCTATTCTTCTGTTTGTATAGCCCTTACATCCTCTGCAGAAGCTCTTCTTTTTTCGCACTCTTAGAGCCCCCAAATGGTTCCATAAGCGCCAACGTTTGTAAGCCCTAGATTTGGAAGTGTCGTGCCTCCTTCTAGTGGCCTTTAATTCTGATTTTAAGTGATCTGGATATTAAGTGAACAGAGTGTGGAGTCCGCTAGGAGCCCTCCCCTCGCTTTGATTAACTTCGGCGAGATTTGTTCTTAATATCCCGACCAAGTTTTAATCGGACTCTCCTCTTGTACTCTCCCTCACATAGCTTACGAAGATTTTCTCATACCCCCCTTTCCTCAAGTGCCCTTATTGATGTTAGTGTTTTTATTTTATTGCAAATATTTCTGTCATGTTTAAATTAAATTGGGACTTTTTTATTTTTGCAGAAGTTGTGACAAAAGCAAAGCCGACCTTCTTACTCGGTGCTTCCTCTTGATAGTTTGAACTCTACATTCGGTGCGTGATTACCCTCAATAGTTTGAGGTAAACCTCGTTATAGCTATTTTTTGCAGTTTCGTAAGTATTTTTTTATTTATTTGATTATTATTTGTACATCGAATAGTTATAATGTTTACGAATTGCAGTAAAAAAAAATTACCATAATGATAGTTACAATACATATATGGTTACGATAGTCAAACCATTGACAGAGTTTAGATGTTAAAACAAAAAGAAAATGTCATGTTACATTTAAAACCATTCTCTGTCATGTTTTTAATAATTTCAAAATTCGAATAATAGAAAATTAGAAAATACAAAATTGATTAAAAATAAAGAAAAATCATAGAGACTTTCAAAAAAATGAAGGAAAAATATTAAGAAATTTTAAAAAATAGGAAATAGTCACAATCAACTGGCCATGGACGATTCGGGGTATTTTGGTTGGCGAATTTTAATAAAATGACGATTTTGCCCTTCCGGCATATTGTCTCCCAAAATTATTTTAAAAAATCCTAAAAATTAGGAAATGGCCACAATCAACCGGGCATGGCCGATTCCAGGTATTTTGGCCGACGAATTTTAAAAAATGACTATTTTACCATTCTGGCAAATTGTCTCCCAAATTTTTTTTTAAAATCTCAAAAATTAGGAAATGGCCACAATCAATCGGCCATGGACCATTCATGGTATTTTGGCCGACGAATTTTAAGAAATGACGATTTTGCCCTTCCGGCAAATTGTCTCCCAAATTTTTTTAAAAAAAATCTCAAAAATTAGGAAATAGCCACAATCAACTGACCATGGACGATTCGGGGTATTTTGGCCGACGAATTTTAAAAAATGACGATTTTGCCCTTCTGGCAAATTGTCCCCCAAAAAAATTTTAAAAAAATCCAAAAATTAGGAAATGGCCACAATCAACTAGCCATGGCCTATTCAAGGTATTTTGGTCGACTAATTTTAAAAAATGACGATTTTGCCATTCTGGCAAATTGTCTCCGAATTTTTTTTTTAAAAATCCCAAAAATTAGGAAATGGCCACAATCAATCGGCCATGGACCATTCGAGGTATTTTGGGCGACGAATTTTAAAAAATGACTATTTTACCCTTCCGGCAAATTGTCTCCCAAAAAATTCTTAAAAAATTTCACAAATTAGGAAATGGCCACAATCAATCGGCCATGGCCGATTCAGTGTATTTTGGCTGACGAATTTAAAAAAATGACGATTTTTCCCTTCTAGCAAATTGTGTTCCAAAAAAATTGTAAAAAAACCCAAAATGTCGTCTAAGCCCTTAGGGCTATATTAGGACATTTATTTCATTTGATATATTGATAGTGGTAATATTAATTTGATAACTTATACGGGACAATATTTAGGAAATTGTAGTTTAGAAATAATTTCTAATTTATTTAAATCTCAGAATGTCGTCTACATCTTTTGCGATTGTGCACCGAGGAGGTACAATAGTACGAACCGAATATGGAATTGATTACGAAGGCGGACAATCTACCATGTTCGAGATTGCAAACATACCGACATTTGATGAGTTACGTGTGTCGATTGAGAGCGCATTGAATATAACAGGAAACCAAGATATCCAAATAGTGGTGTATAGATATCCGTATGTAACACGCAATTGTGTTACATATGACATTACTGAGTTGCATGTTGATGCTACGATTACGATGATTCAGCAATTGCACTTCAGGCTGGTGGTACGGGATTCTTGCGGTTTTATGCAACCGTAGCAAAACACCAAATGAGAGATGATTTCACGGAGGAAGCTTCGAATGCTGGTGAAGATGATGATGGTCTGCATAATCGGTAAGTGCGGACCGATAATAATGATGATAATGCTAGTAATGCTACTGGCGATGATGATGATAATGATGATAATGCTTTAGCTGCTGCTGATGATGATAATGATGATAATGCTGATGATGATGATGATGATGATGGTGATGAAGAAGATGATTCTTGGATGGACTCCGATTACAATGACGAAGAAGATGTCGGATGTGGCAATATGGAGGCTTACTATAATACGCAGTGCAGCAATCCCATTTTGCCGTTGGTACATCCACCGCCTTATTTAGATATCGACTTTGACATGATGCAAGACGACACAAGAACCAAGCCAGACCGTATGTTATTTGATTCATCAAAAGAATTTGATGTTGGCATGTTGTTTCCATCACGGGACGCGGTACAGTTAGCTGCAAAAGAGTATTCCCTTAGGAGAAATCAAAATTTTCGCAGTTATTTGACAAAGAAAGACGAATATGTGATAAGGTGTGGCAATCCAAATGGACCGTGTGGTTGGAGGCTCCGCGCGATTGCTAAATCGGGTGGCATGTTTTGAAAAATAAGTAAATATAATGGGCCACATACATGCAGTTCTCCGTAAATGTCACGGGATCATCGGCACCTTGACCAAAAGTACCTCTGCAGCCAAATAAAAGCAATGGTCGCCGTCCAACTAGATATCAAAATCAAGCCACCGATGGCGGAGATTCAAGATAAGCTGCAGTTCGAATCTACTTATCGTAAAACCTAGAAGGCCAAACAAATGGTGATCGCCAGATAATTTGGAGATTGGGATGAATCATACGGTAGGTTGAGGACGTGGATGATCGAAATGAAGAGTCGGAATCCAGGTTCACATTTTGTGATCGATGATCATATCAACCTAGATCGGGGCTGCACGGTTTTCAAACGGATGCTTTGGACTTTCAAGCGCACGATTGAAGGTTTCGCAAGTTGTCGTCCTCTTATATTTGTTGATGGTACATTTTTGTACGGAAAATGCCAAGGAACCCTCCTTTGTGCGGCTTCCCTTGATGGAAATAATCATATTTTCCCGTTGACATTTGCTGTAGTTCATCGGGAAAATGTTGATAATTGGACTTGGTTTATGAATACATTGCGGAGATATGTCACTAGGAGAGATGATATTTGTGTAATATCAGACAGACATATCGGTATTCAACGAGCAATGGAGACAGCACGGTGGCGTCCTCCACATGGCCACCATAGATATTGCATTCGGCACGTTGCCGGCAACTACAATAAACATTTCAAAAATACCGAAGGGAAAAAACTTGTTCGGATGGCGGGTAAATTCTCGAATTTGTAAATTTTAGGAAAATACGTATGCAAAAATTTGAGTACGAAGTACTAATTCATGTTGGAATGTATAGCTTACGCGAGGCAACAGCGGAAGTTCGACCAATTCATGAGCCTAATTAGGGAGTTCGATCCAGCCACAGCTGGATGATGCGATCAGATTCCAAGAGAAAAATGGACAAAGGCTTATGATGAAAGGAGGAGATATGGATCGATGACGACAAATTTAGTCGAATTGGTCAACGGGATCTTGAAGGGTTTCCGTGGTCTACCAATAGCAGCCATGGTCGACAAGATATTCTATCGGTTGGTGCACTATTTTGATATGAGAAGAACGATGTACGGGATGCAGAAAGACAATCGGTGGAAATATACGAAATTTGCCGGCGCCACGCTCCGGAAGAATAGTCAAAAAGCAAATAGGCATGCCGTCACATGTTTCGACTCTGATAGAGGCGTTTTCGAAGTGACAGCTGGACGTGACGGATCTAGAGGTTCAGGGGGCTATAAACACATAGTGCTCCTACACTTGCGAACGTGCACATGTGGGAAATTTCAAGGGTTGAAAATCCCATGTTCACACGTAGTTGCAGCATGTCAAGCGTATGACATTGATTACGAATCATACGTAGATGAATGGTATACTTTAGAAAAAACCCTTGAGTGCTATCAGTATATGTTTAATCCGTTGGGGCATTTTGATTACGAGCTTGAACCCGATGAGCTGCCATTAGTGCGAGACCCGAGTCGTATTCGGAAGAAAGGAAGGCCCCGTGCATCACGGATCCGGAATGAGATGGACGGAGAAACTCGGAGCAGTAGCACTTCGCGAAATCATTGCACACACTGTGGAAAATCAAGGCACAACAGGAAAACTTGTGCACACAGATCGGCCAGAGAGTAGATCATACTTGCGTTAATTATGTAAATTAGTTTTGTGACATTCTGAATTCCGACCCCATTTTGAAGTTTTTGTGGGAGGTCCCTTTTACCTCAAGCTGACCGTCTCTCCCTCGATCCTTATGTATTTCGTTCATATGCGTTGTAAGGATGATCATATTTCTATGTTATAAAATCTTTTTGTCTTCTGAAGTCATAAAATGAATTTCTTTATATGGGAAAAATTTTGTACTCTTTCCGCTTGCACATATCCCATCACGTTAAGTCTATTGCCATATCGATCTTGGGAAATAAACGAATAACGGATGTTGGCGCGTAAAAAGGACACAGGGCGTGATAAGTATCATGAATTTTTTGTAATGTTATAATATTATTATTGGATTGATATTTATGAAGTTGATTTTTCGCGGATTTTTATATTATATATTTGATTTTTTTTTGTAATGTTATAATATCACAATTGCACGATATTTATTCAGTTTATGTGTTACATGTTATCCATACATATGGGAATTTGTTGTAATATTATAGTATCACAATTGTGTAGATATGGCATAGAGTACTTACATTCATTAGGACCCGGAGGATGATTCACTACTTATTGGGCAAGCCCGACATAAATCTCGGGCTATATGGGACGCTAAGGTAATTGAAGAATTTTCGGTTGATCTGTCATTTGTAACAATATCATCAAAATTGCTACTAACTGTTCATGTTACATTTCACGGATACTTCCGATAGAAGCCCTTAGATGTCAGCGAGCGATGCTACACGTAGGTGATCTTGATCTGCGGATAGTCTCGTATCCGCAAGCTTCGGGATTTTTTGGCGTTTATTTGATGTGATTCGTGCGGTTGGATTGTCATTTAATTATTGCATTGGTCGAGCGGTGGAGGCTCGAGACCTACACCTTCCATATGCCGGAAGGTGAATGCACTATCACGCTGCGGGATATTGCGGTGCTTACGTGGCTTCCTATAGATAGACGTGCGATTACTAGCTCCAAAATTGTGAATTGAGCCAATGTCAGCGACGATCTACTCGGTGCTCACCCGGCCCAGTTGCGTGGCACACAGATCGCTTTGAGCTGGTTGAGACAGCGCTTTGAAGATCTTCCACCAGACGCCGATGGCGTCACCATAGTGCAGCATTCACGGGCTTTCATTCTCCGTCCGCTAGGAGGATCTATTTTTACGGACAAATCGGGTGCCCGAGTTAGTTTGTTGTTTCTTCCATTACTGGCAAACCTTAACGTCCCTACGCAGTATAATTGGGGTTCAGCAGCACTTGTATGGTTGTACCGAGAGTTATTTCGTGCAACCGACCCAGAGGCGAAGCAAATGGACGGTGCCTTACATATACTGGAGATTTGGGCGTGGAAGTGCTTGAGATGTGTCTCCCCATCCCCGACAGTTGATGTTCCTTTAGGACATGCACCTTTCGGTAGTCGATATGTGATCTATTGCATTTTCGGTTCGTGCGTCATTAATTCATTCCAGTGCGTATAATATATGAAAATTGAATGTTTTTTGTTTACGCAGTTGGAGTCAAGGTCGAGGCACAACGGAGATCCCCATGCATACGTTGGTACATCTGCGCTACCAACTTGATAGATTGGTATTCGAAGATGTAAGTAATGATAGTAACGAATGAATTTAATATAATGTTAGCTTTTAAATTAACTCTTCATTTAATTTGATATGTTTTATTACGATAACAGATTATTTGGGAGCCCTACGGTAGCGACATTCTGGAGAATGTACCGAATTACCGCTTGTAGGGACAGGATATTTAGAGGGCTCGTGTGCCACTCATCTGTTTTTGGATAGTTGAGTGGCATTATCCATATAGAGTACTTTGCCGGTTTGGTATGCAGCGACCGATACCTACTCCTCCCGGCGATCACAAAGCCTTGCATGATATTGACAATAGGCCACCCGGGAAAGATTGGGCAGCTAAGCACGGAAAATGGATCGCTATGTGGGACAGATGTACCGAATATATAGTCCATGCTGATCCTGCAACGGAGGAACTCCACTTTCATTCAGCATATATGGAGTGGTTCCGTAGACATACACGGAAGTGGATTTCTATTACGGGAGCTGCAATGGGTTCAATGGTTCGTGTAAATACTTTCAATTTAATTAATTAACTATATTTTTAGTAACATAAGTTATTGTAATTTTATAACATTTGTTACTTGTGATATCATTACCGGGGTGATGGCGTGGAACAAATCTTACATATATTAAATTCACGTCCATCTCATCAGACTTGGGCAGATGTGGGGAAAATAGCTAGGGCAATGCTATACATCCAGCACGAGGAGAGGCGGCTAACGATGATGCCACCATCTCAACCAGCAACTAGAGCCACACCCATTGGCCCTCACGATGACGATCCGCTTGAGCCCGTTCGGTCGACCCGGAGGACTCCTCGAGCTCATGTAGTTGGCGATGCCATCCCTTACACCTTCGAGTATCATACGGATTTCGCTCCGGGTTTCACTTGAGGATTAGACCAGACGGGTTTCAATGCTGGATTCACCCATTTTGCCGCCCCATTTCCCAAGGGATCTACTTTTGCATTTCCCGATCCGGAGACTCCGGCTCCTTCTCCTATTTCGTATGGATCCGATTTCCCTCCTTTTTATTCAGGCTTCTCTGCAGAAGGATATGTACCGTCTGCGCAGGGCATATTTTCACAAGATATGCCTTCATCATTTACACATCCTCCTTAGTCGGATCCTCCTCCTCAGCCTCCTCCTTGTCCGTACAATACTAGACCTACCGAGACCGAAGAGAGCCACGTTGCGGAACAGGAGGTCATGTAGGAAAACGATATCGTTAGTACATGTAATTGCGACAGTCCGATTATTATCTATTATGAAAATAACATGTTTTCCATATATCTCAGCACTTTCATTTTATCAATATTCTTAATTAATTACACTAATAAAAAAAGCTTCAAAATAAAAAAAAATATAAATAAAATAATTATTATTAAAAACTTAACAAAAATAATGATTTCCTTTTTTAAAAAACGCCGAGAAAAACAAAATGCCCTAAATCGTCCATGGCCAGTTGATTGTGGCAATTTTCTTTTTACAATTTTTTTGGAAGACAATTTGCTAGAAGGGTAAAACTGTCATTTTCTAAAATTCATCAACCAAAATACCCCGAATCGTCCATGGCCGGTTGATTATGGTCATTTACTAATTTTTGAGATTTTTTATAATTTTTTTAAAAGACAATTTGCCGGAAGGGCAAAACCGTCATTTTCTAAAAGTCGTCGGCCAAAATACCATAAATCGTCTATGGCCAGTTGATTGTGGCCATTTACTAATTTTTGAGATTTTTTACAATTTTTTTGGGAGACAATTTGTTAGAAGGGCAAACCTGTCATTTTCTAAAAGTCGTCGGCCAAAATACCCGGAATCGTCTATGGCCGATTGATTATGGTCATTTACTAATTTTTGAGGTTTTTTATAATTTTTTTGAAAGACAATTTGCCAGAAGGGCAAAACCGTCATTTTCTAAAAGTCGTCGGCCAAAATACCATAAATTGTCCATGGCCAGTTGATTGTGACCATTTACTAATTTTTGAGATTTTTTACAATTTTTTTGGGAGACAATTTGCCACAAGAGCAAAACCGTCATTTTGTAAAAGTCATCGGCCAAAATATCCCGAATCGTCTATGGCCAGTTGATTGTGGCCATTTATTAATTTTTGGGATTTTTTACAATTTTTTGCGAGACAATTTTCCAGAATGGTAAAACCGTTATTTTCTAAAAGTCGTCGGTCAAAATACCCCGAATCGTGTATGGCATGTTGATTATGGCCATTTTTGAGATTTTTTACAATTTTTTTGGAAGACAATTTGCCATAAGGGCAAAATCGTCATTTTTAAAAGTCGTCGGCAAAAATACCCCGAATCGTCCATGGCCAGTTGATTGTCGCCATTTACTAATTTTTGAGAGTTTTTATAATTTTTTTAGAGGATAATTTGCTAGAAGGACAAAATGGTCGGGCCGGACGAAATTGCCGGGCCGGGGTTGGGGCTCACGGCGGGGAGGGGCTGAGTGCCGCCCGGCTCGGCAATTTAACTGCCGAGCTGGGTCCGCTCGGCACTAAGATCGCCGAGCGGACCTCAAACCGGTAAATATGTTTTTTCTCCCCTAAAATGGTAAATACATTCTTTTTTTCGCGCAATTTGAAAAAAAGCCCGAGAGAGAGAGCCTCGATGTTTCGAGACAAAATCCATCAGTAGCCTCGCCATTCACTTCAGCCTCCTCATGCTGTCAGTGAAAAGGAACGAGTTATATGAGTAGAAGATAGAAAATGAGAGGAAACCATTTCAGTGCAGCAACTGAAGATTGATCTTCTAACATTGAGCAATCGGAATTCATACTCTCGGTGACCTTTTAAGCCCATTCCTTTTTACGCCTTTCAGTTTTTGGCACTCGGCCCAAGTTCAGAAAGGGAGGAAGAGGTGAGCGTTAGCTGGAACAGAACATACGCGAGATTAGGTCATAACAGAACAGAATTGGTCGCATACGAGATTTTAGGTCATAACAGAATTGGTCGATTACGCAGATTACGCCGTAACAGAAATTATCGTTCTCTCTCTCTCGCTCTTCCGCCTATTTAAACTCGTGCCATCACGAGGACTTCTCCATCTCCCTCCCCCACGCCTTCAGCCATCTCCCCCCGTTGTTTGTTTCTCGCCATTCCGAAGCCATGCATTTCCGATGGTCGATTCTCTACCCTTACCGCAGCTCAGACATCTAATCCTCCGCTGCCACGATCTGGTTTGTTCCTCTGATTTCGTCGTTGCCGATATCGAATCTCGACCATGTCCTTTTGTTATCTTTTCGACCTATGTCGGCGTCTCTTCCTGCTGCGTTCAATGGAGGTCACCGGAGAGGAAGTGACGCGAAAACGGCGGTCTCAGTGTCAATCTCTAAACTCATTTGCACTGAGTTTTTTCATGGCTTTCCTTTTTATTTGTTTGTGTCGGTCAGGGTTGTGGCTGTGGCTGTGGGTGCGAGTATTGAATGATTTTGAGATGGTGGCCGACGGAGGCAGTTATAGTAGAAAATGGACTTAGCGTTCGATCGTTTAGTGTGGTCTTCGTAGAAAATGGGCTTGGTACGACTCCTATAAAAATCGGGCTTGTTTCGTAAAAATCAAACATTTCAGAAAAATATTTTTTAAGTCATTTTTCAAAAAAATGATAATATTTTCTTATATTTTGTTAAGATCTGAATATTATTAAGGAAATGTTTTCTAGAAACTCTGGCAAATTTTGGAGTGATGATGTGGATTGGCTGCGGCTACGTAATCGTGTGGGCGGGGGCATCTTTTTCATAGGGCTCCTACTCTGGGCTTCGCCCGCAATTACGACGTCTTTTTATTGGGTCTACTTTTTCATTGTCACTCCCGTCTACGTTGCTGAGGTCTCTCCTACCTTCTCTTGTAGCAAATTCTTGTCTTTCCCTGAGGTACTCTGTCGTACGACAGAATACTGAATACCTCAGGGAGGGAGGTGAGGTTGCCACGGAAGAAGGCAGAGGAGATCTCGGCCATGTAGATGGGGGTGATCATGAGGGCATAGCCGATGCAGAGTTGGTGAATAAGCGGCTCAATAGGAGTACGTCACAGTTGCGGGTGAAGCCCCTGAGTAGGAGCTCGGTGAAAAAGATGGCCCCCACCAACACGACTGCATAGCGGCGGCCGATCCAGTCAGAGATCATAATTGATTCTTACATCTTCAGTACGTAAGAGTTTCTCTAGTGATAATCTTAATCATTGCACTGTACTTTCTCCGGTGATGATTTTACCGTTTTTTTTTTCCATCTTGAACCGGCGCTTTCCAAATTGTTTATGTAGTCAAATTGTCTGGCGTGTTTAAGCTCTCTGGCTCTGTTCCCATGTGATAAAATGTAATTTGCTCGTATTGCTCAACATACAGTACAAATGTTTATACAGCATACCGATCAACGGGATATAATTCAAATTGGTGCTTTCGAGCCATTTTTGAGCCTTGGAATTTGCAGAAAAGCATTCTAGAAAACTCAACGAGGATATCAAGAAGAGGAAGCATTCTAGATCACACAATATTTATTGACATTTCCTATAGTAGAGGTTGTGTTTGAATTTTTAGCCAGGATAAGATTTGATAGAATATGATGTAAAATCTAGAAATTTTGGTATAATATATCCAGGTTTTATCGCAGTAGTAAAATCGGATATTTTCATATCTTATTATGTCCTTTATTTCGTATGAACAACATATCAATATAAATTAACTTAAAAATGCACAAACTTAATCTCTCGAGATTCATTGCCAAGAAATCACAAATGCACAGACGGAGATAATCTCTGTCAAATAATCTATGATTATTGTATGATATAAATCTTAAATAGTAAATGAGCTCATTGCTGCATTTTAGAGCCACATGCCCCACTCTGACAAGAAATGTAGGTGGATTGTAGTAACATCACGAGATAGATCAGCCAAAAAATGTTGAATGTAGTAAGAGAGACACCATAACAGTTCACTTGTGTATCTCTCTGAAAAGTACAGTGCTTTGACCCTTGTAATCAATAGAAATATTAAACATACACATATATGCTACATGTTATGGAACAGAAAGCAATTCAAATATAATATTATTAAAAGGATTTTAAAAAAAGAAAAATTATTTCTATTTTTTGTTATTTTGAACTTCCATTTTTATTTAGAATCCAAATGTTATTGATATTTAATTATTTTTTAATTCTATTAGTATAAGAAATTTGTTAGTCGAGGAACAACAACTTTTGTATCATAAATATTATAGATGTCATATCCACCTTTATCTCACCTCACTGTGATATATTTTTATATGGATTACATCCCTCTTATATTTGATCTTATCATATCTTGGATAGGAACCAACCGCATGATAGCAATAATTTTATCTTATCCTTGCTACCAAATGTAGTCATAAAGAATATTCCTGTAGAGGTGTTTATTAATGGAGAAGATGAAGAGTCATGTGTTGTCATGGACATTTTAAAAGCTTCCGATTCATAGGTGGAGAATTTCTATGCAGCTAGGCTCGGTTTGTTTCGCACAAAATGTGACATTTTTGAAAAATATTTTTCCATAAGTTAGTTCTCAAGGAAAACGGAAATATTTTCCAGTGATTGGTTAAATTTGAAAATGAACTAGAAAATATATCAACAATTTGGTGAGGAAGTCCTGATTGATTTTTCTAAAGAGATATATATTATTATAGTGCTAGTGACTTGCACATAGGCAGCTAGGGAACCAAGTACGAGCACTAGTGTCTAGGGTTCGACCTCAATGGACCTAGACCCGGGCTTGGCCTCAATGGACACGGGCTCCGATGACCCGGGCACGGGCTTCAAGGTAGCGATATCTAGTCATATTTTGAAAAAAAAATATTTTTCTATTTATTAAAGAGGAAATTATTTTCCTAAATTTAAGCATAGGTTTTCCATTCACTTGGAAATCATTTTCTATGGACTTATTTTCCTAAGCATTCCAAATGCCGAAAAATGAAAAACAAAATATTCTAAAAAATATTTTTCACAAAATAAGCGAAGCCTTGATTGGTTCGAGACCCTTGGACATGCTTCGTATTAAATGGAGACGAGAGCTTCTAAATCGAAGCTCTATCGTAGCTCCTCCTCTCTCCGGTCGGCCACATTCCGAGCATCATTAGCATGCCATGGACACATACAAGATTAAGAATTCCATTTACATCTTTAAACCCCAAATTTAACCCAACTCAAAACAGTTAATTGGATTACGATGGTGATAATGTCAATTTTGTTCTTAGAAATAATCATTGAATTACTATAATATCATTCTCACGTATGCAAATAATGGGAATTTAATTTATTGATGGCTAAATTGTAGAGATTGACACCTTCAATAAAAACCCACTTCTTTATTTACATGTAAGCGCTATAGTGCCAATTCCGTCCCAAACTCTTTCTTGTCTATAAATAATCCCCAACTTTCACTCTAGTCACAAAGCTGCCATTGTGTCCAAAAATTGCACCTTCAATAACGAACCTCTAACTAACCATGATGTTGATAATTTTGAAGAAATTAGTGGTGATTTCTGGACGCATGGTCCAATTTGAGACATGAGTTAAAGTTGGGGGATTTCTAGATAAAAATTTTTTGAGGCGGAATCGGGATTGAATTTAAGTTGACGATTCTTTTCAGCGAATTAGGCGATACATATAATATAACAGGTTTGCTAAAATCGAACCAAACAGGTTTGCTAAAATCGAACCAAGCGCCGCCGCCTCGGTCCACCGTTGACTTAGAATTGAACGGTAAATGACCAAATCTGCAATAGGATCATATTTTCCATTAAATCTAGGAAGCTTCTTGGCGAAGCATTTAAAGCATATTTGAGGGGAAATCGAAGATTACCTACAGAATGCCTGGAGACTCATATTTATTATTTACTTGCTTTGTATAGTTTGGTTTGATAAACAATTCCAAACTGTTCTGTCTACTATTTCAACAGCCCGTTATAGGCTCAGCTCATTTCGGGTCAAATTTCAGCACGCGAATTCAAAATTGGGTTTCATGCTGATTCTTTCTCTCATGAGTCACAAACTATATGAACACTCGGAAATGGATCCCATAATATTGCCAATTCAATGTTAGGGGTGACATTGATCAAATTGGACCATTCAAATCAAAATGGATGGCTTGATTTGATTCATATCATCTCTTGAAAAGGGGGGTGGGGACATTTTAGACAGGAATTTTTAAAAATTTTGAATAGGTGACATGGATCAAATCAGATTGTCCATTTTGATTTGGACGGCCCAATTTAATCAATGTCACCCATTGCAATGTTAGGGGATCCGGATCTGAATGCTCTCCGATGGGATTGAATTAGCTTGGTGCATGTCAGGAATTCCAAAAGCTTTCTTGCTTGAAATGGGAAAGAAGAAATGGAATTCCCAACTGGACCAAGCAAATCCAATCCTTTCGAGGAAACTTGCTGATCTGCATGAGAACTCGGAGTTCCCACTAATTCGTGGCGATCTGGATCAACTTGTCTAACCCAATCGCCGATGCGATCCGATCATTAAATCTCAGCGGCTCTAATCATGTATCTAGCTGTCGATGGGTTAGAGCAGTAATTTCCTTTGCTATCGCGAATCAATCTCTCGAGGTACCCCGTAAATTGCAACATATGATGAAAAAAGGGATTAACTTTGTAAATCAACTGATTTATCCATATGTACAAGTAAGGGCTCCAACAAATTGTCAATAGGAAACTAATACACATGACAGCCAAAGCACGTCTACGGATTCTTACGCAAAATTCTCTACCTTAATATCAAAAACTTCTCCGTCAGGCAGAGCGCTGCAAAAACAAAACCGCACAATTTTATAGTTCAATAACAAAGCCAGCGATTCACGGAACAAAAGAACGTCTCCACTTCATGCTAGAATGCTGAATGAAAAGGTTAACCTGGACAAACTTATATTTGTAGGTCTACCTGCAGGAAAAGGGATCGTGAACTGTGACAAATGTTGAGCATTATTCTATGGTGATAGCCACCGGACACGAACTCGTCGGTGATCCCTTTCTTGAATGGAGTTGAAGTCATCAAGCATGGAGAGCCTCGACCTTTCGAGACAACCCATCAATAGCCTCATCATTCACTTCAGCCTCCTCATGCTGTCAATAAAAAGGATTGAGTCATATGAGTAGAAGATAGAAACTGAGAGAAACCATTTCTGTAGGTTAGTTGCTGGAGTACAGCCACGGCGTATCTGAAAAGTACTTGCAAAAAAAAAAATCCAACAAGAAATGGGGCAAGATTTGAGTCCTTGAATTACTAAAGCAAACTGATGAGCCATGAAAGTGTCAAAGAAATCGATTAAGGTAGGGTAATAATTATCTTAACAAATTAAGAAACAAAGACGTATAAATGTCAGTTCAAAAAGGTTCTGAAAAACAGGAGAGAAAAAAGAAAAATTCCATCGCACTGCTCTCGCGCTCTGAATTTTATTTTACATTTCTACTAAAGACGGCACAGCAAACCCTCATCATTGTCCAACCGAAAAATATTAACACTTGTCAAAATGCATAGAATGAATCAAATTGAAGTAACACACACCTCGGTTTCTCTTCCCTGAACGCCAATGCACTTGGAAGCACTGATGCTGGCACTCTTCAATAAGCAACGTGTACTATTTGGTTGGTTGGGATCATGTTGCGCATCGGAATTTGGATTTCCCAAATTATTAGACTGCTGCGCTGCCTTTGAAGGGCTGGTGGCAACAGAGGCACCTGGATTCTCGCCATCATTGTTAGGTTCGCAAACTCTCTCCCTAAAGGAAACCATGCCACAGTAAATAACGTGCACAAATGGATTTAAAGCACAATGCCAAGACATGCGTTCTGACTCTTACATCTAGAAACATCATAGCTTATACAAAATCTGAACATACCTCGGCAATGAAGCATTTTGCCTTAGGATTGGCATGCTTCTTTCGCCTTTACCGTAGTGCTCCTCCAGATGGGCAAACTGTCGCTTGAATCGATCAACACCACTGAGAAAAAGCAAAGAGATTGATGACACTTCACCCATTACCCGGAGAACGTGTTTTAAACATTTTTAACGATACCAGAAATACAGCAAACTTTTCAATGTCCTGTGAACAAACTCATCAGTTCATGTGATACAATCAATCAGGAATTATCGAATGTTTTCTTCTATGAAACTTCACTCAGATTTACAGGTTGAAAAGCCATTCTACCTCCCTTCTTTTTCTTTCTAATAAAAGCATTCATCATGATCAAAGTTGTAATGAGAAGTATGTAGAGTATCCAGAAAGTGCAAACAAGTTGGCAAGTAATTGGTACCACACAATCCCTGTAAGCTCTTCTCTAAACAGAGATTTGGGTTCGGTTCAGGTATATTTAGGGGTTTTAGGACCTAGTTAGTAGGTGTCATAAATGAGATAATTAGGGTTATGGAAGTCTCATGCTCTATAAACAGAGCCATCTTATGTACTCTTTCTATCAAGTCATTGAGTAAAGGTGTAGTCTTTACTTTTTCTTCTCTCTCTATCTTGAAGATCCTAAAATATTTGCAAGTTCAAATAGTTAAGATATCTGGCAGACCTTGGGTACATGAAGCTTATTTGATCTCCTCCACGAAGATACTCCTGGAGCATCTGAGGATGATACTCTAATATCTGTACAAATCAAAATAACAGATAGTTAGCAATAGTAACAAAAGCTATACGATGCGAGGACACAACTATTTTTAAGATTAGTACCTCACGGTAAATTAACTCTCTGACATCATCTTTCGTCAGTTTTCTTCTCTCGAACTCAAACTCAAGTTTTGAGATGGGTTGAGCGGATGGTTCACGATCCAAATTGGCCAAACCATGAAAATAAGGATCAGCTAGTCCCTGTAGACATAGGTATTACTCATACCATGAGCACATATACTCAAAAATAGAGACTTGTAACTTTTCAGGGGAATTATATGGATATGTAACTTCATATTTCCACAACCTCTTCAGCAGTCGGACGATCTTTAGGGTCAAATGCAAGAAGGCGCTCCAGCAGGCGAAGAGCCAGTGGATCTGCATTAGGGAACTTTTGTTTGAAAGGAACAGGTTGTTTCTTCCGCATGTTACTAAGGTACCTTCTAGCCTTTTCATTCCGAATCTGCCAATTGCAGAAAAAGTTATTTCAGGGAAAGAGAATACCATTAGAACAAAATGGTAAACTCAGTAAACGAATAGTAGGACTGTGATGTGTGCTGAATTGTGGTATGCATACTGCATACTTGCTCATGTATGGGTATTTGTGCATGTTTGGATACAATTAACGTGTTATAATAATCAAATTACAAAGTTGACAGATGATCATCATAAATAGCAACTAACCCTTGCAATGGCTTCAGGAGGAGGAGTGCCAAGCAAATCAGTCATCAGATCCAGTTGATGCACCACATTTTTCCCCGGAAATAGCGGTTTTCCTGTGAGCATTTCCGCAAATATGCATCCTATGCTCCAAATATCAATCGCCGGGGTATACTGAAAATTAGAAGGTAAAGTGGATTCTATCAGCACATGTAAGCCGAAACTACTAGCATGGCATCTTTTCAGAAAATGTCACTCAACTCAGCTGACTTCCATAAAAATTCCCAGGCACACTTCACAAGATTGTAAAAGCTCACTAATACGAATGAGAACATGCAATAACTGTGCATACAGGCAGGTGCAATGTCCGTTACAGCCTCTTTTATTACTCCAATAATCTATACATACATGAACTGGGCTAGAGAAATGCCCCCTCAATGTCAATGTCAGAATTAAAACTCTTCAAACATCACTGGACACAGCGAGATACATAAAAGAGAGGAATTATGACAATAAGCATAGGACAATAAAGAAGACACAAAAACCAAAATTTGATTGTCTTTAGAGGAAACAAACGTGTGGGGTGAGTAAAACACAAAATGTGTGGGCATGTTGTCTGTCTACTGCAAGACAGGACTAGAAGATTTTTTTTTTTTTTTAGGAAACGTCAAGCAGGACTAGAAAATTTGCTTCTCATAAAAGCCAAAAAGTTTGTCTTTAACTCTTTTGCAACAAATGGTAGTTTGCATAACCTAATTGGGGATAGTGTACCAACAAAAGTTCAGTGGAGGCAACTGCACTGCGCTCATACAAAGAGAGAACAGCTCCAATGAAAAATATTTACCCTCTTTTGCAGGGTTAGAGAGAACAAAGAAATCTTTGAAAGTGAAACAGCCTTTGCACAAAGTAACTGACTCTGCATGCTTTCACCTATGTGCATCCCCCACCAAATGAGAGAGGATCAATACTCTTACTCTCTGCATTATGGCTCAAAATATAGTGGGGGTAAGTCACAGCTATCATGCAGTAAATGTCCAGCAAAAAATACATTGAACAAACAGGAGGATGGACATGAAAGCCAGAAAATTATCCATGATGAGAGCATTCAACAGTAATTGGGGAAGAGGTCCATGTTGCTTCTGCCACCAACAAAAACTAGAGATAATTTTCGTATAATCCAGCTTACTTTGGAGAAGAAAGAACCACAGAGTTCCGGAGCTCGATACCACCGAGTTGCAACATAATCCTGTAACAAAACATAAGTTTAGCTGGGATATACCATTGTGGATGAGATAGTCAAAGAATCAGAGTTCATGGTGGGAGATCTGCAGGAAGATACTTAACGGTCCAGAATATAGCTGATGGAGCGTCGTTGAAGGATACACGGGCAAGCCCAAAATCGCAGATCTTTAATTTACAATCAGCATTAGCAAGAATATTTTTCGGTTTTAAATCTCTATGGAAAACATTAGCTGCAAAGGATCAATTGACAACGGTAAGTTCCTGGTGAGGGCATTAAAGCGAAAAGAACTTGTGAAAATTTACCAACCGGCATGAATATATTTTAGACCACGAAGAAGCTGGTACAAGAAAAACTGATAGTGCTCAGGGGTAAGATCATCATTCGCCTTAATAACTTGGTGAAGATCTGATTCCATCAGCTCGAATATAACATATATGTCCCTGAATTCCCGCCGTGAGGGAGGAAGCATGATATGCTTGATTTCCACAACATCTGGATGACGAAGCAGCCGAAGGAGCTTTATTTCTCTGAGAATGCGAGTGGCATCAGAAACGTGCTCAAAAACATCATTGATTTTCTTAATTGCGACTCTTTCTCCAGTGTGGGTATCGGTAGCAGAACCAACCACACCATAGCTTCCTTTCCCAATAACTTCTTGAATTTGATATTGACTAGCTTCACCGTACTCCGTAAAAAAATCTGCTTCAGGAGTTCCCTGCATAAATTACCTGTCATCACCTAATCTACGATGAATAGAGGAATGCAGGGGAAATACACAAATCATTCTATCGGATTCAGTTTGGCCAGCAGCCGCACCATGAAAATTTGTCAATTCTCCAACATTAGCTCACAATCAAAGACGTACTGGGATTAAAAGGATGCTGAATTGCTGATGTGACAACGATACCGTGTTGTCCGGCCAATGAACAATGAATAAAGAAAGAACCTGTAAAAGTCACTCCATCTAGCGCAGACATGGGGGGTGTATTCTCTTCATACAAATTGATAAAACTAATCCGCCAAATAACAGTGACAGACATTGAACCAGTAAAAGTTCAAACTATTCCCAATCCTTCCCTCTAGTTTCCCTGCAAATGCATGTGGCAGCAAGTTCAAAAGGAAGCATTATCTGCAAATCTTTCTTCTTCCCCCCAATCCGCCATTCAATCACCAAAAGAACATCAAAGACTAAACAAAGATCACTCGAAACGAGCAGAACGCAAGGAAAATGGTGGATGGAAGGATAATGCAGATCAGATTAACAAAGGGTCGCAAAGAGAATGGTCAATCCGGAACCTTTTTCTGAGAATCGGCAGCCATATTGAAGTGGGTCCGTTTATGAACTTTGATCAGAGACAGTCCGGAGATGCCAAAATCCCCAACGATCGCGAGATTCCCCTTTTGTTCCCGGCTTTCGCTAGCGTCGCCCCCACCGTTCGGGGATCGAGCGTGAGATTCGCTCAAGGACACGTGACGCTTCCCACAACGGGAGTTGCGGTAACCGTTGCCGCTATTTTGGTCGGGATGGTTGTGCTGGTTGTTTGGGACAGTCGTGGACGAGCGACGATGGAACCAGCGACGAACACCGTCCACGAAATTGTTGCTCCCCATTTAGAGTGAACACGAATTGTGGATCACCAGCACTTGACCTGCTACTCCGATCTCGAGCGAGCTGTCGCGACGTTATTGAAGATATGTGCTCTGAGTCAGAGAGAGAGAGTGTGACGTGGAGGGAGCGTGTGCTGTCCTTTTATGATGTTCCGAAATCGCCCCCGGTGCCTTGACTCGCACCACTGATGAAAGGAGAGAGCTTTCCCTACTCAAGGATGAAGGTGGGCATGATCATTTGATTAGCAGATCATCCTCGTTTAGAAGATAAGCAAGACAGTGATCGCTCATAGTGAAAAACTACACCAGTGATGAAGGCTGAGACCCTCAAACCTGCAATAAACATTTATGACTCCGAATTGATTACCGTCAAAATCATCACCAACAACCCAAGAACTCCGCTAGCGTACAAGTCAAACTGTCTGATGGACAGAAACTAAAATAGTCAAACTGAGAGATAATATGGATCATATGAATTTAATGCCCGCTAGTGTGGACTACTAGAACTTGCGACCAACAGCCCAGATTAAAAGCCCGCGTTGACGTTGGATTTCCTATGATCGTCAATTCCTCCACCCTTCATCTTGTTCACTTGCGCCAGTCGATCTGGTTTTCGTACGACTATCGGGTCGAGTGCCCGTTGTCATTGACGTTCCTGCATTTTCCCCTTCAGATCTTCTTGCCTCGGCTTCACAGGCCGATCGCGACGCCAGATGGGCTTCCCTCACGTCTGCTGATGTTGAAGCCGCTTCTTCTTTTCTTGCCGTCGTTTTGGCGATCGCAAGACGGATGCAAGACCGGTTCTTGCGTCTGCTCGCGTTGGTCTTCTCGACCTGGCCGAGGAATGTGCTGGTTTGGGAGAGAGTACAGGTGCACTGAGGAGATGCAAGAAGCTGCCCTTGATCGGTTAATTTCCCGAGATGGTGAGAGAGGGAAGGCCTTGTGACTGAATGTGAGTTCATGGTTTTGTGATCTGATGTGTGAAGAGACGGATTGCTCTGTTGAACCCCTTCCTCCTTCAATGCTTCAATAGCTTGGTGAATCATCGGGCAAGCATCCCATTTTGGTCTTCTGATGAACAAATCAATCAAATTGTCTTGCATTAAGCCAGACCAACCCCAGAACAGAAATTTCACTAAAAATCTATACGTTGCTAGCTAAAACTAAGCTCGAATATCTAGAATCTACATGGAAAAGGTATGATGCAATTTCATTAACACAGAATATGGTGGATGATCAGGAGTACGGAGAAGTAGTGGGGAGTTGAGTCGAAGACGACAACCCATCAGCTCAATCCCGTGATTCGATAAAGGGCTTTTTTGGTTGGAGCTTGCAAGCTCAATAATGGCATCTCCAAGCCTTTTTAGAAAATCCCATGACTAGACGTATCGGCCACGATCACGGGTATCACACATTCACTATTTAGTAGAGTCCAAATATATATTCGGCATTCGTTTTCGTAAGGAAGATGGAGATGAGAAGAATTCAATTTGTAGGCCACCCATAAGAGGCCAAACTTAACAAAAATTTGAAGGGAGGCTTTCGAAGCAGATTCAACAGTCCATGCAGTTTGCATGAACTAAGCAAGCACCAAAGAAAGAATATTTTCTTTATTTACTTTTGGCAGGTAAAAGAGTAGGGTTGAGACTATATTTTTCGAACGGTAAAAGTATTATAAATTGAGATCTGTTTCTTTTGAAATTAACTATGGTATATCCTGAAAATGGTGCAAAACGATTGTCCATTTTAACGGTGGAAAGAAAGAAGAAGAAGAAGAAGAAAGAGAACATGTCTCCCCCTCACCAATTGAATTGTGGATAAGATGGGCCCCTCCAATTTTACCTCCTCGTCCTTCGTCACAAACATTCAATCATCAAAAACATCGAAAGGCCGAAGATTTCTTGTAGCCTCACTCGACAGCAGACGAGGGAAGAAAATCAAGAATGGCCACTTTCTTTAGCTCTCCTCCGTTTCTCTCCCGCCCCATCACCAGGACTCTGAACTTCTCTTCCTCTTCACCATCCCCACAGAATCCTCCTCCGCAGCCGCCGCCAAATCCGCCACCGCAGCCGCCGTCGCCGCCCCCTCCTCAGCAGCTGAGCGCCGCCTCGCCGCAGCAGCCCCAGCCGGCTTCCGTCAAACCTCAGAAGAAGCAGAGGACGACGGCCGAGTCGACGGACTGGATCGCGAGCTCCCTGACCCGGCGGTTCGGGCTCGGCGCGGGCCTCGCTTGGGCGGCGTTCTTGGCCGTGGGCGTCGTCTCCGAGCAGATCAAGACGCGCCTCGAAGTTTCGGAGCAGGAAGCCAGTACGAGGTTTGTGGCGGTGATCAGTTCCTGAATTTTACCCGTTAATGCTTCGAAGCTACAAATGCGTTTTTGGATTCGCAGCTTGTTTCTTCCATGGCGATGAGAATAGCTAGTGCAAAATTAGTATACGTGGCGAACTTTATCAGTAAATCTGCCATTACTTGAAGTGAAACCATCCTTTCTTTAGCCGCATTTAAAGTTAACTTCACAACCGGCGAAAGACGAAAGTGTGGCCAAGTGGGTATGATCTTGTTCTTGATTCTTGAACATTGCCACTGTCAGAACATTGCCACTGTCAGTGGGCCAAAAGTTTTTGCATCACCACGCAAACTCCTAACTAAGCTTCTATCTCCAGGCAATGAGAAAGACAGAAGTGTGTGATTTTTTATGCTACAGGCGTTTCAATAAAGTTTCGATTTTGGAATCGTCAATTCATACTGTGAACCGCTGGCTGTGAAATGATAAAACAGTATTTTGGGAGCCCAGTTCTCTGCCTTACTTTGTCTGAAACAGCTGATGCAGCTGTCATTGTACAGGAACGTCGAGAAGGAAGAAGAAGTGGTTTTGCCTAATGGGCTAAGGTACGCCTCGTGCTCTGTAATTTTGAAGCCTGAGGGCTGCCATGAGTTGATCGCTTCTTCATACCTGCAAACAAATTAGGTACTATGAACTTCGAGTTGGTGGCGGCGCATTGCCAAGGCCAGGGGACTTGGTTGTGATTGATCTCAAGGGGGAAATACAAGGAAGTGGCAAAGTTTTTGTCGACACATTTGAGGGCGATAAGAAGCCGCTGGCATTAGTGATGGGGTCGAGGCCATACAGTAAAGGAGTGTGCGAAGGGATAGAGTACGTCTTGACGTCGATGAAGGCGGGAGGTAAGAGAAGAGTAATAGTTCCTCCAAGTTTAGGATATGGAGAGGAGGGCGCCGATTTGGGGACGGGGGTCCAGATTCCTCCGTCTTCGACCTTAGAATACATTGTCGAGGTCGATAAAGTCTCTATTGCACCTGCTTGAGATATCACATCTCTGACCTGACATCATACACATTAGGAGCAATGTACTTGGCATATATTCATTTTTGGTCTGGTTCTTTTCGGAATGCACTGCCAAGGAATAGCTGCTCTTAAGAAGCTTTTGGGTCCTTGACTTGTTTCCTGATGTTTCAAGATAATGATCATTCTCGGTGATATTGGTGGTAAATCTATTCTCCAATCCTAGTCTCTCTCTCTCTCTCTCTCTCTCTCTAGTTTGATAAATGTCGAATTCTGTACCCCGATTATTTGAGGCAGGGCGATGGCGTACTCGCCCCGTTTACCCAGCGCTTAGGCTTTCGATGGGTTAAATTGTTAGCAATATCAGATCCTGGAGTCACCTTCTGCGTAGCCATCTACAGAACAACGTTTCATTCATTTCTCATCTGAATCAGTACATCAAAAATGAAGGGAAGGTGTAAAAACAGAGGAACAGTAAGTCACAACAAGGAAGCTGAATGGACCCACATTCCGAAAAAAAAAAATTCAAGATATGGTCAGTAGACAATTATAAATTTGGTACTGACTCGTAAAAAAAAAAATAATGGTTGGGATTAAGTTGAACAACAGGATGATTTTTTAGTAGCAGTGACCTCATCAATCTGAATGATCTGCTTAGGACCCTGGAGGCTACTGGTGACTTCGTTGCTCTTGGCTTCTAAGCTCTTCTGGCTAGTGATCTCATGGATTTTGGTGATCATCTCCAGGAACGCTTCTTCAACGTTCAGATTCTCCAGAGCAGAAGTCTCCATGAAGCACAGATCCTCTGCCTCTGCGAAGCTCTTCCCTTCTGCCAGGTCCACTTCTCTAGAGCTGCTCAGATCGGACTTATTCCCGACGAGGACCACCACCATGTCGGGATTCCCGAAGTCTCTGAGCTCGCGCAGCCATTTCTTCACGTTCTCGAAAGTCGCTCGGCGCGTGATGTCGTACACCAGCAGCGCTCCCAGCGCCCCACGATAGTATGAACTGGTGATGGCTCGAAATCTGCATTGAGAAGTTTTCATTGCCGGGTCAGTCAATTTCCATTCATCTGCTGCTATGAAGGAAGGATTAATCCAAGAGTTCAAATTGACGGATCTAGGCAAAGAAGTACTTTCCTTGGACCGACCCGCCAATCAATCAGGTATAAGTACTATGAGTTAGGGGTGACTAGTTCCAAACCTGAAATCTGAAACATACCTGTTATAATCGATTCTCAAGTTTTGGAACTCATATTTTTCTGGAACCAGTTCTAGAACCTACATTATTTTTCCGGTCCGATTTCCGGGTCTACCCCGGAACCTTTTTTTTTTCTTTTTTTGATTTCATTTTTTACAGCATAATAATATGAGCAATAAAATGACCCGAAGTAAAAGATGATAAACATAAATCCCCACTCGCCAAGCACGGGTCACATATAATTATAAATGATGAAAAGTTCAAACACGTAATCACATACAATTATAAACAATAAATAGTTCAAAAGGATAGAGAGAGGCAACAAAGAATGGAGAAGAAAGAAATGACAATTATAAATAATAAATAGTTCAAAAGAATATAGAGCGAGGCGAAGAATGGAGAAGAAACAAATGAGGCGGGGCAGAGTTAGGCTCAACTTAGAAAAATTATGTTATTTTTACTGTAGCTAAGAACAGGTTTTAAAACTGGTCCGGTTCTCAAGAGGGTCTTCACTTGGAACCGGATCTTGTTCAAACTGTTTCCAGAAATTTGAAACCGAGAACCGAACGTGTTCTTATTGGAACCGAAAGCCAGGCCGGTTATTCGGGCGGTCCGGTCCAGTTCCCGGTTCTACCCGATGCGGTTGCACACCCCTATTAGGAGTTGGGTCCCTCGGGGATTGCTCTACTGGGTCATCCTACAAAGGCCAACCCGACCCAAGACCCTGATTTGGGGGGTCGGTGTGGGACATTATTCTATTCTCTGCCAGACCAGTTCTTGCTTCAATCCAAAGGAAGCATGACAGGATTGTAGGAGTGCACCAATCATGGCTCATCCTCATTGCGACCATGCCTAACGAAAAACTCCCTTTCGCTCTGTTTCTGTTCTTTCTGATCTCATCCTCCAAACCCACCTCTCAACTTGTTTCGTTTTGCTTTTTTGGGCAATGGGGAACTCATAAGTGGTGGGAGAGAAAAGTTCCCATGAATGCAAAAGCAGACAAAGGAGTGCATTAACTGTTCTAATTAGACACGTATTGAACTACCTTGTCTATTTGAGCTTTGAATCATAAAGCGTTGCATTTGGTGGCATTTTTTTGCCCTTAGGAACTGCTTTTCTAAATGCAAATCCCAATCATAGTCTGCGCGATCTAAAAGGTTGTGAGGTCATAAGTGGGCATGCTTCTTGGTCGCACCGGGTCCCACCTTAGTGGATCATCTTTTTGATTTTTTTTTCCTTGCTTTGCATAAGAACCCTAGTGGCATGATTTGTTCAAGATGGTTCACGGATTGACACCAATCACGGACGAGCAGTAGAGACAGAGTGCCCTCTTCTTTGGTTTCGTTCCTGTTTATCAGATGAAGTTCTGAAAACTGCAGAACCATCATCTTTCAGAAACAACTGATCGCCCTAAAAATTATCAAGATGAATTCAAGAACCTCAAGAAAGGCAGCTTAAAAAACCATGCAAGGCGACGAAATCAGCCATGAAAAATATGCACAGGACATGTCTACATGACTTCTATCTGCTTAAGGGAAAAGAGAGTCGATTGGGTATCTGATGCCTCGTACTTCTCTTCAGGAAAAAACTTGGCCTCGAGAAGTGACAATTCCCAGTTGACGATCTCGAGAAATACTATGACCAGAACGAATCAGGACCATCTTCAAACCAGGAAGAGAACAAGACATAAAAAACAGAGACCCAGAAAACAGAGGTGCTTTTACCTTTCCTGCCCTGCAGTGTCCCATATCTGGGCTTTGATGAGCTTCTCCCCGACTTTGACGTTCCTGTATGCGAACTCCACTCCTATGGTGGGTTTCGAATCCAACTGGAACTCGTCCCTGGCGAATCTCGACAGGAGGTTCGATTTCCCGACAGCGGAATCGCCGGTCAAGACGGCCTTGAACAAGTAATCGCACTCCTCGTCGAAGGAATCAACCATCCCTTTTTCCTTTAGGAGGAGAAGAAGAAGCTGACGAAGGAGCAGATTTTCGTTACGGGGAGTAGTTTAAAAACCTGCACGGAACGAGAACAAAGAAGGACTTGAGGCCGCCCGGGATGGTTGGTGCGGCAACTTTCATATACTTCCAAACCAGAGAAGGAAGGCGAGCAGTTTTTATATGGGCATTGGTCTGGAGAGGCAATGAGTATGAACAACATGTGAGACAATCGACATCGACAGCATGGCTGCTCCACGGCCAAATTGATGTAATCAAACAAGGAAAGCCCACCAGGCCAACCCCCTTAAATTCGTTTTCTTAGTTCCCATTTTTCTGAAATTTTTTTTTCAGTTCCCTTCGAGGCTGCGGTGACAATAGGGATTTTCGACAGTCCAATGACGGCAGCCCACGTGGCGGTCCACGGTTCAAGCAGGTTGCTCATGCGGAAGTCGCATTCTGGCCCTTACTTTCTTGGACTTAGTCCTATCCGTTGGTTTTGCTTTTAAAATAGTGCAAGATATGATAATGGTTACTAAACTTTTTCAAATGGAAATTCAATAGCCTGGATGTGACTATTTGTCGTGGAATTCGATCTAGGAGAGATCGGTTTGCAAGTAATCGATGTCCACGACGAAAAAACCGAAACGCACTTCATTTATTCTAAACCTTCTGGTCTTGACCGATTCAAATGTGATAATTACGGGTTTAATAAACAATAGAAGAGAGCCGCCATATATAGGATTTTGCTCGTAATTAAAAGAAAAAGGGAAATGGGGCTGCTTACGTGCAAATGAATGTGTTGTAAATTAAGTTGGGTTCGCAATCAATCGCAGCGCAATTTTAATTGTCAGATTCCTACAATATGTGACCGTATATTCTCTTTGGAGAAAAAAAAATGTAAATACGCAGCAATAAGAAACAAGAAGAGCGATACACCAAACGTTTTTATATGAAAAACCTACCGTGGGAAAAAAAACTACGAGACGTTGGTTCGGGAGCTGCTTTACTATAATCAAAGGATGGCTAAGTTCTCAAAGCATGTTCTCACATTGTTACGAACATAATTTTTTGGGGGCGTGTCGTAAAAGTGCGACGACAAATTTTGAAGATCGAGCTTTAGTGTGCCCCTCTTTTTGGAAATGTTCAAGGCCAAAAAGACCCAAGAGTTCACAGCTTTGATTCACAAAAGACCTTGAAATTTCTTTTTCGAAAATGACTTTCCAAAATTCATGCATGAACTTGGAATCTAATTACCCAACTACTCTAGTAGATCGAAAAATGTTTCGAGTTGAAAGCAAATTTGAAATCATGGTCATTAAGACTTTGACTGAAATTTCTTTGATTGTGCATCCATGTATTGGTACGTGCATCTTGCATAAAAAAATCCCCATGGAGGTCAATTGATCCGATAATTTTGCAAAATGAAAAAGAATTGTTGAATGTGCCAAATGGGAGCATTTAGCACGACGAAATACAAGCCTTGTCCAAACATGTCCCCTTATATACATTTTGAGAGCGAAGTGAGATTGTCCAAAAAAAAAGAGCCAAGTGAGAAAAAAATTTGGGCCCAGGTAAATTTCTTTTCACTTAGGTGGAATTGTTTTGTTACTGGGCTCGTATATTGATATGTTGCGTTTGGAACTAATTTGATGTCTTTAATTGGTCTGGATTCGGCTCATTTGGCTGAGCCCAGTACGTTGGTGACCCAGACCTTGAAGGTCTGGGTTCGGCCGGCCCGGGTCGAGTAATTGGACTCGACCCGGATCCCTTTGAATAATTAAAATAAAAAATAAAATAAAATAAAAATGGGAAAAGTTCAGAAAATTCAAAAAAGAGATGAATTAATGGGAAAATGCCTCTGCTTGTCTATTTTATCCGATTAAGCTTTATGTGCTTGATTATTGACTACTCGTCATGTTCTATTTGCATAGTTCAATTGGATTTTGCATGTGAATATTTTGGTGAATTATTTGATCGGCAATGCATGTCTCAATAGATAAATTAGTACCGTAATTAGAGTGTAATTCGAGACGCTCGTTTTATCCTTTAATTGACCGAACTTTGCTAACTATTTGCTTTGAGTAAATGAATGTTTAATTGCTCAAATGCATGAGATTGACATTTTGACGATCGATGGCGATGTTCACGGAGATAGCGGGCCATTGGATCTTGGCTATAGGAAGACCGATGCCCATTTTGGTCCGATTTGTTGTGCACCCGATCATGTCTCGGGTTCCATTGGTTTGCAAATACCCGACGAGTTGCAGGTTTTTCTTTATTGCTTTAGCATAGCTTCTTATTTTGATTTTACCCTCTTTTATCCCTTTCGTGCTTTGGTTGCTTTTCCTTTTCTTTAGAATAGGATGATAAACTTAGAAAATGCCATGAAATGAACTTCAATAAGAACATTTTGCATAAACACTTAGCGCGACCGAAAGAACATTTTTTTCAAGAGGGAAAATTCTATCGAACCTCGCATGATCATATTAAGTAATAAAACAAACCTCACGGTAATCTGAAAAGACTCTAGTAGAAATACTAATGTAATCAAATTTCCGGACCCTTAATCTTTGGTTGCGTAGAATTGAACGGTTTCTCATGACCGTACGATAAGGTTTCTGGTCTACCTTCCTCAAAAACCGGTAGTGACTCCATTTGCATGTATACATACATATGCCACCCGATCACACTAAGATCGAATCTGATTTTTCCTTCGGGACTTGGTATGGGCTCGGAAGAGCTCGAGCCAAAGCCTGTTTTCGAGGCTTGGCAATCCATTAGTCCATCGCTTGATAATTTTTTATAGAGATCGAGGTAGGTCGCGACAGCTTAGCGGCTCTACTAGAGACTTGAGAGGATTTAAGCTGTAAAGAACCGGTTGATTGTTATCTAACTTGGTCTATATTTTGTAATGCATGTTAAAGTCGTGAGTAAAAACGAGATTAGTCGCTAACTCGTGTTAGATGTTTTTGTGGGTGAGCGTTATAAGGGGAGGCATGATTATTAACCCTTTTCTTGCGGATGGAGTTTGGTTGCATGAGTATGTGAATGTTTACCATTTGAAGCGGTATTTGTTAGATTCAATTGCATGTCTATTACTTTAGCACGACACCGAATGCACACACACCCGCGCCTACAACCCCAGACACATCCCTTAGGAAACCAATAGAAGGAACTGGAATTGGAATCTCTGTGAGGAAAAACAAGGGGTAATCCACTTTTCAATTCCGTTCATTCTGAACTATGGATTGGGTGTCACTGTAATGATAGTTGTGCAATGGAATCAACCATTTCTACAATTTTTTCAGACTTAGACAAACAATTCTAAACTCAAAATCAAGCAATCCTATGATCGTTTTCAATACATTCAAGTCACTTTGAACATGACTCAACCTTATTCAACATCGTCTCAACATTTTCCAGCATCATTGAACAATATTACGAGAAGTCCTAAGCACATCAGGTGTGGATTCAGCAAGCTGGCGCCTCACCAAGCAAGCTTAACGAAGTTATAGTTGATTCAACCTACCTTCAGGTTGTTTTGTTGATGATTTATCTTGATACAGAGCTGCTGTTCAACAGAAAATGTAGTGAATTCAGTGAAGAATCTATACTGATCTGTCATCAGAACCAGCTGACGAAAGAAGAAGAACGCTTAGCCCTGATTTTGTTTCTAGAATTGCTAGAAAGTGGTCGCGTTTAGAGCATTGACGAACTGAGCGATAATCTTAAATCGGCCACCCATTCCATTGGAGGAGAACCGAGAATTGACTGCGAACGATAGTGTCTACAAGGACCGTCCACTGATGACGGTGACGATGTGGTTCGTTTCCGTGAATCTTCAGGTTCATTGCATGCAGACTTTAGAGGATTAGTGGAAATCCTCTTCGTTCTCTGCTCTTTCCATAGAATTTCTGAAGAGGCCCTTTGGATTTTGTTTGGCCATGGTCGGAGAGGTAGTCGGTGGAGAAGGTTTCCAGGTGAGAGAATTTTGTGGCAGAATTCCCAAAGAGGGAATGGGCGAGAGAGAGATTTTTTAGGCGGAGAGCTGGGGGAGATCCTCCACTTCAATCAGCAAGAGAGAAATCATCGGAGAGAATCAGTGGGTTTGAGGCTGAGTTCGGGTCTAGGGTTTTTCCAAAGTTGTTCTTAGTTTATCTTCACATTTGGGATGAATAATATTAGCCCTATGATTGAACCAATAATAGCTCATGTGAACACTAGGTGAACAAGAAAAGATGGATTGGCTCGTTTAAGATGATATGTTTTCTCTAATGAATGGCTAAGTTTAGATTATTTTGTCGATGCAATGACATTTTGGTCATTGTTGGCGCTAGAGGGCCATTTGGAATTGAAAAAATTGGCTTGAAATTATGGTCAATAATATTTCCAGAATCAAATGTGGTGAAGAAAATAAATTTAGAAAACGTCTGAAAATTGACGAATTTTGATTTTGGCTGATCGAAATTCGAAGTTCTCGATTTGGGGAAAAGTCATTTACCGGTCATTTTTTTGTAAAATTGACGACGCCAAAATGAAACTGGGATAGCAAAAGGCTGATTTGACTCGTTTTCGGGAAGATGACCAAGGGTTGAATTTTTGAAAACTAAGTGCAGATGACACAGAAATGACGTGCTCATGCGAGAAAAAAGTACTAAAAGATGCTAAATAACTCTTTTTTGTTTGGAAACGGGTCTTGTTGCGATCAAAAACCCTAATCCCGATCTTTTGTCTTTTAGTATATTGTAGGCTAAAAATCAGGTGACAACATGATGTAGAGGCAAAATGGTGAAAAGGTTGAGGTTTCATTACACACGACAAAGGAATGGGTCGGGGTCGAATTTGGGTTAGATCGTAAATAGTCTGACCCAAATAAACCCATTTTAACTTGTTACTTACAATACCAATCTAATGACCTACATTCGATCCGATCATACCTATATTACTAAAACACTTTCATATTTAATCCAATTTAAAAAAAAACTCGTAAAGACGAGAGAAAATAAAGAAAAAGTTATATATGTGAATTGTTGGAAAGTAAGTTGTCAAGCCACTTATGGCCGATCCACGATCTATTTACGACACGTTTATTATATATAATAGGTCTAGTTTCAGGAAGCCAAAAGCCGTAGTAGGGTATGATAAGGACGGGAAGTTGAGGTGTTCCCTGTAATTTTCCCTTGAAGAAAGGATTAGATTGCTCTCGAAACTGTTGAATTTGCATATATGGTGAAGCTTATGGCATAGGTGTTGGAATCCAATGCGGAACTTCGAACTTTTAAGTGGTGTAAAGAGAGACTTCGGATTAAACCAGGTCAATCAACTGCTTCGGATTGTCTACCCACCAGTAAAAACCGGGCATTGGCGACTCGGTGACCGTAAAAATGATTTGCCCGTTCAAAGCAACTTACTCCGAAGGTGCAAGCTGGCGACTCCAGTCTGCACTTTCCCTCGCCTGGTTCCACAAGGACATGATGCGCGAAAGCATGGTTGCCCATCCCATCTTCGAGCAATTCCTCCAATCAGGCATGCATAGTTCGATTCCGAAGACCCAAAGATGGAGAGAGAAAGAAAGGGCCGCCGGTTGTCGGCACATGAGGCCTACTGCGATGAGCGGGCATGGCATTTGGCCAATTCCCAATCAACTTATCATGGGGCTTCGATCAAAGTTCAAGCGCGAGCGGCAGCTCATTTTTATAATCCGGGACGGGCAAGGACTATAATAACAATTGCATTGTTTAAATCGACGGAACCTCCCTTACCGTCTAGCCAAGCAACTTCCACTGGTGCCCAAGTTGAAGGAAGGAATCACTGAAAAATTTCGAGCGAGTTTTGATATTACCGACTCAATTCCCAAATTAATGGAAGATGAAAGCGATTAAGCCCAGTGGACCATGACAATGGAGCCGTCAATTGAGCCATAACTAAACTAAGCCCACGAAACCCTCAGAAATAATCATGCTAAAAAGCAAATCTGGTTCAGCTTCTGTGCTGATTCTTCATGCTTTGAATCGAAAACACTGAGTCGAACAGATGGATTGAAATGGGATGCAGTACATGCAATTGTTCTGTTCTAATGGCGCGGTATCTAAGGGGCAAATCACAGTGGATGGATGAACTCGTTATGCATACAAGTTCGCGAGTCACGAGCTAATAATACGGTATAGTAGGTCGATTCAAGTCAGATTCTACGGTAAAATCATCGATTTCAGGCCACAGATCCACCGTTACCAGGAACCGAATCCGACATCATCCTCTTGAACTCCTCGAAGTTGACCTTTCCCATCGCCGTCCTTGTCCACCGACTGGATCATCCTCGCGCAGTCCTGGCGGGAGCACCGGGCGTTCAGCCGGTTGAGCACCAGGTGCAGCTCCTCCGCGGAGATCAGGCCGTCCTTGTCCCGGTCGTACAGATCGAAGGCGTCGCGGATCTCCGCCTCCGCGGAGGAGGACGAGGAGTCGGACCGGCAGAAGGCAGCGAACTCGGCGCGGCTGATGAAGCCGTCCTTGTCGGCGTCGATGTCCTCCATGGCGCGTCGGACGTCGGCGGGGGAGGAGGCCGATCCGGTGGCGGAGAGGACGCCGGAGAGCTCGGCGGGGGAGATCTTGCCGTCGGCGTCGGCGTCGAACTGGTTGAAGACCTTCTGGAGCTCGCGCTCGCTCGCGTCCTTGAGGCTGAGGCTGGGAGGCTTGGACGCCATGACAGAGAGAGAGAGAGAGCTTCGATTCGGAAACTGATGGAGACTAGAGAGAGAGCAGTGGAAGAAGAAGAAGACGGAGACTGGTGGTTGACGCGTTTCGAAGACGGGAGAGAAATCGCTGCCATTTAAAGTAAGTAATTTCTTCGACCGTATATGCAAGTCAAGTCATAGCTTCTTTCTTCTTTTGAAAGGACACCTGTCGACTCGTCACGTGGTACACGTCGAGGGATCCTCGCGCGTCGAGCGTTGGATTAAACATCGATTTGTACCCCGCCAAGAATCGTCCACGTGTAACGCTTTTAGATATTATAGAATATTAAGGAATAAGACTGCGTTTGGTAGCACCGTCCAGATTTCTAGTCAAAATACAAAATAATAAATTCTGAAGTATTGTTATATATGTTGATTATTTTAACAGTTTTGAAATATCTTTAAAATGATTTCAATAGAAATTATGATCGCTATGATTAGCCATCATTATTTCAACATTCAGGTTTTCAACAGTCAAATAACGGTTTTGTAACGTTTGAGTTGTTTCTTCATATACTGAAGATTATTCTTGTAACGGCAAAATAACCCTTCATCAATTAATTACCAATTGATTCCTAACGGCTTTTTTGTTTGAACATAAAATTGCATACCACGATTCAAAAATTGTGTCTCAAGAATTACAAAAGAAAATTTGCCTTTTTTCTTCCTTTTTTTTTTTGGGTTATACACATAACGATGTTCATGTTCCTTTTAATATTCAATGTGGGGTATAGAAAAAGCTCTGTTGTACATGAGTAAGATTACCGCCAAAAGCTTTATGCACCAAGTTTCGTATTTCGAGTAGCAAAATTATCCTTAAAGACAGTACATGCACGCCTCAAACAATTGTTCTTACTTTTCTCGTCTTTTCCAACATATTTCTTACATTGTTATTCTTCATATTATATAATATTTTTTCAACAAAATCCTATTTATTGTTCGGTGAACTACAAATTTAAAGTCGTATGTTGTTATATCCCATCTTATCCATTATTTAGTAGAAACTGGATATTATGATTGCCCGAAATAATAATGCAACTACGTAGTTCGAAACTCGTTTGATTGTGTTTTTATTATTGACCTCTTGAGTTAACTTATCTAAAGTAAAAAAAAAAAAATTCAAATCCTAAAAAATATTAAATTGATGCAATCAATTCTTTTCATTTTACTTCTGTCTAATTTGGTTGAAGAAACGTGTGACTTGTTTTATTATTATTTCCACTCTCCTGCGTAGTAAAACAAGCGTCATTTTAGTCCAAATATGATTTCCAGTTTAATTTAAATAGATTCAAAAAGTAAGACAATTTTTTCTATAAAAAGAAAATTGGGCATCACTACAGCCGCCCCACCATCGCTGATGGCTCGCTTGCGTTTGGCAACGGTCGCCCACCCTTTCCAACTATAGCGGGGCAACGACGGGGGCCTTTTTTATATATATAATTTAAATTAGCTTATTTTTCAATTTAAGTTGAATAAAATTTGGTTAAAACTCATATTTGGACCAAATGACATAGTTTGAACCTTATGTTTAATGTTTTAGCCACGTCAATGTCAGGTAAAAGAGAAAAAGTAATGAAAAAATCACGTCAACATGTTTTGTTAATCAAGTTCAAGGAAATTAATAAAAGGTCTTGATTGCACATTTTAAAAGATTTGGGATTCAATTAAACCTTTGTGTGGTAAATGTTCAATTCAGCAACTTTTTTTTTCTTTTGGTCCGAATTTCAGTACCTTGATAATATGAAAAGGTTCAATGTCATCCCTCCATTTATATAAGTTAATGGAATTTGCTGACGGGACTTTCAATCCATTAAGGTTGAACGATGGACAAAAGAAAAGTTGCACTGTATTATCCGGCGTAAGATATTCATCTAAAACTAGAATATAGTTCACGTTATTTGATAACGATAGATACATCTAAAATTAAGGAAAAACGTTCTCCTCTTGCACCCGATGGTTAAAAACTAGAATACAAAAACGAAATGGAAGTGATATTGAAATACTTGCACTGACAGCCATCGAACACAAGGCGTGGCGTGAGCAGGCGAATGCATTGGCATGATCGGCGCGCCAGCACTACACTACATGAGCATCCTGGAACGACCAGCCAGCACTGAGGGAGAATTGCTGGGGGACCCTCCCGCATGAAAATGGCGATGAGACTCAATTCGTAGTCCACACTCCGTAGCTCCAGTAATGCCATAAGTGCAACCATGTATGCTATGGCGTCAAAACCCCGCCTCAGGATCGCTATATGGAAGTAATATCAGTCATATTGCTACGATGTCGAACCACGCCAAAAAGCATTGTACAGGAGGGATGTTGATAAATGCACTGATAACAAACTAAATCTACTGTAAATTTTGTGGAGATGCATATAGAAGTGCATCTGTGTACATAAATGCCACGAGTATACAAGGAAAAGCAGCCAATCATGGACATCGGACTAGACAAGTTCTTACGTACCTGAGATTGTCGCGCCCGCCTCTTTTCCAGCACTATGATGGCTAAGAATTCAATGTACACAAAATTGAGCAACCCGAATTCCTTTGATCGATTATAACCATATGGGCTGCTGAGCAAAAAATGATTTGCAATGTGTCACCTGCATTGCCGCACACAGAACAAAAATCCCTTTGCTGCCTACATTTGCTCTTGCTTCGAAAATGGAACGGTTTAACATTGACCGGTTTCTTGTTATGCTTCTCCTACATTGGCGGAATTTCATAGTCCTGGAGAAAATGGTCAAATTTGGATGAGATGATCCACAGTCAAGCGTGACCTCACTGGTAACAGAAGCGTGTTTACTGGTTCCTGGTTGCATCTCAAGGATCAAGCTCGGCAGAATCAGCTACTGATGTCAGCTCCATCGCAAGTTAATGCCAGAGAGATGCTAAAAAGAGATGTCTGTTGTATGACCAGAATTGTGGCTGCTAGGTCACTGTCCTTATATACAATGAAAAAGAACTGATGGTAACATGGGCTGATGGCCTTTCCTTTTGGCATATTAGAAGATTTAGCGAAGGAACCTGACTTCAACTCTCTGTGCTGCCTCTCCTGTGAACAAAGTCTTGCAACGATTCAAATCCAGCTGCCTTGTCAACTTCCTGGGGTTCGGACTGCTGCTGTCATTTATCCCCTGACCTTGCTCGAGCAATTATCCAGTTCTTCTCTAGCACTTGTGCGTGATATGATTCGTCATTTTGTCCTCATTCTGACAAATGTATGGTAGTCACACCCCTGAGTTTAATTACAAAATACTTTTTTGATAACATCATGAGTATTGAAACCTTTCTTCCCTGATCAACTCAGGCAGACTCCCTTCAGATTGCGACATTGAATCCTCAGAGTAAGATTGCACTTTTACACTGCTATGTAATTTGTCAAGAGTCCTCCATGTAACAGCATCAGGAGCTAGACCATTCTTCTTCATTTCACCGAGGATTTGATAAGCTTCTCTTTTCAAACCTAATTTACAGGCTTTATCGATCAGAATGTTGTAGCAAAAAATATTCGGAGAAACCCCAGAGTCTACCAGTTCATAAAGAAAATGACAGGTCCCATCCAGATCACCTGATAGACAAATTCCTTTGAGTAGGGCTGCATACACGTAGTTGTCATGCATTTTGGACGGCCAGATAACATCGTCCCATAACCTCTTAGCTTTGTCTACTTGATTACAATTACATAGACCATCAATTATAATGGAATAGGTCGTGCAATTTGCAGCAACACCATTATTTTTCATGCTAATAAATATATCTTCTGCTTCCTTTACTTTACTAAGTTTGAACAATCCACGAAGAACTGCATTGTATGTCACGACAGAAGGTTTAGTGTTTTCCGCAAGAATAGCCTGACGTAATAAGTCTAAAGCTTCCTGGGATTTTCCAACATCCAGCAAACCAGAAATAACTGTAGTGAATGTCACAGCATCTGGAGCACAGAACTTACCCGTAATCATATCATGTACAATTTTTAGAGCATCTTCCACTCTCCCAGTCTTGCAGAAACCGTGAATGACTGTGTTGAGGCTTATAACGTCGGGCTGACAATTACTTTGAAGCATTGAAACGAGCACGTTTAAGAGCTCAGTTGGGTTATTCATGAGACAAAGAGCTCTCAGATAAATGTTATAAACTCTTGTCTTTTGCACACCTTCCTCATTCAGCATAACCTGCAGGACTTCCCTTGCCTTGGGAAGGTCAGATTCCTGGCAAAGAGCTTCGACTAGAACCTTGTAAGTATACTCAGAGGGTAAGTAACCAAACTCAATCCCTTCCTTTAACAGCTGGTAAGCTCTCATGCAAGCACCCTGCTTGCTAAGCCCGTGAACGATAGAATTGTATGATGTTAAACTCGGTGACAACCCTCGCTTCCTCATTATATAGATGATCCTTGAAGCTCCATGATGCCTTCCAGCTTTACAAAGAGAATATATCATCTGCCCATACGCATGCTCCTCCGCGACAGCTTTCAGGCCTTGAGGCATGCTCTCTGCAATCTGAAACACTTCATTGGAAAACCCTTCTCTGCACAAAGAATCAATAAGATCCGCAAAAGCAGCGTTGCTCACAAACAAGTCCTCTTCGCATTTCATTACCTCCCAGAGCCTGAGAATAAATTCCCTCGCTCTCTCCCCATCTCGCCGTCGAAGAAAACCACCGACCAACGCACTATATGTCAGAGAATTGGGCCTTATACCTTCTTCAACCATTTCATCAAACAGCTTCTGTGCAGCCCTCACGTCGCCCACCTTACAATACCCATTGATCAAAGTGGTGTAAGAAACGCAGCTCGGAGTATGCCCCCGGCTCTTCATATCCAGAAACACCCTATGCCCATAACCGGGTCTCGGTATACAGCACCACTGATCAATCAAGCGGTTAAAATTAGTCAAGGAACACACGTACCCGGGCTTGACATCAGCCAAACACCTTATGACTCGCAACGTGCCATGTGGGTCGCGAGAATCGAGCAATCTAGCAACGATCGTGTTGCAGGTACGCTCGTCCGGGACGACATAACCAGACGAAACGCAGGAGACGAACCGACGGCGGGCCTCCTCGAACCGTTTCGCGTCGCAGAGAGCGTGAATCACGCTGCTGAGGTTGAGCGAGTCGGGTCGGTAGCCGCGGAGACGGAGGCGGTCGAGGAGGCGGAGGGCCTCGTCGACGTTCCGGTCGTGGGTGCAGAGATCGTGTATCTTCTTGGTCCAGAACGACCGGTTCGATACGCACACTCGGTCGAGCTCGTGCTCTAGGGACGTCGGCTCGTGGGGCGGTGGTGGTGGATGAGTGGATTGGAGGCGACGGTGTCGCGAGGGCGGTGTTAAGAAGAGCGAAGGACGAGTGAACCTGGAGAGAGACAGTCGATTCCTGGGTGATGCGAACATCGTAGTTTCAGTCTCATGATTTTGCTTGAAGCTGAGACTGAGAAGAACAGGGACATCCCACGACCACGGTCGTTTCTGAAAAATTCGCGTAATGCCGCAGGAAATTAGTACTTATTTCAAATGATAAACCATGTTGTGAAAAAAAAAAATAATAATTGATGAATCATGTTAATGTAGTTATTTTATTTCCTTGACTTTTTTATCATTATTTTTCTTGATTGAAATGCCTTTATTGATATTTTGTTTTCTATTAACGAAAGGAGATTAAAAATGGACACGTCGAAACAAAGCCAACGTATAGATGGAGGAAAAAGTGTCAAAAGAAGTCATAAATCTATTGCATTTGTATCGATTCAATTATACATCTTTTGCATTTGTGCCAATTGAGTTTATCAAACCAATTTTAACTTAAAATCTCTCATATGGACACCGATTATCCTACATGGAAAGATTAGCGTTGGTATGGATATTTTTAATGATTTTTTTCTTTTATGTATGCTTTTTTTTTGCTGAGCGTCAACAAGGGTTGCTAATCAACCCTTGCCAGCCCTAGGCGAGGGCCGCAGCGCCCTCACTTGGTGCTAGTGATGGTTGTCGATCCTCAAAAAAAAAAGAAATAAAAAATCATTAAAAATATGAAAGAATAGTAAAACTTATTTAAAAATGTTTACTCCAAGGCCGGCCGTGTCACATAAGACAAGCGACATCCACGTCGCCGATATCCAATCAAAATTAATTAGATGGACTCTATTGGTATAAACATAAAATGTTTAGGATTGAATTGACACTAATAAAAAATTTAGAACTGAAATGATATCAATGAAATAGGTCGATGACTTTTTCGACGCTTTTTCCTTGTATATGGGCCTATCCTTTGAATGCGATATCAAAAGCTCTCTTATTTTCCGCTCTAAATTTATTTCCGATGCAATGACTGGATTCACGAAGACGGAACGAAACACTTGGAGATTTGCTAAATATCAGTTGAGGTGACCCGACTGGTGAGGCTGAGGCCTATAACTGGATGGACAGATGCCGCGATCTAATGAAGTGGAAGGAAACGCCAGGTGGGTTCACAAAGGGAAGAGGCGAGATCTACATCCGATCGGGGAGCCCCATAAAGAATTTTATTCTCCACAAAGCCCAATGGGGTCCGTCTCAATCGATCATGTCGATTCTCCAAAGTTTCCACAAATCGAAAGCTGCGGAAGCTTGGACTGTTCCAGCGCTTTACAGCCATGTAGCAATCAAGTCCAAATTCTCTCTCGAAGCCCAGTTGATCCAGGCGTGTTCTACGGACGCTGCCGCTCTCGAAGAGCACGTCGCGAGCCCAATGTACGTTTTCGGTGTGGTTTTGCTTCTCTCCTAGACAAATGAGCAAACATGAGGAGTAAACGTGGCCACGGGCCGTGAACCGCCGGTTTCGGTTCGTGATCATGATGGAACCGCTGGTTTCGGGCAGGTTCAAGGCCTTGTTCCGGTTTTGAATTTAAAATAATAAATTATGAAATAAAAAAATAATAAATTATCAATTATAAATTATAGTCAAATTGTACATTGTAATCAAATTTGGGAGGAGAAAAAAAAGGAGAGGGAATGGGCTTGAACTTAATGAATTATCATTAAGCACCTATACATCTTCTTGGGGATAGAAGAATCAAAGCCTATATAGTTCTTTTACCTTTGATAACCTTAATTTACTTCATCATCAATTGTCGTTATCCGTTGTGGTATCCGTAGCGGTGGAGATCATCATTGAAGAATTCATCGTCTTGATCCAACTCTTGTTGTCGAAATTTAGCTTTTGTCCAATCATCAATACAAGCTTGAGTCTCCACAGCATCCGGATTTTATCTTGAACGGCGGTCATCTAAAATTAATCATCCAGCGCTAAATGCTTGTTCAACCGCAACTATTGAAGAAGAGGTTGCTAACATCCGTCTTGCGATGAGAGCGAGGACTGGGAATTGAGTTGAATGAATCTTCCACCACTCTATAATTTTGAAATCTATGATGTTTTCGGAATCACGGAACTCAAAAGCAATGGTTAAATAATTTTCTAATTCATAAATATTACATATTGCTCCATTTTGTCTTTTTTGTCTATTAATTAGCAGATTGTACCCTCTATTAAGTTTACTATTCTCCTCCATTTGTAAGGCACTAGGTTGAGAATATACACTATCACCTAAACTATATCTATTACAAAATTCATTATATAATCTTACTATGGCGTTTTTAACCTCTACTTGTATAGTTTTAGTATCTACCATTTCATTCAAATATAAACAACCATAGTAATAATCATTCAGATAATTATATAAACCATCTAATTTAGTTCGTGTATCGAAAACAATAGCAACCAAATAAATAAGAGGAATGCATGCATAATAATTAGCCATTTTGCTTTCATTGCTATAATAGTCGGAGCTAATTGAAAATATTGCTCATATTCACAAAAAATACAAGCAATGTTAACACACTCTATTAAAAATAAATACGTAGTAGGATAATAAACATCGGATAAAGTATAAGTTGCATCATTAAAAACTTTCAAAAAATCTAAAATTTTTTTCAAACAACCCAATCTTGAGGGAGTAAAGTAATTTCAGAAACATTATTTGAAATAAACGCACATAATAAATCTTTTTAAGCAAAAGATTGATGAAACAACTCATAAGTAGAATTCCAATGAGTCGGAACATCTTTTGGAAATCTTTTTGGTTTTTGTCTATGTAATTTACAAAATCTGCCCCATTCTTTCATAACTTAGGGATGACTCCATAAAAATTTAATTGCTTTCTTTATTGGGGTGAGAAAATTCTCAAGAGTTTGTAAATCATATTGTACACATAAATTTAAAACATGGAAAAAATTGTCCGCCAAAAGAGGATTTACAACTATTTTCTAAATCGGAAATGGAAGCGGTATTTGATGCGACATTATCAAAACCAACTAAAAAAACTTTATTTAATCAAATTATATTGTTTTAAAACTTGCCTAATTATTCTATAAATATTATTGGCGGTATACCTTTCATTAAACACTCGAAATGCAATTACTCTTTTTTGAATGTTCTAATCGTCATCTATCCAATGACATGTGATACCCATATAAGAATGAATTTGCCAAGGATCACTCCAAATATCTCTACCTATATGCACACGTCCATTGAAATCAGCAAAAAAATTTTGCAAAGCTTTTTTTTTTTTTTTATACACCCTAAAAAGTTCTCTTTTAAGAGTAGTTTTCGGAACAAGTTTTGCTTGCGGAGTACATGCAATGTTGATCAAAAAATTCAAACCAAAATTTTCACCGGTTTAAGAGGTAAATGTTCAATGGCAACATATTGAGCTAATGTTTCTTTATAAAGTTCATCACTATAACGAAATAAAGGAGAAGTGTTAGGATTAGCATACTCGAAAATTTGTTGTTGCTCGGTGTCGATCCTCACTTGCGTTGCATGTTTTTGCGTCAGATGCCGATGGTATGTTCTATATCCGTCTCCTTTATTAAAATTGTATGATTTCGTATAATATTTACAATTTATCTTGTATTTGTCTCCGTTTATATGTACCTTGTCAAAGTTTTGCCATAAGTTGGATGTACTCTTTCTTGGCCGCCGTTCCGGCTCCTTTGTTGTCGATGTTTCTTCGACGCCGGTAGGAGGATGAAGACTTTTTTGTTTTGGGACGTGCTCGACGTTGGGAACATAGTTGATACTATCATCATCGTTTACCCAACATGCAAACTCACGAAGATCATGATGTTGAGGATAATCAGATTCCCCCATCCCCATCGGCATCATGCTCTTTCCCTTATCACCAACTCCTCTTCCACTTGCCATTTTTTTCAAAAAATTGAGCGGAAAGCCGATTTAGAAAAATTGACACAATTGAACTAGGATTGGGCGGATTGAGAGAGTTGAGAATTGAGAGAATTTGTGAGAATTTGTAAAAAAAATGAAAAGGAGAGGGTATGAAATTTAAAGGGAATTTACAAAAGAAAAAAAATAAAAAAAATTTGGGGGGTACAACGGTCATAAGAAGAGTGGGGGGGGGAGAGAGGGGAGGGGGCCCAGGGGGTGGTGGGCCCGGGTGGGGGAAAGAGCCACGGCTCTTTCACCAATTGGGCCGGTGGCTTCTTTTTTTTTTTTTTTGGGGGGTTCAGAACGGGCCCGAACCGTCGGTTTCGAGACGGTTCTTAAGTTTTTAAAATTGGAATCAGCCCGTGAAGGGTCGGGCCGGTTCTGATTTGGAATCGTCGGACCTGGTCAATGGGCCGATTTCAGGCCCAAATCTATCCGTAGCCATGTCTAATGAGGAGGGCTCGACAGCGAATGAAAACGAGCACGCAACCCCACACGCTGCGAAAAGAAAATATTCCTATTTCGCATATCCGCTCGGGACATTCATGTGGGCACATCCACTTTAAGAGAGAGAGAGAGAGTGTGTGTGTTGTGTGTGTCTATCATCTTGTCCACGCAATGGCCGACCCAACATCTGATAGTGGGGGGACATGAAGGAAAACGTCACTCTCTCTCTCTCTCTAGAATCGGAGCAGCATCAATGGCGATAAAGACGACACTGACGTGGGGCGTGGTCGTGGTCGTGTGCTCTTTTCGACGAATTGTGCCGGTTTGCTTGGCGTGATGCACCCTACGTACTTTCGTTTTCCTCTTCCTTTTTTTTTTTTTTTGAGAAAATGTATTTTTTTTTTCGTCCTCGTATCGTAATTTTCAGATTCGACCAGAAAAAAAAAATCATATTTTTTAGAAGGGGCAGAAAGAAAAAAGTTGTTTTCGCTCCTCACAATTTCGACTTGCCCAAATTTTTTTTCTTTTGGTCGGAATTTACAAGTATTTTTTTTTTTGTAAACGATATACACAAGCAAAACTATGCACCATGGATTGAATCGGTTGATTCGAGAAACTATAGTTGTACTCCTCAAATCTAATAGAATAATTATATATTAAATCATATATTCATCTAATAATTTGAATTTTTATAAAAATTGGAGCGATCCCATCAAATCTCGGAAATGTTAATTTAGCCTTGTTCCGATGCTCTTGAATCCGATGCTCTTGAAAGTAAAGTAGGGAAGATCCTTTGCTTCCTTATTTCAAGACAAGCACAATGCTCACAACGTGGCACGGAGATGGTAGGCATTTGCGAGGCAAGAACATGTGAATTGGGTTGACCTTTTGGTGGGTTAACTTTGACAATGGCCCCGAAAATGTGCCCAGCGATATGATTGCAACAGCAAACTGTGAGCGAGAGTCAAATCATTTGTCTCCAGAAAAAAAAAATTAAGGCGGTTTGACTTTTTGGTCAGATCAATCTCGCGGCAATGTCCGTTATGCGATGATTTGGATGTTGCGGGGTTAAAAGACGAGTTAAGATTTATGCCGCATGCAACCCCCACGTGGTTTAGGCATTCGCCTTTGTCGCGGGCGGGGCTCGTGGGGGCGGTGACGACCGCAGCTCCCGCCACCGAGCGAGGGTCAGGCGGACCTCACGACCATCCAAACGAGAGGGCCAACTGAAAAATCTCATCAAACGACTTAAACAATTTATAGGGCCCAGAAATATTACGTCACTTAGGTACTTAAAAAAAAAATTCAGTAAAAATTTGAATTTCACGATTAACCAATCCATTCCGTGAGAGGCGACCCGACTGTCAAGAGACGAACATAGTCTCAGGCCACTCTCGTCGTGAAGTGCGGACGATCCCACATTCAGGCTAACGGCCTAGATTTCGACCGGGGAGATCGGCAAGACAATCGATAAAAGCTCGAGATTTACCTAATTAAGTAGGTGGGCCAAGCATGAAAGATGCTGGGGGAATCTTCGAAAGGCTGAGGCACGAGTGCAGCAGGAGCGCAAAGAGAAGCTTCAGATTCTTCCGCCACAGCAATGAAGATGCATCTTGACCTTTTGCCATCTCTCTCCCAGTCGCCTCACGCGATCAATCAAATCGTTTTTGCCATCTCCCCTCCCATCCCTCCCTCGGTCAACTGTGATTCCAAAGCCAAACGCAGCCATGATTTCACTCGCGAACTCGCACGGCATCGATGGCGACATTTCCATTTCCTTCTCTGCTTTTTTTTTTTCTGTCTGTGTTTTGTGTTTGTGCTTGCGTGTTGAAGAGTTGGCGGTCCCAAGTCCTAACGATCCACGCAGATCACATCGACGTGCGTTGTGCGCTGCCCTTCATGTCACCGTCCGAATCGTTCCACAAGTTCGTTAAGATCTATCGACTTTTCGGGGAGACATAATGATCGAAATTCGGAATTTTTATCGCGAATTCGATTACCTCACATCTTCATACGTACACAGCTTTTTTGGTGAAAAATTGTCCGGCATTATTTCGACCCTCTATATGACTAAATCCACCCGATTCTCACCGGAAAGACAAAATTGCCATCTATTATTCAATGGCAATTTAAATTGGTGGGTCACAAATTTGTTTTCTTTTTCCTTTTTTTGAGTTTTCTATATCTTTGTAGTATCTATTTACCATAATTACGAATTTCATACGATCATTTTTTATTTATTGTAGAATTTCCGTATGGAGAAATTGAGCTTATGATATAAGGAGGAACAAAAAAAGATAGAGAAGTTGTTATAAGATCAATGGCGAAGAAGAGACTTTTCAGTTCTATACTATATCAAAAATGTCTTTTTTTTTTCTTAATATTAGCAAGACAATTTTATATGGAGCATGTAAACCATTATATATTTGAAAATGTACTTTTCTTTAATACGCCCAAAAAAAAAAAAAAAACAAAGCATGTGAAATGCTTAACTATGGTAACTATCTTAAATAGAAAAGGAAAAATATAAGAAAAGAGGGGGCCATCACTTTAAATTGCAATTGAAAGACTAACGGCAGTTTTGTCTTTTCAGTGCAAATGGGGATGGAAATAGCGTCGCTAAAAGATTTTGCTGGCATAACAATCTCTAGGTGACTCCGTGAGCATCAATATGTTGGGGGTCGTAAATTCTTTAAAGGGTCGAGCTCCGTAATGATTTTTAATTATTATTATTATTTTGGCATAGAGTATCGTTGGTGTCACGGTGGATGGATTAAAAACTGTCACATAATTATTGTGACTCGTAGCTGATAAGCGATGGAGGGGTTGTTCTCCCATCCAGAGTCAAGTCATTGATGCCCCGGTCAGACTGCACCCTGCCAAAAGCGTATGCTTTTGCAATGCGGCGCGGAACTCTGATTCATCAATCTCCATCGGGGTCAGCACTTGGAGATAACTTTGATAGTTGATAAGCCCCATGTCACCGAAACGACCTGAAATTTGATTGTTCGCCGAGGCCATCATCCGATGATACACGTGAGCCATTGATAGCATCGCACGTTACGTGCATGTCTTGTCTGTCTTGTCCTGAAACAAGACGGGAACAAGTGTTTGGGGGTGTGCATCAGCCCCTGTCCAGTCCAGAAACTGGACTAGATGGAGTCGAACCGGCCTGTTCTCGGAGGTTTCCTCAGCATATCGGTCTGGCTTTCGGTTTCTGGAGCGGAACTAGCTCGGGGTACATTATTTTTTCCATTATGCACTAAAGTAACTCTCGATATATTGAGGAACTTTTGAGAAAGAAAACAGAATATTTAAAAGAAAACATGAAGTCGCCTGTTGCCGGTTCCGAGGTGGATAGGATTGTTTCCTAGTTCCACAGACTAGAAACTGACCTATCCGGTCAGATGTTCGATTCCAACGTAGGAACCGACCCCCCCAAAATCGATAACTCATACCCAACATTCATAAGGCATGAAAGTTACCCTCTTCAATCTTCACAAAAAGAATAAGAGGAGATCAAGGTCCGATGAAGTTTGTTGAAATATCACGCAACACTTTGAATTTGTGGTTTTTATGCTCTTCATATACATGTGTTCTTCCTCCACCCATCAATTTAAGTTTTTGGTTTAGGCTTTTATGAATCGGGTATTTTTTAACAAAGTTAGTTATAATATTTGTAAGAATAATTTGACCAGCCTTATATTTGCAAGTGACGATAATTAAGAGAGAAATCCAATAGCATAGCGCAATAACTCTTGAATTGGGGAGATCCTAAGTGATTCCAATATCAATTGAGGGTCGGTCCGCCATTCGATCCATACAAAAAAGATTCGAGATTCGAGATTAGAGATTCGAGAGAAAGAGTCTGAGTGAAATCGAATCGAGTCGAGAAAGAAACACCATGCGGAACATTATGAAAGAGCAAGGACAACCTAAGGAAAGAGGAGGAGAAGCTTAGGATGGTGACTAATGTCTCAAAGATATTCGAATTACGTCCACATCAAATCAAGCCCCTCCCATCTTCCAATTGGAGGGACCCCCTCTCTCTATCTTGCACTCTCAATAGACATTCCAAAAAGTATGCCTTTACCCTACCTTTCTAAAGTAGCACCTTAATGTAGACATTGGGTGACCCATATCTTCTCCAACCTCCCACACACAACATGTCCTATAAGCTAGTGCCTTTTATTGAATGCAGGACTCCTCGTTCTCAATAGTCTAATGCACATTTTTTTCTCATCACATGAAAAGTGCTTCCCTTTCGAATGGAGAGAATCCACGATGCATTCCGTGTTACTACTCAATTTTTATGATTCAAATGACTATTAATATCTTTCAAGGCCTGACGCACGAGTGTCAAGCTCTATCGATCAACTCATGTCGACACGTAAGAATGATTACCGATTAGGTGAAAAGTTATCCATTACAGAGTTGTCGATTCTTTATTTACCAATCAAGTATTGAGTTACTAATTCACCAAACTGGTTGCCGATTTCAAAGCTAATCAACAACATATTGATAGGAGGTTATTCTAAGGAATTTCCTTGGATATTTTTTTTGATCTCTTGAGGTGGTTATTTTCTAGTCAAAATTGGTGAACGAATTTGAGCTCAAGTTTTATGAGTCTTAAGTATGTTGTAGGCTTCGAGAGTCAGAAAATGCATTTTCCAGTTCCTAAGTTTTTATTATGTTTTCTAATTTCTATGTCATCAATGTTGGATAGTTCTCATGTCTTTGATGTCTGTCTATTTCGGATGCAATAGTCTATCTATATTAAGAGTTGAATTCTCAAATGTAAAGAGACGATTTTGACAAATGAAAATATGACATTTGCCTCTATATGAGCAAATATCTACCATGGCATTTGTCTTCTTGGTAGTTGCATTCTTTCTCGGTGGTGAGCCAAGAAGCACCGCATCCTTGGCCGGTGACATTCTGTAGTCCTTGGTGATGAGCTTCTTCTATTCAAAGTCATGTCTCCTTAGCTGGTGATATTCTGTAGGCTTTGGTGGTGAATTTCATCAATCCCGATTGTGAACCTTGGTTGGTGGTGCGTCTTGTATGCCTTGATTTTGATCATAATCCTATCCTACATTTGAATTACCCATTGACACTAGGGGTGATCGGTTCTAGAATAGTTGGTTCTCACCTTAGAACCGAGAACCACCCGCTAGGGACCGGTTCTGCAAAATGAAACTTGTGAATCACCCACTCATTCCATGAATCTACTCAAGAACCGAACCACCGATCCTGTCCTATTTCAGGTTGGATCCATGGAGCCAATCCTAGTAACATAAAATGCCATTTCATGGCAAATCAAATCTTGTAGAAGTAAAACTGCTGCTCTCCACTTTTTGTTCCTCAAAACATAAAATGCCATTTCATGGTAAATCAGATTGTGTGGGTTAAATCTCCTCATCATGGGAACTGGGATGACTGAGCCGGGCTTGGGCGTGGGAGTCACGTGAGATGGCTTGAAATAAAAAGTACTTATCTATGTTATATAAATAAGTTCGATCCGGTTGGGTGGTTCCCACATGAAATCGGGAATCGAATGGGCACCAGCCTGTTCCGAAAAATTAGAACCGTAAGCCGGACTGGTACCAAGTAAGAACCACCCAAAATCAACCAGTTGGATACAGTCTGGTTCGATTCAGGTGGATCCCCCTTTTTTTGCTCACGCCTAATCGACTCCCATCATATACACTCCTACTTTCGTCGACATCACTCAAAACGATATTCGCCTATCTGCACATGCATCAAGGTCTAAATATGTGAGATACTTCATGGACAAGTGGGGAATATACAATTTACTTTTTGTATTCGAGTTCACCTTTCGTGGGGGGGTGATTGGCCAGCGTGGCGCTCGAGAGATTACTTTCGTTTGGTTTTCACTCTATCGACATCTTTTCACTTTCCAAATAGCAAAATAATTGTAATTTCGTCGTACTTTCTCTCGAGTGTCTCGAGATTATCCAACTCACTCGATGTGAAAATTCACGTAGAGGCGATCGATCCGGTCCATGTTTGCCATTAGTAAGAACATCTTCTGAAAGATCAAAACTAAACTCTAAAGGTCAATGAAAAAGGAACCTTAGAGAGAAATCACTCATCCTTGTTGTCCTTCGGCCTTGTTGGCAAACCCAACTAGCCTAAATGCTACTTCAAATTAACCTCGTATGGGGTAATTGGTGAGGGTGGAACCCGATATGCTAATTTCACTTGATTTTCACTCTATTGACCATCGTCTCACTTTCCAAGCGAGAGAGTAAAGTGATCTTTTCGACATATACTTTATCCCCAAGTGTGTTAAGATAAATGACTTGGTGATTATGAAAATGTTCTTGAGGTGTCCAACGGATTAAAAGGGTCAAAAGGGTGTAATCCAGAAATAGAAAAAGGCATCATTCATGCTTATCCTCCTCTGGCCTTTGATGGCTAACGAAATTAAGCAAAGTGAATGAGAAAAGAGAGGGAAAAGTCTCATTACTCCTGCAGTAATTATCAAAGTGTAAAAACATCATCATCATCATCATCACGCTTGCCCACTTTTCTTACTCAATTTTCTCTCTCCTTCTTTTTTTAGACTTTTCTACTTCCCTCTTTTGTCTGCATAAATTCATCCAAAATGGAAAATCAAGGAAAAATTACAGTGACCTAAGAGATCGACCCACCTTTTTCTTTCAACCTACCTTTGACTACCAAGATGATGATTATACAACTTCCCCCACTTTTTTGGTTCAACACATTTCCAACATTAAGCATTCTCATCTTCCCCCTTTTGCCCTCCCTTCTGCCTACTAATTCCTGAATTTGCCATATCCTCCATGAATAGCCACAACATTGAAACTTCCCCATTGATGGTCACCATCCCTCCATGCCCTATCTGCTCCACTTCATAAGCCCATGAATATGTAGTAGACGAGGGTTATGGGCAAAGCAATTAGCATCCCGAATATGACCCTAAAATTTTAGGAAGCATTAGCCAAAAAATGGGCAAATCATAATTAGAACATAGGATAGATTATTAAAGGAGAAAATTTAGTACTCACGCTGTGCTGAGAATGTCGGGGTGCACGTTGTACTCCTTGGCAAAGACGAAGGGGACAATCCCTTGTGGAAGAGCTGCCTGTAATGATTTTTTCCAAAGCAGTAAAAAAAAACAACAACGTTAATTATTGCCCGAGATTTCTTTTATTTTTAATAGGTTTTTGCTTTTTTCAGTCATAATCTCGAAAAAAAGCTGCTAGTGGACTAGGAATAATTGTGACAGACGTGACTTTTTTATTTTAGTTTTTTTGGCTGGCAAGGTAGACGTGACTCGTTGCTTTTTGTAATTTCCAGAAAAACCTTTTATTCATTTTCTCCCAAAAAAATATTTTGGGATAGAAAAGGAAGGAAAGATACCCTTTTGTTTGGTTTTGCTTGTCAATTTCCTATGTCCAGCAAGAACCTTGCTATTGGCAGAAAACCATTAATCTAGTCCCTCTCCAACAAGAAAACCTCAAATGCAAAACTGCAAATGATGGGGTCGAGCCTCTGCTACTTGAATGAGAAAACACCAAATATGGCAGACAAGGAAAGGCGGAAAAACTATTAAAAAAGCTTATCTTGCAAACTAAAGCTTCAATTTTTAGGGGGTGGCAATGTAGTTTTTGGAGCTTTCCCCATCTAGCTAGCTCAATAAGCTAGCGAAAATAATGATAGAGAACAGCGAAAAAGCAGCAGTTTTGGAGCTTATGTCCAGTGAAGTAGGATTGGTAGTGCCAGAAGGAAGCAGAAGAGAGAGAGAGAGAGAGTACTTGGACAATGGCAACGTGCAAGAGGACTCCTTTGAGGCCAACAGCGATGGAGGCAGCAGCCATGACAGCTGGGCCTGTGAGGAATCTCACGGCCATGGCAAAAGCTGCTACAGAATTCCCACATGCTATTATCCTCGGCTGCAATGCCATGAACAGCCCTGCAAATTTAAATCAAATCCACCAAAAGAAAGATCAGAAACTCGATGACACTTCACTCGCACCTTTCATCATCACCACCTCCACCATCTTGTGTGAATGCATAAAAAAAATACAGAAGAAGATCTCACCACCTTTCTGTCCATCACACACCCACTTTTAGTATTTGTGCATACATCGAGGGACATCAAGGTGTGTATAAGCCTAGTCCCAACAGTCGATCTCGATTTGAATCTTGTTTGTTCTTGACCGATCACGAAAAAAACCATCCTTATTAGCCCATTTGAGCCTCATCCCTAATTGAGCAGCCGGGCATTTTCTCATTCGGACGTGTGTATTACTTAAATAGATAATTGACATAGTTAACCGAGTCCATGGAATCGGAGAAAAGTCTACCTCGTCAACTCGAATACAAATTTGAGAAGGAACGTCCACCTAAGCAAGATCTAAACTTGGCTAAAGGAAGGTACAATGTGTTTTGTGCTGAGTGTCTCTAGTGAGTAAAGATACCCGCAGCATTACAAAGCGAAATATAATGGAATGAAAGCTGTTAAGAAAGAATTTATGTGGCAAGTACAAAGTACTGACCAAGACTGAACATGGCCATGCCAAGTCCTGCATCTGACAGTATCGAGATGGACTTTGCTATAATTGCAGGCATCACCACATTCCACCTGAAAGTAAATGAATCCCCATTTAATGCAGGTCTTACAATTTTGAACCCCAAAAAAAAGAAAAAGGAATAGCAAAAAAATGAAAATGACCTGAATGAGACCAGGGACCAAGTGAGGCCAATCAAGCTTGAGTATGTGTTAGGGTTCCTGATGAGCTTCCTCCACACCATGATCAAGATGAGCCTGGTCATCACACTGCTCGGAGGCATTGCCTTGGGCTTCCCATCATCCACCTTCACAACCTCGTGGGTCGCGTTCTCTCTGTTGCCGAAGCTGAACTCGTTCCTCTCCAAGTAGTCTTCTTGATTCTCTCTCTGATTCTCCACTGCATAGTTTAGGAACACACAGGAAGTGTTCGTCAAGATGCACCGGAAAAAGGAAAAATAGTTTTCTAAACTTAGGCAATGAAGCTTTCATCTTTACCTTTACCAGGAGAAACAGCCAGCCTCACGTCCTTTGGTTCATTAGCTCCAAACTGATCATGGTTGTTGTTATTGCCAAACACATCAGAAACTGGGGATGCGCTTGAGCTCCAGACAAACATGTGCAAATCCTTCCCACCATCTTCACCCTTTTGAGCCTGGCCATTAGGCTTCTTCACATGATTAGCGCTGCCCCCGCTTTTCGGCGAGAACATTCCGGGGTTTGGGGCCGGGTACTGAGCACCGCCGCCCTGGCCATGATGGTGGAACCTCGGCTTGTTCCCACCGTCTTCCTCGTAATTTGATGGCCTCGGCGTGGGGCCGCGCGAGGCCGAGAGCCCATAGACATCGGCCGAGCCAAAGTTGGAGCTCCGTTGGCCGGCCATCATGGAGTAGAAGTCGGTGTGGTTGAAGCTGGACCCTCTTGGGGTGGGGTTCCTCGAGGACTGGAGCGAGTAAATCTCTGCATTGGTCAGGTTCGATGGCCTAGGGGTGGTCGAGGACAGGCCTTGGGACCTCCTTGAGAAGATGTCTGACCTCGAAGCATTGGACCTCCTCACTGTCACATGGAGCTTCCCGTCTTCCTTGACCTCGGCCTCCGTCTCCAAGGGCTGTCTTCCGTCCAACGACATGATGTCGGAGTCGACATGGATCGAAACTATCGACCCCGCCGTGTCCGGGAACTGCTCGGAGATGAGCATCCTTGCACCTCGGAACTCGAACATGAAGAGCATCAGGGTGTACCAGATGATGCACTGAAGCACCACAATCTGGACCATGAGGCTCCCGGAGAAGTCCCCATACATGCCCTTGAGCAAAGGAATGCCCATGACCAGCGTGTTGGGCAGAGTCGACAGGGAGAACAGCGTGATGGTCCACTCCAACGAGCCCCTCTTGCTCACCTTAGCCCACACGAAGAGGACCGCCAAGACGATGACTTTCTGCAGCGTGTCGGCCGCTATGAACTTGAAGTTCATGGTGTAAGGGTCGTTGAGGGAGATGAAGTGGAAGGAGAGGAGAGGGACCGCGAACAAGGCCACGAACCGGTTGATCCCGGAGCACTGGTCAGGGGTGAAGATCTTCCACCACTTGACCGAGCCGTAGGCCAGGATCATGGCCACGTAGAGCGGGACCATGGCGGTCATCACGTGGTAGAAGTCGACCGGCGTGATCATCTCTGCTGCTCAGTTTGTCACCCGGAGATTGACTGAGAGATCAATGGAGGGGGTCTGCAGAATGGGTTTGGAAGAGGAGCTGAAGAGGGAGGAGGAGGAGGAGATGGTGGTGGTGGTGGTGGTGGTGGTGGTCGTGATGATGAGGAGTGACTTGAAAAGTGGGAGAGAGCATGTGTTTTGGCTCTTGAGCTTTGGGAGTAGTAAGGCAGAGAATAGTGCAGGGTGTCTCTCTCTTTTGATGTCTTTTTCTTTACCCTAATTTGTGTTTGGTTGCACTATACTATAAAGCTTTGAGAGCTGCAAAGCAAGCTTGCACTTGCAGTCCCCAAAGCATGCTCCAGAGTTTGCTTGTTTATTTATCTATCTGTTTTTGTTTTTGTTCTCCTATTTGTTTTGAGCTTTGTTTGGATTCGAGGTAAAAAAAAGGGGGGGTACTTCTCAAAAAAATAATGCTTCCAATTCAATTTGCATCAAGTAAACTGATAAATTCTATTTTTATATGGAGTATAAGTCATCATTCTAAATGTCCACTTGCTAAATCCTTTTTTTTTTCCAATTCAATTTTACATCTTTTGGATTTGTGCTAATTCAGTCCATTTGGCTGGTCAGCACTAACATAAACCTTTTTTTTAATAATATTTTAATTATTTACGACTTTTTTCTTTTTTTTTCCTAACCCTTGGGCCTATGAAGGTCACTAATTGACCCATGCCGGCCACAGGCGAGGGCCTCGGCGCCCTTGCCCGGCCAAATCTGGCAAGGGAGTCGCGACACCCTCACCCGAGGCCGATGAGGGACGCAGAGCCCTTGCCTAGTGCTGGAGAGGGCGTCCCGGCCTTCACTTGTGGTCGGTGAGGGTTTGGAAAAAAATTTAAAAAAATAAAAAATATATTAAAAAAATCAAATAAAATATTATTTTGAAAAAGTCAAGTCAGCACCTGCAGTGTCACGTTAGCGTTGACTAGCAAAATGGTTTGAATTGACACAAATTCAAAAGGTTTAGGACTGAATTGGCAAAAAAGAAGAAGTTTAGGACTAAATTGGCATAATTGCAATATGTTTATGATTTTTTTTTCTTGGTAATTTTCTCATATTAATATAGCTAAAAATTAGTTAAAGTGGGCTGGCTAAGTTAGTAAGGTACAAATTCTCCGCATATCATGCCTAGGTTCGAATCCCGCCACCGCCGGTCCCCTTTGATAGGCCAACTGTAAATCCGATCTCGGCACGGGGTAATCTCCCTTCCTCCTAAGCTTTCTTAACAAAATGAAAAAAAACTATCATTAATCCTTGTATTTTTCTTTCTTTTTTTTTAAAGTGTCCATTTTTTTTTTTTTTTTGCTGTCAATGGACCAATTGGCAGCAAAAAGTTCAGAGAAAAGAGATTTGATTGAGAAGTGAATATTGCGGATGGATTCACTCACCATGCATGAAGTACAGAAGGGACCATTTCCTCTTCTGTTTTACAGTCTTTCTAAACGGTGAATGGCTCAGCTCTTTACTTTCATCTGGCCAGTCGAGACTGTCAGTCCTTTGAGTGGAAATTATTTGCTCGTTTTCTAAAGTTCCAATTTCTCAACTGTCCAAAGTGGAAGAATTAATTGATGCGATGAAAATAGTCAGGCAACGCATTTAACGGCTTCGATAGATTTTGTCGTGACAGTCGGTCGAATGATCATATAAGTTCCACATGTATGTAGACATGGTCTGTATGGCCAAACATGAAGTTTTACCTTTCCTAAAGGAAAAATATCCATCTCTCTTCCATTTCTTACTCATGAGCAAGACTCGTGAATAGCTGTAATTTTTCATTTAAGGGTGCATCTCTTTCACGAAAACTCAAGATTTGAAAAACATTTTCGAAATAATGATTGGTTATATTTTTTAGAAAAATTCGTTAACAGAAAATATTTTCATTATCAATAATAATTTCTGCAAGATTTTATTCATAGGTAATGAAAATATTCTGCATAAGGACATCTCAAGTGCTAATATTTGTGTATGACGCTCGTTTTGCTGCCAATTTTTTTTTTTATCACTTAAGTGCCAAATTGAAGAAAAAGCGATCACTTTAGTGCCAACTTCGAGAAATTCTGGCAACCTTGCTTAACAATCATTTTTCAAAAAAGTTGACACTTAAGTGAATCAAAAAATGATCGGTTGAGTGCCAAATCGAAGAAAAAATGATCGCTTTAATGCCAACCGCAAAAAATTCCGGTGATCACACTTGAGTTGACATTTAAATAATCATTTTTAAAAAAATGGCACTTAAATTATCCGAAAGAAAATATTGGCACCAAAGTGAGCGTTGTATACAAATTTTGGCACTTGAAGTGTTCTTTTGCCGAAAATATTCTATACTCATTCATTTTTCAAGCGATACAAATGATTATTTTTCAAAAAATATTTTCTAAATCTTAATTTTTTCATGATACAAACGCACCCTAAGTGCTCCTCGCCAATTCATAGTGGTTTTGGAATGCAAGGACACACTTTGGAAGTGGAGCTAGGAAAGTGCAATAAAGGCAACCTTATCGACCACAAAATAATGATAATAAAAGACCTGCAAGCCAGAAGAGTAGGTTGAGTAATTTATAACCCTAACAGAAGTAAAAGAAGGAAGAGTATGGAGGTGAAAACTATGCGTTCTCTAGGGAATATCGTGGCTACTAAAAAAACTGACCACAGAAATTAAGATTAAAGCTCGAGATTTCGAGCTAATATTTGAAATGGACTGCTCGAGGCACGTCTCGTTAAACTCACGAATCTTCATTTGCTTTCGGGCACTTGATATGTCTTCGATTGTCCGATATAAACGTGTCCCTCGAATGAGAAAACGAACCTAGACAATTACAAAAGCTGGTCGGAATGCCATATGTGAACTATGAATTGACAACATCAGCCAAGTATGCCCCATTCGACTGCGCAATTCTCACACTTAAGAGTCATCGATTTCAATGGTCTAAGCGGACGCGAATGCATACATCAGGTGCATGCAATAATGTCCCCTCCACGTCAATTTTTCACCTCATGTGATCTTATATGTCTATCAAGGTAGGCGTATAATGCATGGTGGACTCCGACCAAACGCTGAGGAGGAGCTAAGGAGATATTCTTAGTGGCATTAATAGTGGACTAATTGCCTTAATTAGGGAACATTGCCTAGGGGTAGGAGGCCTATTGTCCCTCATTGGCTTCAAGCCTAGTTGAATGATGTCAATGGCTGACCTCTAAGCCTTCAAGAATAACCCACCCCACCACCTTCTAGTTCATGGCTTTCAACTCCACGAAACCCTATTTAAATTCTTTAAACAAAATTTCAATTTCTTGAACCCCACCCATCTACAACAATGGCAATACAAGAATAGGCCATTAGTCTCCAAGTGGATTATTTTAGAATTAAACCCTCAAATCAGATCTTAGGTAATTCTTAACTTCTTTTTTCTTTGTAGTGCTTAATAAAGTTTCATTATGCTATATTTTAAACCCCGTACGATATATAGTGCAGTTTGCACCAAATCTTGAGTTCAGATATGAAGTGGTGGTGCTGCGGAGCACTAGCTATGTAGCCCTCTTTTCTCGTGAATAATTGAGCCTGCCATAGCTTGTTTAGGGGCCTAATTAAGGGGTCTTAATCAACATCAGACAGAAGCAAATATTCTCAATCGATAATGTTTACTTGTCCCACGAGAAAAAAAAGAGATTTGAAATAGTTGTCCATTGCTTTTGGGCTAAAGCCCTACTTTCGCTCGGCAGTACATGCTGATGACCCCTTTTTCCTCTGTCGCGCCTGCCATGGTGGGCAAAAGACAAATACCTTTGCCTAACCCTAAACACACGAGCATCGTGCTGTGTTTTTTTGTCAATGAAATCGGACTAAACTATGATTCGACTTAATTAAGCTCGGTCTCATCATGATTAGCGACCGTAATCAATATCTTAGGGTTGTCTCTTCTGCCAAAGGATCAAGCGAAGCGAGACCGAGAAAATTTAAAGGTGTTGGAATGATGTTATTTGTGCTGATAATGTCTAGTTCATCATTAAAGTTCTTTATGAGATTTACTATTCGTGCACGCGAACGGGGTTTGTAGATTTAAGATGCGCTTTCACTTATAATTTCTATTCGATAATAACAACGGGGAATGCACGATATTTTTCTCCCCCTTTCCATACTCGAAAACACCACATATCTCATCAGAATTAAGTGAGAAACCCACCAACAAATTTATCGAAATCACGTGAAAGCCATTGAATTTTTTCAGATAACTTATAAAATATTTCACTTCCCCCAAAATGACCAAACTCACCAACAAAATTTATGGAAACGAAAGTTCCTTTCCGTCTTCCCTAGCGAGCCTCAAGAATAGGGCGCGCACGCTTTCTGAAATATCGAAGAGCAAAAGAGCTGACATGGCAAGAGATGATTGGCTCAAGCCTTGCAAGTAAGGGGAACGACATGCGATGCAGATATAGATATATTCCTAGAAGTCATAAAAATCACAAGAAAGCGTGCATTAAAGTTAATGATGATAATAGCATAGGGTGGCGAGGAATGAAGGTGAAAGGAGACAAAGATTGGCGTGTCAGGTTCACAAACCCTCTTGGAATTCGAAACCCTAGACACCATACCATACCCCCTCCTTCCTTCTTGTTTGCTGCACAGACTGCAAGGGAAGGGTTTTTGTGTTCTTCCAAGAAAGTATAAAAGGGGGCATGAACTTGATTTTTAACTTTGATTTTTTCTAGGGTTCTTGGTCCTTTGTTTACCTTATCCCTTTTGCCAAGCCAAAACCACACCAAACCCCAATCTTTTGTTTGGTGAGTTCCATCGCTTGGGATTTCTATAAAGGTTTTCCATTTGGCATGTTGCTTGAGGCTCTTCTATTAATGAAAAGGGGGTGGCGCGTTCTCCCAATTCATCTTTAATTTTCACATGAGATCTCAGTGTTTGGAATATACGCATTCACTCGATAGTACAAATAGAGATATTCCCATCAAATTAGAGCATATCTTTTGGGCGGTTGATGTTTGCAACGGAGATTACTATAATGACCCTATATTAAAGCCCAAACACAACATAATATCACGAGTCTCGTCATAAAAATGCACACTAAAACTAGGAAGATATTAATTAAATAGAATAAGCATTTATTTATTTTTTTGTTGAAAAGAATTGAACTTTTGACCACATGAACTATGTGGGTGCATGTAGGGGTGAGTATGGATCAAGAGTAGAACAAAGACCGGCTATAGGAACCGGTCCGGTTTTAGTTCTCCCCCAAAAAATGGAACTATATATGTGCAGTTCAATTCTCCACTCCTACGTAAGAACCAAACCGAGAACCGAAAGAAGAACCAATGAATCAAACTTGAGTTAACCCTAAATTCTCTTTTATACCCTTGTTAACAATAACAAACTCTGTCTCTCTTTTTAGATATGGATTGTTTAAAAAAAAAATATCATCATTAGTAAATAGTTTTTACGAGTTGAAGGTGAATGAATATATGTGGTGAGATTTTTTATTTTATATTAGTTTTTTTTATATATTAGTTTGATTAGTATTAATTTTAATTAATATTAAGTGATTTACTATGTTTGTTGTTTATTTTTTCTTTCGAGTGGTTAAAATTTAGAGCAATTTTTATGGATAATTGAAGACTAAAGTTCTATTAATTAGGTTTTATCTTACATGTTTTGAACTTTAGATTTTTTTTTTTTCACGTCCATCTTTTATGGATTGTTGCTATTAACAAATGGAGATTTTTGTTGTTGCATTCACTTCATTTTGCTTAACTAAAATTGAAAATTTAAAAAAATGAAACCAAAAAAACGAAATTTGTCGGTTCTACGGAAAACCCTAGACCAATTGACAATGTAAGTTCTAGGTTGCAAGTGAAATCTAGACTGCCCCTAGAAATGCTCACCCCTAGGTGCATGATTGCAAGCCCTTGCCCAAGGGCCCACAACCTCCGACTAAGTCCAAACCCAAAAAAAAAAAATGAAAAGAAAAAAAAAGACAAAAAAAATTATTTAAAAAAATACAAATATGATTAAAAATTTTGAAAATATTAAAATTTTATTAAAATTTTTCCATTTCGGCGCCAACGGTGCCTCGTCATGATCGGCCGGCCAAACGGACTGAAATTTGCACAATTACAAAAGGTTTATAACTTAATTATAAAAAAAAAGTTTAAGATGGAATTAGCAAAATTACAATAAGTTTAGGGATTTTTTTTATAATTCTCCCCAACAACAAAAATGATGGTATGGATGTGTACTTTACTACTTCCACATTCCATAGTATAAAAGTAAGTTCTAGACGTAAAGTTTTTTTTTTTTTTTTTTTGGGGTAGAACTAGATGTAAAGTTAATATCATACAAAAGTACATAAAAGTAATTTCGCGTGCTTAGCGCATGCGCGAAAGCTTTTATAAATAGGAAGCCTAATGTTAGTACGAGAATCCATGTAACCAACCCTACTTCCTTAAGAGAAAAAGGGCCTTTTGTTGTCAAAGCACGAGGACGATGTCGGCTAAGAATACCTAATAGTTTGCCCCTCCACACGTGCTATTATTTTGTCCATTTGGGCCATGCACACGTGCTGCCCTTGAAAGGTAGAAGATTTTCTTAACGGTAAAGCTAAGAAGACAAGGCATGTCGAGTTCTTCCCTTTTTCTACCTTTGTCCAAAAGCTACGGCGATTTTCATTGGCTCTTGAAAATAAACGGTCGGCGGCGACTTTAGAAGGTGGTTTCGGATGGCAAATCCGACAATCGGGGCCGCGATGAATTGACGGAGCGACAGACAGAGAGTGAATTTGCGATAGGAGAGAAGGGGAGAGACGAGTCATCGAGTCATTGATCCGCACCCGCGATTCAATGTCTGATGTGTGATCACAAAGACTTAGACGGAACGCCGCAAGAACGCAAACAATTCTAATGGGGAATCGCATGAAAAAACTGCGACGTTGCTCATGTCGGGGGCTGGGAATTGCGAAATAGTCCAACACCAGTAAAAGGAAAGGGGTGTTTAAACTGGCCTTAAATGGTCAAAGCTTGTCCCTTGGATAACCCAGAAGAGCAGAACCTAACGGCAAACTCTTCCTCGTACGGCAAATGATGGAAAGACGGACCACCGGTATATGGCCGGAGAAGCAAAGGGTGCTCAAATTCTCATTTCGCTTGTTTCTGATGAGTGATTCTCGTTCCTGCTATTATCCAGATACAGGTAACAATCCATCATAGAGATCCAATTACGAGAGGGCGCCAGGCGCTCAAATTACCTCGAAATGGCATGTCCCTCGAAAATCCCTCTACAGAACCTTGGCACCGGGAAGGTCGATCCACTGCAACTGGATTTCCACCTCCCCGCATTCGACATTTTTAAGTCTGAGACACATGTCCTGGACGATCCTCCCTTCGCTCCATAAGATGCAGCTCTCTTCGGAGAGGCAGTTCTTCCTACACGGCTGTACTCTGGATATTATCGTGCCGCTTGGGAGACCTTGCAAGTCCATCCTCAGGGCATCTATGAATGCGTTAATGCCAAACTCCGCATCCCCCATTATGTCGTCCTTGGTGAACGTGTCGTGATCGTAAACTGCCTGAAAAATCAAGCAAAAAATTGAGAGATGGATTAGGCCAAAACTAATACTAACTCCATTAATGTCCTGCAGACCACTTTTATGCAGCTTAAAGCATAGACTCCTGTTGTTCGACTTTCATCAACTTTCAAAGCGAGGAAAAGAGTAAGGATCTTTAACAACTGTAATAGGGTTCACGGAGGTTACAAATTCTAGGTAGCATTACATCATTATTTGACCCACAAGGTATCGTTCTTACAGCATTTTTTCTAGTAGCTATCCACCGTTACAACATTTATAAGAATAATAGCACAGCAAATGCCAAATTTCTCAAACATAGAAAAAGAAAGGCGCAAGGATGTATCAACAGTTAAGCTATCCAATGAGGTGCTTTTTGTGGCATCAACATGTTCTTGAAGTCACATGTTTCATTTGTTGGAACAAATTGGTTCTAAAGTTCAAATATTAAGAGCGCCGTGCAAACCAAACTGATCATCTAGTGAGGACTACTATGGATTCTTTCATCATATATGTTTGCTCTAGTCGACATTACATAACAAGATGGAGAAGCATGCGTAAAAGATGCAGATGGCCGGGCTTCTGTGCTCGTGCCCCTGGAGTTTTCAAATAAGAAAAAAATTGCAGATGAGTTTGTCCATAGCTGTTTGCAACTGTCCTTATTAGAGTCTCATGTGAATAACAGCAACATATCCGAAAAGGCAAAGGCAAATTGATTACTCTATCTGTTCCCAGCCACATTTCTTTTGTAATTAAAAGTTTGAACAACCGTGAGTTCACATCTTCTAACCAATAGATCAGCAAAAGGCAACACATATCAAACCTTTGGCATGAATCTTTCAACTTCAGACTACATTCATATCTTTCAACCAATAGATCAACAAAAGGCAACATAAATCAAAACCTTAGGGGTGAATCTTTCAACTTCAGACCACACGATTTCATTGGAAATGCTGAGAAAAGCGGTCTAGTGTAATGTAATTTGGAGCCACGAGTCTCACCAGTTTGATAGGAACATCAGGATCTGAAACAGAGAGAGTAAGATCTTCATTCCACTCCGGATTAATGTCCTTCTTGATTACGCGAGTTTTCAGTTTCTGCATGGAAACAATATTTCCTCAGTCCAACAAGTAAAGGGCATCGATAACAAAAGAAGGAATTCATTCACACCATATGAAGCAAACTACTCAAATCGCGAGCCTTCTGCTTCGAATTCGGGCCACACATTCCCATACGCATCACACTGAACCCAATTACTTTCTGACATGTTAATTTCCGACAAGCTAACGAGGATACTACCTCATTCACACGAACACAATCCGCATAGCAATGTGAAATTGAGATGAGAAAAGGGAAAAAAGAACGATGACAGGACCTGTTTACCCATCTTGATGACGATGTAGGGGTCGCTGGTGCGGACATCTCGGACGGCGAGATTAATACCCCGCCGGACGCGGATTCTGAGAAGACCCAGCAAGCTCTCCATGAGAGATGTTCCTGAGGAAGGCCTCGTTGTTGGGGACGACGACATTCTTGGTCTCTCTCTTCCCCTTTCCTTACATGCCCCCCCAAGAATCTCCCTACAAAAGGGCACACAGAAAGAATGAATCTTTTTGATGTGGGAGTGAAACTGGAATCATCAAGATGCATATGACAAAACGGGAAACTTGAGAACAGATCGAACGCCTTTTTCCTACCTTGATGTTCTTGAGGTGGATCGAGCAAGCCTAACGATGGGGGAAATGGCTGTCCATTCCCTGGTAAATTTTACCAGAGAGAGAGAGAGATGAGGAGGAGGAGGAGGACCGAAATTCCTGGAAACGAAGAAGAGGAACGACCGGATGCCATATTCTTGTGTGCTTTTGAGTGGACATAGAGTTTGATTGGAAGTCATGAAGGGCGAAGCAGAAGATTGCTATATTTGGTTTTTGTTGAACATGTTGTTAAACATTTATTATTCCACTTACGGCAAATACTAGAGGTAAGCATGATTTCAGATTAACCTGAAATCCTAGAAAATGGATCGGTGAGGAACCTATTTATTTTCAAATTTCAAAATATGTAAGTTAAGTTTCAAGTTTCAAAAATTAAAAAACATGTTCCGATAGATATGTTTCAAGTTCTAGATAGGTAGAACCCGAAGTCTATAACCTAAGATCTATAAGTTGTAACGAGTTTTTATGTTTTTCTTAGTATATATCTCGCGCGATCTTGTGGTATTTTATAGTGTCCGATGATGAATGTGTAATTTGAAACTATTAATCTAAGATTTTATTTTTTGCAATATTTATAACCAAAACTTTTACTTTGTTAATATTTCATATTTGTTTTTTTTTTAAAGAATATTTCATATTTGTTCGTATGTCTAAATATGAATAGTGGTCAATTGATTATAGCAACAAGTAGTTATCATAATGTGATTATTCACTATAATTGTTTAATTAAAAATATATGTGAAACTTGGGTAGACTTTAAAATCGACTTTGAAACCTATGATAGGGTAGGGTTTAGTCTTCATGATATGCATGGTAGGTTTCGGGTTTCAAAAATTGAACCTATTCCGACATGCGGGTTCTACTTGAACCGCTCAGTCTCTAACAAAACTAACAATAGTGCCTAAAATTGATACAAAAAAACTTAAAATTTGTACATCTTTTGGACAAGTTTCAAAGTTGGGGGCTAAAATGGATAGAAATGCGCAAAGTCAGGGACTTCTTTGAAAATAGGCCGAATATAAATTGTCTCTTTTCCCGCGCTTTCCGCACGATCCTCTCTGACGATGAAAACCACATCGTCGCGACGGAGCTCGACGGAAGGCGATCAATGGAGGAGACATGGGAGGCACTTGACGCCGATGACTCAGACCTCTCCACGTTTCGACGCCCTCCCAAGCGCCATCAAACCCTAATTGAACCCCCAATTTCCTCATCGTTTCTTCGCCCCTGCTCTCGTCGCTCCTCCCAACCCCCAGTCGCAGCATCCCAGCCCGCAAGCCCTAGTTTCCCAAGCCCCTCAATCCCCGAACTCGGTCTCCCTCCCTCCTCTCGAGTCTTCGCCAAGAAGAGAAGAGGCGAAGGGTGAGCGGAGAATACCAGGACCGGCCGAAGCAGTTCAAGCGGCGATGCAGCGGAGAGCTCGGGGTTTGTCGGAGGGTTTTCCCAGAGCTGGAGGCGAGGAGGAGGAGGAGGAGGATGTGACTGCGATTCCTACACAGGAGTATATAAGGAGGGCTCTGGAGAATGTGGATGAGGACGGTGGCGATTTCACGCTCGATCCGTGGGTATGTGCAGTGGAATTCGTGCGGCAACAAGGTATTGAGGTTATGGTATCGAGTCAACGAGGGTTTTTGACTGACCAATTTGAGATGGTGACTTGACGATTTTGTGCGTTTGGATTTATGTTTTCCAGTTGTTAGATGGCGAGTTTGTAATGCTTTCGCTGGTTGATTCTATTGTTAGGGTTGGTGGATGGTGATGGTGTGGCCATTGGGACGCCTTTGTGCTCCATTAAGAGAGGAACTGTCCCTGATAAAGTGTCTCAGGTCTTCAGATTCTTTATCCAACTTCAATTGCTGAGATGAATGCTAGGATTTTCAACTAGATAAATGCGAAAGTTGACAAATAGTAAATGGAGGAAAAGGGAGCAAGGAATAGCTATTCAAGAAATTTACTTGATTTGGCTACTGGCTTATATTCACAAATGGTTTGGAAGAATTTGACTATATCAAAAATCAGGGCATAATAGGATACCGGACACACGCACACCCATTCCTAGTCCCAAATGCAAAGCGAATCTCAGAACTTGCAAATGGAAAGTATATTTCTTCATAAAATCTACGAAATATTTTGACAGTACTAAGGAGACTGGTCTTCTGATTTCTGGTGAAAAGTGAAAATAAGAAATTTCAACCGCCTTTGCTTTGTTATAGTCAATAGGAGACTTCCAGAGCTGTGTCAAGTATCATTTGGAATCATCCTTTGTCTGATTGTTGTTTGGATGTGATTAGGTCGTTGCAATTGTCAAATCTTGCACTCCAAATGGCCATGGTGATATGATGGTGACACTTAAGGTATACCCAGTTCATACTACTTAAATTGATGGGCTTTTCATTATACTCGGGATGGCTTCTAAGCAGAATATGGAACTTATGAATGTGGTGTTGAAAATCTCAGGATCCAACAGGTACAGTTGGCGCTACTATTCATCACAAAGTTCTGAGAGGGAAGGGTTTTGCACAGGAGATATCTGTTGGTGCAGTTCTAATTCTTCAGAAGGTTATATCAATCACATTAGCAAAAAATTTAAACCAGTGTTGCCATTATCTTATTTGATTTTATCAGTTGCATGACAATCACTTATTACATGCTTTAATATATGCTAGTTAGTGGAGCTTTTTGCTTCTCGAGTTTCTTTAATTTTTGCGTTTCTGATTCTTCTCATTGTTGTGCTTTGTTTCAGGTTGCAGTGTTTTCACCTTCACGCTGCACTCGCTATCTCAACATAACTTTGAACAACATAATAAAGGTATGCTAACTCAGCATGTGTCTGGAATCTATATGGCAGCATTTTGTCGGCATGATTTTCTTTTGTCATGAATCTCGACAACCCCTGGTTATTGCCACTCTCGGTTCATGTGGTAGATTTTGGACCACTTGGGGGAGAGTTCTTGCTGAATCTTGATTTTCTTGTTACTGACAACAAACTTTCAGTCTGAATTAACAAGTTCCAAAGACCTTGCGAAAATTGACTCTGCAATTTTGCAAAAACTTGCACAAAAATCAATAAATAAATCCCACAGGTCATCGCTAAGGACGGTGGACCTCCATCAAAAGAGAATTGTTCTCCCCCAGCTAAAGAACGTTCTTCCAGTTTGGGTAGGTCTTCAGTCTTATTTGCTCTATTGGGAAAAATCCCTCTTAAGTTCTTGAAGCGTTTTCAATACACTATTGTTTTACTGATTAAGACTTGGGTTGGCAGAGATTCGGGAAAAATCCAGCACGGAAGAGAAAGCATCGTCCCAGTTAAGGGGGAGAATAGAGGGAATCTTGAGTAGTTTAAAGCAAGCTACTAATACGCAGTATGAACAGTCTGGCGGGGTAAAAGGGACCGACTCTTGCAGCGACCAAACTAGCAGAAACCATGACGTTTCTGTGGTAAACGAACCATCCCCTGCGGCACATGACGAGACAAGCCAATTTAGGGCAGCTAGGAGTGGCGAGACAATGCATTGTTCTACGTCAGAAAACACCAAGTGCAACGACAACAGGTTGGGCATTGCGGAAGTTTCTGATGATAAAGATGGCGTTAGCGTAGATGGAATGAGGAAGCAACAGCGGCTTAGTTCAAGAACTTCGCTCCTGCAGTGGACTGATGAACAACTAGAGGAGCTCATGGACTGCGAATGACGACATACTCAAAGATCCTTGGATGACTAATGCTCGGCTTACAACACGGCACCGCACAGGATGAGTTGCTTCTTTGGTGAGTTGAAGATTTTTGTTTGCTCTTTATGTTGTCTTCCCTTACCCTGGTATCCCTTTTCAATGTAGAGCGCACTTCGTTCTTCCTAATCCAGATGAATCCGGAATGTGAAGAACGTATCCTCCAGTTTCTTGAGATTCTTATTTTCGCATCAGCCCCACTTAGGTTAGATATTCAGCAACTCGCAATCACACACGATTGTGCTGATTCTTTTTGCATCCTGAATGAACTCATCTGTCTCCTTACAGCATATAAATTCGTGACCAGGGATGAGATTAGATACTTAGGGCCGCGTCAAAAGAACATCCACCTTAAAACAAGTGGAATTTAGTTCTAAGTACTAGAAAATGCATCAATCGGAAGAAAAGAACAGAAAAGAAGGAAAAAAACAAGGCTGCTTGTGAAGATCTTAAAGAGTTGTGTGTCAAACGTGGAGGCATCCGTCTGGGCAGACTTGAGCAGATTTTCTCTTTAATCCCGGGGGGTGGAGAATGCATGACCATGATGGTTAAAATACAATGATCAAATCACAAATGAAAGGAGAAGTTCCTTATACAGTGCCCCGGATACACCAGCACCGAAATACCATAGAGGGTAGTTAGTTAAGAAGCAGTGAAAACAGAAGGCACAAAGTTAATTAGCAAAACAAAAAAAAGCTGTTACAATAATAATTATGAGAAGTATGAAATTTTTTTTTTTTTGGGGGTGGGGGTTGAAGAATTAAGGGGTTGAGCAGACAAAGAAGTTGCCTCATAGCTCGACTTACCAACTCAAGTGAAATATGTCAACCAAAACAAAATTGGATCATACATACAAATTGGCTCGAAAAGAACAAGACCTGCTGAACAAGAATTCAAGAACGTATACCCTCTTTTGACCTCAACTCTACCATCGGGGCGAAAAAATGGTCCTCATCTTTGCTACCTAGCATGCTGAATGGAATGTTGGCATTCAAGATTTAACCGATGAACCGTGCATGCGGGTGGCTGTATCAGCAAATTGGATTCCTCGATGCAGAATGGAGCTGGTGCAGGATGCAAGATGAGAACCCCGCACTCAAAAATCACAGAAGCTCGGCCAGACCAGTTTACGCCTACAGAAACAACTTCCTCAATCGCTCAGCAGAAAGTGATGCTCTTTTGTTTGTTGGTTCGAGAACCAGTGCATAGCTGAAGTCTGCAACAAGTAAAGAGGAAGAAACCTTTAGTCATCAAGACATGATATAGCTAGCAATATGCCCCGTAGTGTACTCTTAGTCGAATGGTATAGAGCATTTGATTAGAGCGAATCAATATTCAGTTTTCTCTATGATCCTAACAGAGGACTGTCCAAACAACTTGGCATGAACCACTATTGTGTCAAAAAGTGCCTTGTTCTTCTCTTTTCTTTTCTTTTCTTTTCTTTTTGCTGAAAATTAAGAAACTACTTAGTCAAGTAACAAAATTACCCATTCAATCACGTTGTATTCCTCTAAGATCTACAATCCAACATTCCCACGAAATAAATGTTATTTTACACTAAACTTTTGCCTTTTAGATTGACCAAGATTATTTAGACTAACGCATCAGTCCAAATAGGAGCCCGTGTTTCCTAGGTTTTTATTCAATCTGTAGCTCATGGCTAACAAACATTACTTAGCATATAGATCAAATCAGCAATATTACAAATTGAACCTCATGAGATCCAGTTGCTTACCTTCAATTGCGTCCTGGTAGTAGCCAAGCATCTCTCTCGCTGTGCCCCGACGCAAGTAGGCCTTTACGTTCTGGAGATTTTATAAAAACCCAAAACTCAGGGAAAGGTTATAAGACTTTTTAAGATACAACCAGAAAAAGTACTTGTCTATCTTAGTAATATCTACACATGCATTCACGCACATGGGAAGGGAAAGAAATATAGAAAAATCTCGGGACGAAAGATAATTTGTATCCAAATTTATACAGGAAATAAGACTCCAGGATTCCCGTTTGCCAGAAAACTTACTTCCCACAAAAATTATGTGTTGCGCAAAATGACAATTAACAATTTCTACTTTCCATTATATACGTCACCAGAGACTAATATGCAAGTTGGTCCACATTATAGCTGCTGATCATTTATCCTGCTGTCGCTGTTTGGAAAGATCTAGACTCCCAGCATGATAATAAAGGGATCATGCTCCAGAAGACGACCCATTTGAAGGACAAACTTGCATCAAAACCACCTAGCAGGATCTAACATTCTGATATTTAGAACATCCTTGGAAGAAAAATAATAAAAATAACATGATTTTGTTTCCTTTTTTATGGAACTTCCTATGCCAGGAAAAAGGAGGGGGACTAAGTTTTCTCTAAGCTGCCATTTGAAGAAACTAACTAACCCCTTAGATAAAACACCTGGATCAATAGAACATCAGTGTTCCAACTGATTCATTCTGTCTTGCAAACTCCACAACTACATCTTAGGAACACTGCATCTCTCGTCACTGTAACAGAAACATGAAAAACAGGGCCTAAGACGCTATCACTGAGCTTTACACTGACTGTTCTCAAGAAGAAGGTTACCTTTTTATCAAGACTGATGGCTTTTGTAGAATCTGCCTCAGCCTGAAGATAACTGAAAATCAGAGAAGTCAAAGTATAACTAGAACATAAGTTTTCCAAGACATGATATTTATACATATTGAAGCTTTAAGATCAACCATGATGGTACCTTCCGAGTTCTAGATATGCTGCTGCCCGGTTACTATAATATGTAGCATTATTGCCACTTAGCTTGATAGCTTCCGTATAAAAACTAATTGCCTTCTGCCACTGTTTTTCTTTAAAAGCTTGGTTTCCCTAGAAATGACGCAAAAGATGGTCAGATTCGAAATGAGAAACACGAGGCACATCAGAGTAGTCTTTTAGACATCTTTCTCTATCACAATCAAATTAACGCAAAGTTAATATTAAGCAAACATATAAACCAATACGTTTTCTATACAAATTACATCATCACCCAAAATTTTCAGTACTCAATTGTTCCAACAATCCCAAGACGAGATAAAAAGTTAAAAATTGCACAAGAAAATTCGCTTCACTGTTACACAAGTAAATAACCAAAAGTCATATGTAACCCTTTGGGTTGACATCTTCACTGTTCCTTTTCCTTTTTCCTTGCCTATGTCCTTAGCAAGAAGAAACATTGATTCAAAAGAAATTTTCACTCATGATTTGAGGGAATCTCACTCTCACATTTCTCACAATCCAATCAAAGCTTGTAATGGAGGGAAAAAAGAAAACTAGAATGGACCTTCTCTTTTGCAATTTCAGCTGAGTTTTCCCGTGTAACAGCGTTTTTTGTTGGTTTTGACTTGCTGGCTATGTCAGCCTGTTCTTGCAAGGTTGCGTACATGGCATTAACTGTGTCCAATAAAAACCGATCCCCCCCATTCCTTGCTATGAGAGACACAGAGAGTGGACACTTTTCATGAAATCCCACAGGTAATGAGACCTGATAAGAGAAAAGCATTTGGTGAGAAGGTTTAAGGATACTAAAATAGTCTACCTCTATATCAAAGCAATCTTTCCAATAGAAGCCAACTAAATATAGAAGTAACTTCCCACGTAACATTCTTTAGGGTCAGACATTGTGCGTGAAATAGTGTGCTCCTTAGCTAAGCCCCCAGAGAGAGAGAGAGAGAGAGAGAGAGAGAGAGAGATGACCTGACAGCAACCAGATACACTGGAAATACTCAACAAACTAAAAACGCGGCTCTGGTAATCTTCTGATTGCAGCTCTTTCCCCCCGAGTTTTGGAGGAGGGTCAGCAACGGTAGGAATAACTAGAATTCCATCATCCTTTACAATAATAAAGAAATATACAAAAAATAAAAGAATTAAGGCCAACAAATACTACAAAAATGTTATTGCTAAAAGACAAGCTCATTTATGCTCTGTTTAGTAAAATAGCCCAACATGAGATGAATGGAAATTAGGAATCGCAAGGTATAAGACACACAGGCTCAGTATAAGTTTATGGATGCCAATCTCTTTTCATGATAACAGTGCATGTCAAGAAAACAGCTTTTTGTATGGCACAAGTAAAGCTGTATGCATTATAATTTGACTCCACTAGAACCCCGATATTGGAGACTCATGCATTTGGATGTGCCAATTACTTGAGAATCGGTCCGATGAAATATCTAACACATCCATGGTGAAAAAAAGGATTCTTCCCCCTACTCAGAGAAAAGATAAAGTGCGTGGGAATTATAGATAGCTTTAAAGAAAGATGAATTAAAGTATCCTATTAATAAGAGGCAGATTTAAAGGTAAATAGCTCTTCTTTTCCAGAAGAATCCAGCATTTAATGGCCTATCTATTTTAATTTTTTAACATGAAGCCGACAAATAATAAAAGCAACTTTTGATACTTAAACATGCAGAAACCTAAAGTCACTATTTTCTAGAATAGAAATAAGTAACTGAATGTAGTTTTTACATATGGCAGCATTCAAATATAAAGCAATTTCTGCACAAATACAGTACTTAATTCGTGACAGGCTAAACTTCTCTTATAATCCTCTTTGCTAAACACCTGCACAATCATGTTGGATGGAGGGTAAAAGGTGGGAAAGGATTATATGAGTTTTGGTAAAGTCATTTTCATGTAAATTTTAAATTCCCTATCATATTCACCAAAAAAATCATCACACAAAATGGCCATAAAATTAAATAACAAATTACGAAAGAACTAGACTTATTCATGCTTGTATCTGAATGACAGGCTGATGAACATGAAGTAAATGCAAGCAACATGCAGCATGAAGACAGTCACTCTATTAAATATGACAATTCAGAGTTCAAACCAGCAGGCTGAGTCATCGACCAGAAAATAAAAGCAACGATAGTTATGCCAATGCATTCAATTCTTCATGTTTCAAGCATGTAAGCACCTCACCTTCAACAGCGAGTTGATAGCTGATCGCAATTCATTCCTAATTACTCTGCAATTTTCAATGTCCACTTCCGTTGTCTGTGGCATGTTATGCAACTGCTTTGAGATGACAGCATCCAAAATAGGATTTGCCGAATGGATCCATTCTTCATGATTAGTAATGAATTCATGCCTGTAGTTTACAAAGGGCCTATTAAGTATAGGTATTTAAACTAATAACATTTCATAAATTTGTAAAGTGAGGACAACTTGGTCTCACATTGTATATCCACACAGTTCCACAGATGCCAAAGAGCAATTCAACTCAAACACAATAGGAATCCACACCCCTTTGAATAAAACTTACCTTTGAACAAACATTGCAACTTCTGCAAGATCTCTAATAGAGGATCTTTTCAATTCACCATTAGTTTTCTTGGCAGGAAATGCTTTCAAGCTTGGAACTTTAGAATTGAAATATGACTCCAGATTTTCATGCTTCAAAATTTGCCCTAAGAAGTATGAACTTCATTAAATTTTGAGGGGAAAAAAAAAAACTCAATGAATCAAGAGGAACGTAAACCATTCTTCCAGTGGACTCACTTCCATACAGCTTCTCTGTTGCTTTAACAACCACCTGAACAACCCGGTCTACAGAAATCTTTAACAACTGAAAACAATCATCAGCTATTATCATCTGTCTTGGATTACGTTGAACTGCAAATGGAACTTGCAGCAGCACATGGCCAACTCGGCGCAGAATAGAAGGATCCTTCGCAAACCATCCTGCAATAGCAATTTCACAGTAGTGCCAACAATGAACCAATGAATGTTTAAAAAAAAAAGAGAGAGATATAGAGAGTTTCATGATCTCATTAGCTTTAAATAATTTCTACATGAACAATGCTCCAGGGAAAGCACACCACTTTAATATCGTTCAATTCAGGTGTATTGAAAAGGTAAATGTTACAGTACAGCTTTCTTGCTGGTCACATGTGTCTTCGCAATAGAATATAACCAACATATGTTGTCTTGCTAACAGACACTTGGCCTATCTCTTAGGTAGGGCAACTCATTGAAAAGAATAAGACATTCACACATCTTGGTTCCCAAGTGCAGAGTCATGTATGAATTCCCCCGTCAAAAAAGTCATATATGCAGGCGCCATGGACATCAAATGTCGGTATACATGTAAGTTGCAATTATAAACACAAGGACACACATACCCACTGTGTCTAAACTTGTCGAGACAGGTAGAACTCCCATGTTTGAAATGGTGCCATGTGACGATCTGAAGCCTATGACGCCACAATATCCTGCTGGCACTCTCACACCACCTATAGTATCAATACCTGCAATGACCAACAAGCATTTGATGAAACTTATCTAACAAGCAAGATTATATGTATTTTCCAAATTAATTACTCAGCAAAACATTATTTACTGCATAAGCACGCATGCCTACTATCTTAAACAACTCAAACTTGTAACTCCTAAATGGTTTTTGCAAATCACTCCTGCATTCGTTACCGAAACCAATTGCCAGACTAAAAGTGAAATGAGTGAATGACATCAGGCATAAAACGCGCTAATGCCCTGTGGAAGACAAACAAGTGGAAAGGCGGATGCAAGCCATCAATAAGAATCACTATATCCTTACCTATAGAGAAGTCAACAAGATTAGCAGCGACTGCCACAGCAGCTCCACTGGAGGATCCACCGGGTACCCGTGCAGTCGCTGCAGGATTTGTGGGTGTTCCATAATGCTTATTTTCTCCACTTATACTGGGAAACAGTAGGCATGAGGCAACGTAATTAAGTCGGCAAAAAGATATTCAATACAAAAGAAGAAACAAAAATGATTCTTTTGCTCGATGACTAGCAGAGAAAACTATATGTATGAGTCCTTTGACCATGAGGAGATCACATTCAACAGCACATATTTAAATGGTAACAGCCAAACGATTGAAAGGGTTCGTACCTAAACGCCATTTCGTCAACAACGGTTTTCCCAACACAAGTAGCGCCTCCTTCAACGAGCGTGGATACGACTGTTGATGTTCGGGCAGCTGCTTCATGCGTCTTCTCCCAGTCGGGATGGCCAAACCCCGTTACATGTCCCTCAATATCAAAACTGCGGGAATAAGATGTTTACCGAAAAAACAGTCTGAGTCAGTTTCACCATGTTGCATACAAATATTTGCAGAGAGCAAAATGATGATGAATTGCGAGTAGGTATTGCTTTGATGTTTCCCATCCCTAAGGGGAAGAGGGAAAATAGTTACTAGACAGAGCAATCAGCCCATACTCTTTCCCCCTCTCAAGCGGCCATCAGTACCAGGCAAACAAGTTCAGCCAGTAACTCTACTCGGAACTCATAACGAAGACAAAAAATTAGGAAAAAGACGCGACTGGCTATGGAAACCATCCAGATAAGCTCGCAATTCTGACTCCGGAAACATGAAACGTCCGTAATATCATTATGCAATTCATTCCGCAGCCGTAAAAAGACGTGGCTTGTGAGTTCGCTCGAACAAAAACGCTCAGGGAACAAAATAGAACCATCATCGGCAATCAACGAAGCAGAATCCCCTCCACAAAAAGCTCGGAAACGACAACAGAAGAAGAGAGAGAGAGAGAGAGAGAGAGAGAGAGAGGGGGGGGAGGTGTTCATACACGTCGGAGACGGCGAAGGAGAGGCCGGTGAGAGGGTGAGGAGCTTTGGGAGGAGCGGGCTGCGGAGGAGGGAGGAGGTGGAGCTTGTGGACGAAGGCGCCAAAGTCTTCTCGGACGGCGCGCTTCAGCTTCCTCGTCATCAGCACAATCCCGGCGATGCCGAGCCCCAGAAGAACCCACAGATTGGCCGACTGAGAAGCCATGTCCGAGTGAGGGAGAGAGAAGGGATAAGTTGTTGAGTAGAAGAAGAAACGAAGAAAGGAAAGAGAGAGAGAGAGGGAGTAAAACAATGTTCTAAGAAACTGAACCAGCAACGAAACCTAGGCGGTGAAGAGGGGACTTGGATTGGACCCGTGGTCTCTCGATTTGGGCACGACCGTGCGTCCCAATCCCCATTTAGGGCTCGCACCCGCTCTTCGACATGCGATTGACACGTGATCAACGCTTCATATACGTTAGCAACATGTAAGTCCAGCATCCCAACATGTTATTTCCGACATACACAGGTCAAGTTTAAACATTTTCAATAAATTATGGGTTCGATTAAAAAATAAATAAATTATGAGTTAAAATATAAATTTATCAAAAATCTATATACTTAAGTTACGTAATCAGTCACTCCAAAATGAATATATCCCACCACTTAAAAAAAAAAATTAATCATGAATCCTAACATAAGAATAAGAAACTCGGCGTTGATATTTTCATATATATATGATAATTTATCGAGGATTTGAGAATCTGATGGTAATACATTATAACGGTACAATCTCAACCACAAATATTATGAATGACAAAAAATATTTTTGCAATCATGGCGGGACCTACCTATGATCTTTATGCATTGCATTTCATCGTTATATTATCGTCTTGTCATATATTTAATATACGGCATGTTCCAACATGTCAAAATTCTCTATTTTTATATAATATCGTATCGTGTTGTGTCGAGTGTCGATGTCGCTGTTACTTGGGTTGCTTCCTTAATATCTCGACAAATCTTCGGCTTATACGAAATAATTCTTAAAAAGTTGTCTCGCCTTGAATTTAAGACGTTGTAGTTTTAAAACATGATTATCAAATATAAATTATAGCAAATGGTCATCAAATATATGATCACAATTCTCGTTATTTTACCTTGCGGGATTTATGATAAAGCTTCTCCTTGCACGATCAAATTAAAGCCCATTCGAGAGTTCTTAATATTCAAAGGTTGTATTAGGGGAAAGTGAGATATCAAATGATAACGAAAATGGATAATTTCCATTTTTCCGTATATCGATTAGTATTTCGTCTTTTAAATATCGAAAAGTCGAAAATTTATTTTCGAAAAAACAGTTTCCCTTTATATAATCGGACCCTAAACTTTGGCGTGTGCTGTTTGGGCAGATGGCCTTTGAAAATCGTGGCGAGGGGATTCGCGAGAGTCTTGAAAATCTCGGGCACTTTGATCGCACAAACACGTTGTTGTTCGAGAAGAGCCACTTTAGGACACAGTCGCATGTGCATTTTCGCCTGGTTACCCTCCATTTGTCCGAAACCCACGAAAGCATCGAAAGCATAAAACTCCGGTACATTGCAGAACTGCAAGTTGTCCTATGCCTTGCATGCGAAGGAAAGAACTCATACCAATATCTTCTCGTGCTATATATCCCTAGTCAATCTGACTAGGTAAGTTATGTGTTTCGATAGTTTCAAAGCCATTCGAGCTCATGTGAGAACAACGAAGAGTGCTTTTCAGTAGGGGTGTTAATAGCTTGGTTTGGATTGGATTCTGATGGGGTGAGCAACTGAATTGAATCTAATCGCGACCTGAAAAGTAATTTTCATGATGTTTTTTTATCGAGATAATTTTCATAAGATTGAGATTGAATAACAAAATTCACAAAGTAGAATAGATGACTCGTATTTTTTGAACACTTAGATTATTGTGATTCAAATCCAGGCGTTGGGCAAAAAAAAAAAAAATATGCACGATTATCGCTTGAGCAATCTCGAAAAATGCTCGGGGAAAATTTCAAATAAAGACCTCAAGTGCTATCATTTTCTCAAGTAAGGAGTTGAAATAGATCTTATTTTCTCAAATAAAGACATAAAATGCCCTTTTATTAAAAAAAAAAAAAAAGGCAAGACCAAGAGCATTTTCTTCATTTTCTTTTTTTATTTATTTTTTTTCTTCTTCTTTTGCTTTGGCTGTCGAGGGCTCGTCGGCCATTGGTAACCCTATGCCAAGCCCTCTTTAGCCACAGTCAAGGGTTGCATCGCCTGTTGAAGTAAAGGAAAAAAATGACATGAGAAAAAAATAAAGAAAACATAATTAAGAAAAATAAATAACTAAAATATCATTGATTGGGCTCTTCTTTAAAAATCCAATTCAAGTCCTTATTTGATAGCACTTCAAACATTTATTTGAATTTTTTTCAAATACTCGTGTGGACAAGGGTTTATATGAATCGGCTTCATCATAAATATTCGGGAAAATTCCAAATAAGTGTTTATTTATTTATTTATTTTTCCTCTTTATATTTTTTAAAAATAAAAAAAAAAGTAAAAAAGAAGAAGAAGGAAGAAACACAAGCAAGAGGCCTGTGGTTGCCACCCCACCACCAATGAGGTGTTGACAAAGGTTAACGGGGTCACCGGACTCTCAATGAGGGTCGACGACCCGTCCGACTAGAGGCTACTGAGTGCAACCCCTCGCCCGAACCTAGAGAGGGGTCGGTCCTATACCAAGGCGACATTGTCGCCGGTCTTGGGTGTCACACCCTGGTTAAGGTGATGCGGATGTCATTAGTGGTGCGTTCTTGGATCAATTGGATCAACATAAATCTAATCGGAAGGCGAAATGGTGCTGCAGCTAGAACCGGCGGATAGGGTCAATGACGTCAGATTGAGCTCAAATTTGGAAGCGAACGGCATCATACTCACGGCCTTTGGCCGTGACTAACGATGAATTTTGGCGGTTCGAATGTCTAGTGGGTTTTCTATTTTTTTAGTATTTTTCGGGCTTAATTTTATTTCAGGGGCACTTTTGTAATTTTCCTTTTTTTGATATTTTGATTCCTAATTGGACTAGGGTTAGGATAACACCCTATAAAAGGTGTTTATCACGTTTTTTTGAAACATCATCAATAATATTCACATAATTTTGGAGATTTCTCTCCTTTAGCAAGGATTTTCTTGCGTTATTCGATGAATGCTTCGTCACAAGGTGAGGGGGCGACCTCGAGCGGCCTTCACCGATTCCCCCATCAGCGGTGGGGAGCGGCCACAAGCAGGAGAAGAAGCAGCCTCCGGCGTCTCTCACCCGTGTGTACTTTTTTTTAATTCTTAAAAAATAGAAAAAGTAAGAGATCAAGAAAAAAGGAAAAAATGTCAAAAAATGTCAAAAATACCTTTAGATTAGCCCCTTTTTTTAGATTTCATTGCCATTGTAGGCCTTTATTTAACACAAACTTCACTTTAGAATCTTATTTAAAAAAATAAATACGTTTTAGACTTTTATTTAAAATAAAATTCATTTCGACCCTTTATTTAAAAAATAAATAAAATTGAAGGCACTTAACATATTTATGTAGAATTTTCCCCAACCGTCCATCGGGGGAATCGCCGTCATGAATGCTACCATTAGTTTGGGTCAAGGCAAGACTCATATGCAATCTGCGTTAATTTTCGATTATGGGCTTTTTCCATTAAGAAAGGAAAAAAAAAAAACAACTCTTTTATGCCGCCATCAATGGCGAAGCTCGTGTAAGCGCGCAGTCCTCACCCTCTCTTCTCTGAAATCTACGCTGTTAGGGATCTCGACAGCAAAAGAACTCGACAATTCCTCCGAGATTGCGAATCTAGCAACTACCAAACCCAAGAAGATTCCATTGCTGGACTTAGAGTTTCTTCTGGGCTAGTTACGGGTGCTTAGCTACTACCTAGGGGCAAAAAGGAAGGATCTTTTCGTGCTCTACTTCTTCAGACCATTTCACCAGCTTTTGTCGTTGCGATTCGATCATGGCATGCGATGCTCTTGGAAGGTAATCGCGGATTTCGAAGGGCGGCGTCGAGTGTCCTCGCCCCCGGAGTTCTCGAATTCGATTGGTAGCTATGCTGCGGAGGCTCGTCTTATCGCGCTTCCCTGTATGTCGGAAAACCCCCCGGTTATCTTCCCATTGGCTCGCCGCGGATCGTGCCTCGGCGAGTTCACACGAATGCAGAAGCAAACGCCAACGCGATCGTCGTTGCGTTGTCCAATTCGCTTCGGCAGGGCTGGAGTTGGGATGCTCTGAATCGAAAATTCGAGTATCTTGCGTTGGACGATGCCCTCGTTGAGCGAGTGCTGCTGGAGTTGAAGGAGCCGGCCGATGCGAGATGCGCCTTGGGGTTTTTCCACTGGTCGGCGAAGGAGAGGAAATTCGAGCACGGGATTCGGTCGTATTGCGTGGTGATCAACATTTTGGTTCGGGGCCGGCTGATCAGGGACGCGAAAGCGTTGATCGAATCGGTCCTCAAAAGAAGTGCCGGGGAGTCATCGAAGCTCTCTGTTGCGGATTCGCTGCTCGATAGCTATAAGATTGCTGTTGGGACCCCTTTGGTGTTTGATTTGCTTGTACAGGCTTACGCTAAGCAGAGGATGTTCGAGATTGGGTTTGATGTTTGCTGTTATTTAGAGAAACATGGGTTCTCTTTAAGCCTTGCCACTTTCAATACTTTGATTAATGTGATCCAGAAATCTGATCAGAATCCTCTTGTTTGGAGGATCTACGAGCATATGATAAAAAGGAGAACTTATCCAAGCGAAGCAACGACCAGGATTATGATCGACTCGTTGTGTAAGGAAGGGAAACTGCAGATGTTTGTGGACATGTTAGACAGGATTCATGGGAAGAGATGCGCTCCGTCAGTTATTGTTAGTGCCAGCTTACTTCATAGAATTCTCGAGCAAGGTAGAATTGATGACGCAATGGTGTTGCTGAAGAGGATGTTGCAAAAGAACATGGTTTTCGATACTATTGCCTATTCAATGATTATTTACTCTAAGGTAATGATTGGGGACATTGATTCTGCATGGAAAGTTCATGAAGAAATGCTCAAGAGAGGTTTCAATGAAAACTCGTTTGTGTATACTAAATTTATAGGAGCATACTGCAGGACTGGAAAAGTTGAAGAAGCAAAGAACCTGATGGAAGAAATGGGAGACAAAGGTCTGAAACCATATGCTGAGACTTATGATCTTCTCATTGAAGGGTTGGCTAAGTCTGGGAGAGTTGATGAGAGCTTAAGCTACTGTAAGAAAATGCTGGATATGGGACTTTCTCCTACCTGTTTGGCTTTCAATGAGATGGTAGCAAAGCTGTGTGAAATGGGAAGTGTGAAGCAGGGTAATGAGATGCTTACGCTTCTGTTGGATAATGGGTTCTCACCAGACGAAGCCACGTACTCCCTATTAATTTCTGGCTATTCGAGAGAAGGCCATGGTGATGAAGTGCTGAAGCTCTATTATGAGATGAAGCACAGAGGATTGCCCCGTGGATCAGTGGTTTTTACCTCTTTGATTAGTAGCCTCTGCCGATGTGGAAAGTTAAGTGAAGCTGAGAAGTATCTAGGATACGTGGATGCTCCTTCACTACCCGAAAACGTGAACCTTTATAAGACACTGATTGCGAGCTATCTTGAGAGAGGTGACAAAAGAAAGTGTCTTCAGATCTATAATGAAATGGAATCGAAAGGGTTGAAGCTGTCTCTTTCGGGCATCAGCAATGAACTTGCTCAACTTCTCCCAGTGCCGAAGGAATCTGTTAACACTGCCATCTGTTAACAAAAACAATCTTTTTGAATTTTTCTGCAATGTGCAAATAGAACCATGAGGCCAGATTTTTGGGAAGGAACCGTGCAGAAGCCTGGGAGACTACAATTCAGTACCCCCTCTACTCCATTACTATCCAATGAGAAGCTCTCAGGCATCTTTATATTTCAAGCTACAAATTATATTCTTGATAATCTTCTACACTGAATTGGTTGGGGCTAAAAGCGGAGTGCCTATGGTCACACTCCTTTGGATGGTAAGCTGAACTGGACTTGGCATTCATTTATGCTTTTATTAACGTGGGGTTAGGCTATAACCAATTTTTCCTGCAACGATTGCTTTACCCTAATTAAGTCTGACTAACTAACTGCCTATTATGTAAACATTCCTTGACGATTGCTTTTCCATAGCCTCATGGTGGGTTTTGGTATGCACAGTGATTTGCAAAATTTACTCTGGAGCCCACAAGAAGCTCAGTCTTGGAATGTCTTCCTAACAATGGCGCCCTTTGAACATGCCCTTATTTGTAATAGCTGAACATGTTGTCACTTTTTCAGGTTAAAGAAATCTTGTATGTTAATAGCGAGGAATTATTACTGAATACAGTTTGATCATCCCCTGCTGAACAATTCTCTCTCTGTTTTCTCATGTGGGTGTTGAGTTGCCGTAGTTCTCATTTTTGCGTTGGTCAGGGAAGATTGCTTGGCCCAGAAGAAACTGGTCATGGGCATCGGGACGCAGGAGTCCTACTCCTACTAACCGGAGAAGACCTATCTGCTTTGATGGCATAAACTCAGCTGAGTAGTACAGAAGAGCAATTGTTGCTGGAAAGACTTGGGAGAGAGTGGAGCTACTGCCTCTCCCGACAGACTTTGGTTGTTACAAACCAGATGGCTGCTCTGTTATGCGCACATTGGAGAAGCAAGGTGGCTCTCGAAGTTTCTGCGGTCAGAGACGTTGAATATCTAGGGAAATCGGTCCATAATTGCACTGCGCTTCTTAACCAACTGTGAGGGAAAACGCTTTAGACAACGGGCGTGCATCCATGGAGAAAATTTGATGGATTAGGAGCGAAAGAGATGGGAGAAAGCAGCAGTCCATCCGTTTGGGGGCTACGATGAAGTTAACAAGCTTCGAGCTCATTGGTCAGGGATTTTTTTGAGCCGAACGGTGCTCGCAGAGTTTGTGGCTCAGTGAACATCCAACATCCAGGTCGCGAGGTTTTTGGTACGTTGGACATTGCCCATTAACAAGATCTCAAGGGAACCAGTCCTTATTACATAGGGCACGAGAAGGAAGCCATGCAAATGGAAGTTCACGGGCATTGTTTTGCGCGTGGTTTTTTGATGAAATTGGGTGGATTCTTGAGCTTACTCGACCACCAAATCTTACTCAGTTGAATCTTTGAGAGTCTGTGGGTGGGTTTGGTTCGGTATTTGAAATGAGTTTTGGGAAAATGTAAATACCTTCAACCTAAAAGGATTTAGGAAAATACTAATTGCGTTTGGTAAAATCTCATTTGAAAATGGGCTTTGGGTTGAATGATGTTTGGTAAAAACAACATTCTAAATGGGTTTTGAATGTAATTTTTTAATTTTTAATTAAAAAAATTACTTATTGTCGGACCGGCGAAGAAGATAAATAATAAAAAGGGTGGCAAAATTGAAATATAGGGAATTGATAAGGTTAGTTTTGGAAGAAAAAAATCTCATTTAATCAAATGTTGACTTTGGGAAAGCTGAAAGCCCAATACTGTATTAGGCTTTCATCTTTCCCAAGGCCAATATTTGGTCAAATGATGGCTTAAAGTTGAACTAAATATTTTAGCATTCTCTTAATGGGTTTTGGGGGTTGAAAGCCCATTGGAAATGCTAAATCAAACTCACCTATATTAGATTATGCCTCTTTAAACTTCAAGTTTAATGTGAGCATGTCATGAAATTTGTCGATGGAAAATTCCTGACCATAAAATTCCAAACTTTTCTCCACATAGCACGAAAAAAGATTTGGCATAACTAATGTGGCAGGAGAAAAAGTTGATTATTAAGATGAATTTATTTCTCAAAAATGAATTATCTTAAAACCATTGTTTTTTTACCAAAAAAAAAAAAGGACGATTTATTTTTTGCATAGTAAATAGAGACCAACATATATGTCAAGAAAAACCTGACACAATCCTGAAATTTTTTAATCAGCAAAAATCCAGGTGTCTGGGCGCGCATTTTCTTAATTTCGGTGACGTGTCACAACAAGGAGCTCAAACCTGGTCAAAATGATCTTCTCACGTGCGACGCACGTGCTTCTTATCGTTCGCCCGTTGCGTCGGTCGAGCAATCTTCGACTCCGGGAGTGCGGGAGACTGACTCTCCTCCGTCTTCGGTTCGGCTTCACGAGCTTCCACTCATCGCGGGCGGCGTTGACAGAGATCTGTAGCGATGGCTTTTCTTCTTCCTCTGCGTGGAAGCTCGAACGTCGGAGTTCTGTCCAGAGACGGACCGGTTTCGCTGGCGGATGCCTCAGCTCTTCCGTCGTTGCGCCGTAATTTGAGAGCACCAGGTGGGTGAGTTTAGTCTAGTGTTCCTCTTATTCTCGAATTTGGTGGGTTTACACTCTGTGAAGCTAAGAAGGGTCCAGTTTCATTCGTATGGTTCTCGTCAGCCATACGTTTGCCGTTGTGCATTTTGTTGCGTGACGTTCGGCTTCATCAGCTCTTGGTTGGTGTTAGCATTACGCTTCTTTGCAATTAGAGGTTCTGAAGCCTTGATTTATATGGTGGAGTATGTCGTAGTTGCTATTGAATGCTGATGGTCGGAGATACTGTTCCGTGGACCACACGTTCGTGTCTGGATAGTGCATAACGTGTATTTCTACGGTGGAACTCGGGTTATTCGAACACGGAGATGAAAATGAAATTGTTCTTTGGCTTGACGAATTCTTCCGAGACTGATAATGGAAGCACTCTTGTCAGTGCGGTTATCCTGACAAGAAGTACTGCCTCGGTGCACTTGTGAACATTAGCCTCCTGCAGAGTGCAGATGAGAGGATTTTCAGTTGGGGAATATTCTTTGCTCTAGTTTTAGTGGTTTTTGGTCATTTGCTGGTTTGTTCTGGTCGCTTGTCTTCCCGTGTCGTAGATAAGTGAGGAACCTTCTGAGTACATTTAAACTCAGGGTCTGCCTCCATTACTCACTCTTTCGGCCAGTCAAGAGACTGAGCAGATATCTATAAGAGCACTTGGCCAATCTTGTGCACTAGAGTAGGCTTCTGCCATTAAGTCCAGTTTACACCTTTGTCCTCTCTCAACTTCACTTTACTAATTGAAAAAACAAAAGAGCAAATGGTCTGATTATGCTTCTTCTTTAACAGGATGGTCTTCTGTAAGAAGCTTTTATGTGGAGAGACATTCTTTTTCCTCCAGAAGTGGATTGGACAGGATGATGCCTAAGAGGACGATTTTTACAATTCCCAGAAGTGGTGGTTCCCCAAACTCTAGCAATACCAGTGAGGGTTCCTCTGATCAGGGCAAGGTATGAATCATGATAAAAGCCTATTTGTTCTTAGACTTTCTCACTTTCACCCACTGGCTGCCAGATTAATTTCCTTGCTGCACTACAATTCTGCTGTCAGATGGTAATGACAGTTGGGTTTCTTTTTTTTCCTTTCCCCCCGGTAGTCAGTTAGGAATGGAACCGCTGTGTGGCTTAGTGATGGGTTGTATGTGACTCAATGTCACATTACTTAGAAATGCAGGTGATACTGAGCACTCATTACAAGCTTCACAAATTAATGTAACACATGCTTTACTTATTCACGACTATCTTTTGGGAATTATTAGGATAAGGCTTGGTATGTTGTTATTGTTGTTGCTCTCATCAGTATATGTTTTAATGTTTGTGTGTTTCATCAATTCATGTGCAGGCTCCTTTTGGATACACCAGGAAGGACGTTCTATTGATTGGAGTTGGAGTCACTGTTCTCGGCATTGGCTTAAAAAGTGGATTGGAGGTAGTTTGTGGCTCTCAATTTTCTTTTAACCTTGAAATTTTGGCTACTCGTTTTTTTGTCCAGCTTTGCTGCATGTGCACATAGACACCTAGACAAACAGTTTCCCCAACGAATTTTTGGATTTGATTGAAGGTTTTTCTAAGGAAGACAGCTTATCTTTTTGATTAAAGTGCTCTTGTCTGAGTCATTGCATGGTCCATTGTGAGATGAATCTAAATGGTCTTACTGACCATTCTGCAATAGTATGTATAGCATTTTGTTTTTCCCCTTGGTTGCTCTAGCTTGTTATTTGGTCAGAGAACTGCACTAAGATGGGAAGTCGCCATCTAATGGTTGGTGTGTGGTGTCTTATGCAGTTTGCTGGAGTTGATCCTCTACAAGCGGGGAATGTTGTCCAGCTAGTGCTGGTATTGGGATTAACTGTCGGATGGATATCCACTTACATATTTAGGGTTTCAAACAAGGAAATGACATATGCTCAGCAACTACGTGACTATGAAAACAAGGTCATGGAGGTAAAGGATCTAATGCTGTTTTGACAATGACCATTTACCTCTTGTAGAAGCAAATAATTTGGACCAAGGGGACTGTTATGCTATTGATTTTGAATTTGCAAGCGAAAAGATGCTATCTAGTGGCGTGGGGTTGTCGTATCATTTGTGAGAGCTTTCTTGCAAGTATAGAATTCTTGCTTGTGGTGAGATCTTTCGAGTCGTTCTCTTGTTGGCTTCATCGAAACGTTGCCACTGTGCTGAAAGACAAGATCAGTCTGGGTGAATTGGAGAATTGCTTTGGGATTTTATTGTGTTGACTGGTGTTTTTCTCCTTTTCTTACAGTTTTAAGAGCATAAAATTGATAGAAATATTGTACACAAAATTAGCGGGGTCTCTTTTCTAGTTCTCAATTGTTGATTATAGAGTTCTACTCAAAACCGGTTTATCTCGTGTTGGTGCATCCGGGTAATCTAACTGCTAAATGGCCGTTCTGGAGCAATGGATATTTTGCCTGCATATTGAAGCTTCTTCTGTTTACTTCCTATTCATTATGTGGTAATAGTCTCTCGGGTCTGTCTAGTTCCTTATGCTCAACCGTGCTTGTTTTGTCTCCACAGAAGCGCATAGAGAGCTTGACGGAAGCTGAGCTTGAAGCTTTGCTGGAACAAGTGGAGGAAGAGAAGACACGCTTAGCGAGCGGTGAGCAAGTCAACTGAAGCGCGCACGCCATCTGTATATAAGTACAGCATCATGTCTTGCGCCCTACCTATGTAATGTGTAGTGAAAGGTACCTAAAGATTGTAGCTCACACACCGTTGATTTCCCTAGTGCTTTTTCTTCGCAAAGAAGCCTACTTTTGGTGGTCCATAAATCCAACTTAGTGCCAACTTCAAACTGCCAGTAACCCAGAAGATAGAAACAGAACCAGACGAACCCCCAACACTCAAAACGAGGGAAGCAAGATGAGGTTCTTTTCTCTTCTGTAGGGCCAAATGTGAAACAAAGGAAAAAAACAGCCACAGTTGCAGACCCTGGAAGTTTGCGACTCTTATTGAATGCGCCTATGTTTGTGTGGCAGTGTTTGAGCCCGCTGATGAAGCAAAAATGGTCCCAATGTCTCAGTCTCATTGCGTGCACAACGAATTAACGACAACAAAGTTTGAGAGGCGCAAGCAAACGGTCCTTTTCCCATTTTTTGCGTTTGGACCCGGAAATGACGATAGCGATCCAAGAATGGAGCAATGACAAGTGCCCATCGTCGTATGTTCACCCCCCTTTTTTAATCAATCCATCATCGTTGATTCGAGGTCCTTTCCTGCTGATAAAATCCATGGAGAGGGCAGGCAGGATCACAGAAGTTTCTTCCCCTAATGCCACCGAAATAGTCAATAGTGAGAGCTACTAATAAGTAGACCCGTTATGGAAAAAGAAGAGAGAGATGTTACGTTTAAAAAGCAATAGTAATGCCGACATGTTGTGCGAGTGAAGTACTGTTTTGCAATCACAAAGCGATGAATTGAAAAGTGACATCTCAAAATCTCTTTGACTGAGTACATGTTATCTGAACTTATATCAAGCATTCAATCAATTAAATCTCTTTCTTTCAATAGTCATGAAGGCAACAATTGTAAATTAGGATAAGTTTTTCTCCGAAAGTAAATATTAGGATTTCGATTACGAACCCATCTATCTGTCACCTTAAAATTTGAATATGAATTTTCACTTTACATATGTATGCATGTCAATAAGGGTGAAAAACATAACTGAGTTATTGATCTAACGCCATGGAGGACCATTGGGCCAGGGAGATGAACAACCCCATTAGAAAAAGGTTTAGAGGAATACGAAAGGGGATGTTGATGATAAGGCGATAATCAAAATTAATGATGATTAATCTCGGATTAACGCAGCGACGTCGGACCAAATCATTGCCGTCGCGTCACGCAGAAGGGGGAACGACAGGTGTCTCCAGGAACGGTGACTTTGCAGAAACTCCAGTCGACAGAGATTTAAAACCCCCCGGAGATTAAAAAAAGAAAAGAGAGAAAAAAAAAAATTAAACAGAGAAGGCCACCGAGAGTAACCAATCATTAGCCTCCAATTAACCACCGTCATCTCCCACCTCCCTCCCTCTCTCTGCTCCGCCATGGCCGTTTCCCTCTCCTCTGTCCCACCCAAACCTCCCTTCTGAGTTCTCTCCCTCAACTCGGCTGAGTCCATTTGATGCTTGACTCGCTCGGTGTCTCCTCCTAACTCCCCTCTGTACTCTCTCTCTCTCTCTCTCTCTCTGCGCTTTCTTCGTCACAGGTGCATCGGAAGAAGCTGATCTCCCTCCGCCGTCAATCTCCGGTGGTATTCTTATCCCATCAATCCTCCTCTTCTCTGACAATCTCCTCCCCGCGGCTTCTCTCCCTCTCGTCCCCTTCGAGCTCCCTCCCTTCTCGCTCCGTGTCTTTCCTACTTCGCCGCGCGTCAGCTTCCGCGAACCCCCCGCTCGCGCTGAAGGTGTGGCGCCGGACCAGGACCAGATGTGCCCTCTCCTTCCCTCGAGGCCGTGATTGAGGCCGTGATTGAGGCCGCGAGTCTCGCCTTTTTGTGAATGGCGATCGTCACCGGGGATCGCTACCTCGAGAAGCTCGTGAAGTTTGTGGAGGCGCAGGCTGGCCCGCTGATCGACGGAACCCTAGTGCTCAAGCTGAACCCCGTGGGGCTCCACTACGTGCAGTCGAGGCTGGAGTCCCTGCACGAGCTCGAGCGCCTCCTCGCGGGGGCTCCTGTTGACTACCTCCGAGCTTATGTGTCCGACCTTGGGGATCACCGCGCCCTCGAGCAGCTGCGCAGGATCCTGCGCCTCCTCACTTCGTTGAAGGTCGTCTCCGTGCTTCCGCCGCAGTCCCGGGATCCGACGCCGCTCTCGCTGCTCCCCTTCGGGCGGCTGAGGTTCCTCGAGCTGAGAGGTTGTGATTTGTCAACATCGGCCGCGAGAGGGTTGCTAGAGTTGCGGCATACTCTGGAGAAGCTTATTTGCCACGATTCAACCGTGAGTTCTGTGCTATCTTCTGCTTCTCTTGGCCTATTGGCTCAGATCAAGTTCCGTGTTTTTCATTTTCCGGTCCATGTCTATAGCTGATTTTGGTTCTTCTCATCAGTTAATTCTGCGCTGTTTTAGATGGGGAAATTGGCTGAATTTTAGTAGAAGTGAATGAGAAACTAAAGTTAATGCCATATAGATTCATTCCGCTCTTTTCTCCCGTTTGTTCATATATGCCGTTCTTCTTATATCAATGACGATTACGTTGTTTTATTTGAGCTTCAGCCAGGTTTTGCATGTTTACAACGCCTATGTAAAATGTTGAAGTTCGAGATTCTTGTGAGAGAAAAAAGTAATAGAGCATGTGGTTTAAGTAGGATTAATTATAGATTAACAAAAAGGTCGTTTCCATTTGGGTGTTCTTTTTTTCCTTTTCCTTTTTGCTTTCAATGCTTTTGATGGGTCAGACTAAATGAAAATCAGTAGGGATGGTGTCTTCGTGCAAATTTGAATGAAGGGAGGTACCGGGTGAAATGGTGTCTTTATGCCAAGTTGAATGACTAGAGGTGTCCGTGAAAATAGTGTGAGCCAAACGAGTAGAATTTACTATGATTTCCAAGAATGCATATGGACTGGCTAATGCTGTCAATACCTTGGGTCCTTCAGAAGGCAAAGGAAGCAAATGCTGATGTTGGTCAGTTAGTTGTAGAAATGGTTGTTTTCTTGGTTCATTGCTGTTAAACTGTGGTTTCGAAAAGTTTAAGGAAGGGATTTTAGGTGTTTTCATTTCATGTTGGACTGTCTGCCTAAGAGAGAATATGAATGCTCCACCTCCTTCGAGCTGAATATGCCTTTTGGTCTGAGGCTTCTGATTAGCAAGCTTTTGTTTCTCTCTCTCTCTCTCTCTCTCTCTCTTCCGTCAACACTTTATGACTACTTATGTGAAATAGTAACCCAATAGCAAAATTGTGTACATGACTATTCAACAATGCCAACTTCGCAAAAATTCTTGTTACTAAGCTATTTTTCTTTTGAAAATAGGATGCTCTACGGCATGTTTTTGCAAGTAGAATTGCTGAGATAAAGGACTCTCCACAGTGGAACCGCTTATCGTTTGTTTCATGTGCTTGCAATGGCTTGGTAGTGATGGATGAGTCCTTGCAACTTCTTCCTGCAGTCGAAACCCTTGATCTTAGTAGAAACAAGTTCTCAAAGCTGGGTAATCTCCGGAAATGCGTGAAACTGAAGCACCTGGATCTTGGATTCAATAATCTGAGAACAATTTCATCATTTACTGAGGTAGGGAAGGTTAAAATCAAATGGAAACACTGGTTTATGATTATCTTGTGTATATCTTTTAGATTTCAGATACACATATTGATTTGGAAGTTGTTCTTTATTTCCGCGTGGTTTCTTTCTTCTCCTAATAGCTGGAAGATGCTCTTATAGTTTTCTTGTGCTATCCAATTTGCTATTCTGTGTTTAGAGGTTATATAATGGCGAAATTAGTTATCTTGGGATAAGTTGTTAGCTCTTCTTAAGCTATTCTGTTAGGCCTAAGAAGCAGGGTGTGTTCTTCATGGGCACATCAAAGGAATCATTGATCTCTTTGGTCTCTATCGAGGTCTTTTGATGCTTCTAACATAATAATTCAGGACCTGGAATGTTCATTCATTTACTTTTTGGAGTTTTTTTGGGGGTTTGGGGAATTATGATTATGACAGTTGCAGAATGTTCTAAGTGCGACAGCCAAAAGATTACTGTAGCAAAGTTGATGATAAGCCAATGCCAACTTTATCTGCGCATTCTTGAATAATTGAGTGAGGTCAATGATATGTGGAGGTTTGGTTGTTAACGATATGTGGATTTTAGAGCTGGGCCTCTTAAGATTTGGGGAACCTTTAGTCATGACAAAAGAACTGCCCTAATGCCCTCAGCTTCTATTTAACAGTAAACAGTGGTCTTGGCAGAGATATGTGACTTGCAAGTTCTGTGCAGATAACATGTATTTTTTCAAATTTGTCCCTTTTCCCTCAATAGCTTTGGGCATTGCAAAGCCTTGGATTAATGTTTGACAACCAATGTGGTCACTTGTACTGTATGACCTCAGATTCTCCATAGCCAGTAGCTGTGTTGAAAGATTGGATTGGTCCTCATTAATCCCGTGGCCACCTAAGCCACAGAAGTAACATTGGGAGGGGAAACGAAGATGTAAACTGCACAGTAGAATTTGCTTGGTATGTAAAGGTAAGTGGTAGAAGCCTCTTCTCTTGAAGCCGGCAGTCTAATGGTGGGAACCACATTCATCATGTCAGCTGGAGATACTGCATACACAGTCCATACATCCAAATTTCATTGTTTATACGTAAATTTCTTGTCCTCCTCTCCCACTACATAAATGATCCGATGCTTGGGAGATGGTTTCGTGTGTCGCCATCAAATAATACTGCTCCACTGTGTCTCTACCTCTGTTTTGTGGTTTAATTACTAACTCTGTTCTCTGTAATTTTTTTTTTTCAATTTACGAATTAGCTTTGGACTAATACATGGATTTCATGGATGTCATTGGTTTATGCAGGTCACGTCCCATCTTGTAAAACTTGTTTTGAGGAACAATGCTATAACTACATTACATGGGATTGAGAATTTGAAGTTGCTCGAAGGGCTTGATGTTTCCTACAATGTTATTTCCAATTTTTCAGAGCTAGAGGTACTTGCTGGCATGCCTTCATTGCTAAGTTTGTGGTTGGAAGGAAATCCAATATGTTCTGCCCGATGGTATCGAGCACAAGTGTTCAGCCTTTTCACCTATCCAGATAAAGTAAGTCAATCTTTATAAATGCGCCAGAATATAATTGTTGTAATTGTACCAAAGTCTATATCACAGTCCACCTAAACTTACCCATTCTTCTAGTTGAAGCTAGATGACAAGGGAATTAGCAAAAGAGAGTATTGGAAGAGGCAGATTCTTGTTGCCGCTAGGCAGAAGAAGCCTGCAAGCTTTGGATTTTATTCGCCCGCAAAGGGATGGTGCAGAGGGAGAGTGTAGCATCAACAGGAAAAAGGTATGTAACCTATGAAGTTAACTCCAATAACTCTTCACTCTTATAAAGGAAAAAGAAGTCAAATGACCCTTTATTGTGCTTGCCCATTCCCTTGGATCCAAATCCAGGGACGTGGACCAGTGTTAATTATTCTAGTGTACATGGGTTGGGCGAGTCCCAGGATAGTGGGGATTCATAGGATGCTTGAAGAGCCCTGGAAAACCCCTATTGTTAGCAAAAGGATAAGGGGAAGAAGCTAGTACCCCTCAATTTGAGTTTTTAGCACAGAGTTAGCATTTTTGTTGGATTTGATTGTACTGAGCCGTTGTGCGGACCTTCTCCAGGATAATGTCATGACTTTTTGTTGGTAGTTGGATTTATTATGTAGTACCTAAAGGAAAGAAAATGAAAATAAATTTTTAAATGTGTTTTGCCTAACCTTGGAGTATATTGACTAGTTCTATTAGAGCGCTAAATCATTTTGTCGTTTTTGGTTCGCCATGCTTGCATTTTTTCTACAGGTTTTAAAATGTAATATGAGAAATGCTGCTTCCATTTCTGCAGAAAAAGCAATCTCGTCTTGCATCTATCGAGAGTGAGGAAGAAAGCACCTGCATATGCTCTGACCATGATGCTATCTCTTGTGACAATGAAGTACCCAGCAGAGAGGAAAATGTCAGAGGTGATGATGAGGCTGAGATTGTTGATTTGATGAATCGAGCGGAGCTTTTGAAGAAAGAGCGTTCCGTTCTTTGGCTACTTGAGTTCAAGGATTGGATAGACCCGTCTTCTGAGACTTTGATGGAGAATGGGAAGCTTGATTCTAGAAACAAAAAGTGGCATTTTGGTGAAAACTCGAGATGCACTTCAGATTCTTTTCAAGATTCGGGAGATGGTACCAGCACAAATATTTTGGAATTGGATAGTTCATTGGCTCCTTCACATGGGCATCAATTCCTTGATCAGGTCAATGGAGTGGTAAACGCTGGCGTTGTTTGTCTTCTTGACACGGGCAGGACAAATCTTACTCATGAGCATAACTACCATGGGTGTAAGCTTACCAAAGGCTCACATTACAATAAACTTGCTGCTAATGGACAGCTAATAGCTGCAAATTCGGTCATATCTGTGCCTCCTGGTGATGACGCGATAGAGAAATGTTCTTCCTCCTCTTACCATGGATCTCCACCTCATTATCAAGAGAACATTCTGCAGCGCCATGACAGCTTGGTAGAAGACATACTGCAACTTACTGCTGACTCCCATTCCGCAGCATCTTCGGATAATACTAGTTGCAGTGAAGATGACCTTACTGAATTTGGGACGTCAGTGTCAGATGTGGATAAGAGATTAAATGAAGAGCCCCGAAATTGGGAATTGGATGGACATTTCTTGATCAGTACCTTTGAGGAGAAGTGTGATGTCTCAAAAAATTCATCTCTAGGGAGAGGTGAAATTCGCGAATCTTTTATTGATGTTCCAGCTAAACAACCATCTAGGATTCCGGATCTTGATGTGCAATATTATTCTGGTTCTCATCATCATGATGTTGAAGTTCTTGAGTCAGTCAATGAAGGGGTTAAATTGTCTGAGAAGAGCAAAAGCAAAAGGAAGCCTATGAAAAGAGTTGCGGCTTTGTCAGAGGAGAGCAGGGGCGTTGACCGGTCAGGAGCAACATCAGCCTCAGGGGGTCCTACAGACACTAGTAGTCTGGAAGATGGACAAACAAAACAAATCTTTAAAGGGAGTGGCTTGTGGGAAGTTTATGAGAAGCAGGCATGGGATGCTGTTACCACCCAAACAAATGACACAGCCACTGCTAGGGAAAAATGCTCAACAGGAGGAACTGATGAATTTATTGAGAAGTACTTTGACATGAATGCGACAACACAAAGAGCCCATGAAACTTGTCAGCAATACCTTCGTTGTGATTGTGTACTGGAGCAAGAATCCATTTATAGAGAGAGGTGAGTAGCTTTATTAATTGTCCATAGATCCATCTTTCAACTTCTTTTCTTGACTTGTTTAGTAGGCTATTTGCATTGATTTTGCTTTTCTAAGATCTGATAATTTTTGCTTTCAAGCAAGGATCTGGCGAATAATTGGGTACTATGATCAAACTGATTGTGATTACATTTGCATGGACTTTACGGGGATTAATATTCCCAGCTCATTTGAGTCTATTCTAAATATTCTCAGCTCTTTTTAGTCTTATTCTGATGTCTGTTATATTTACCATGCATCGCGTATGTATGTATCTTGATTTTATGTAGTAGGGAGTGATATGAAGAAACTTACGTTATAGTTTCTGTGGTTTCATGCCTCCCTTTTTTACCCTCTCTTTTCCCTCTAATACAGAGAAGTGGCTCTGTTGCGAAGCAGTGAACATCGCCTCTATGTGCTTCTGATTGCTTTTAGATTCGATGGGTCAGGTGCGGTATTTCAAATAACTGTAACAATGTGGTTATATCTCTCATGATAAACATCAATTCGTCACCTAGATCTTCCGGGTAATGCTGAAGTTCAGCTTGATGGAACTTGCAGGAACTATTTTGAGTGTGCTGGGTTGCCACATGGTTGAAGAAATTAGAGAAGTTTCAATTGGAATGGGCTTCCACATTGTGAGGTTAGTGAGTTTTGTTACTTAAAGAATTGGTTGCATTGAACCAGTTATTTCTCTAAGTCTCTGATTCACACAGGGTGTGCATTGATAGTGGAGCGAGGTATCTGTTCATCACAAGGAGCATTGATAAATCAAGACTACTACTTGAGACATTGGAAGTTATCGATGTGCTTGATACGAAGTGTTCTTTGAAGAGGTACCTAACTGTACCAATGTGCATGTTAATTTGAAATCATGCATTTTTTTGTCTAAGTGCATGGTTGTACATGACTTTAGATTCATGCATATTATCCACGTTCATACATCCATAGTTTATATGGCCTTGCAGCTTCGTAGCTTTTACATGTCTTCATATACACTATGTGGTGATGGATTGTGGTTTCTTGTAAAATTGAATGACAGTTTGGAGCCAGTGCAGTTTGAGTTATTTAGCAAGCAAATTGGTGGAGGTGCAAAAGTGAACATATTCCAATACGCGATGATTCTTTTCTGTCATGACAAAATCAAAGGTTTGTTCTTAGTATTGCGGGTTGATTTGCAATTCCTTTCTCGATGTTGTGACCTCCTATACATTACGGTACCTCTTGTTAGGAAAAATGGAACTAGATTCTAGAATAGGAAATAGTGACTTGCAAAAAGACATCAATGGAATCAAGTCTTGAACATTTATTAATTAGTCCAATTAAGTCATGATTTAGAACTAAGAAATGAACATATCATCCAACGAAGGGATATTCGTTTCTTTATCACAATCAAATTGGATTTGGATTTTGATTCCTTTGTAGTCTGAGTGTCTTCTTAGCCAAAGGACATCTTCTTTTCCCTCATTAAGGTCTCGGGTGATTCAACACTTGAAACTACTAGTAGGAAGTTGGACGAGCAAGTGCCTTGGGATTTATGGATTATGTTTGCTAATTCAACCTCTGAGTTTCGCATGCTTCTGAGAGTGAATCTTTTATACCTTGCACCAATAAGTTGAAAATAAAAACTGGGGTTGTCTTGGTAATGATGCAACTTTGATGTGAGCTAGCAGCTTCTATGTATATGCAGCAACTCTTAGATGGCTTTGTTAGTTTCTGCTGTTCTTACAGTTAGTTAACATGAAACCTGACAGACAAATCATGGGCTTCAAGATCATTATTTGTTACCCAAGGTCAGTTGCTTATATGCATCGAGGATATCAGGCAGTTTGGCACTCTTTCCAGAGATTCGTCCTCGCCCCCCTATTTCTCCTTAGTGTCAACTTGCAGTATTGCTGATGTGTCCGAGATGGTACTTCTTCTTTCCCAGAAGAACTCTTTAGCATTTGCAAGCATTTGTCAAGCGATTTATCCATATGTTCCATGATGATTGCCCATCTCTTCAGTTCCTTAAGTGAATTAACCCTTAATACGATTTTTCCATTCATGCTAGTTGGCACATGCATATGCATGTTTTGTTCCCTATTCAAAGTCAGGTTGAAACATCGTTTTCAGGTCATTGAAAGTGGGGTCAGCCACTGTGTGACCTTAGCTCTTGAGCGTGCTGCACAGGAGTTTCGGCCATCAACAAAAGCTCACAATAAGATTGCAGCAACTCTTCATGGGAACTTATCTTCAGGCATTATGTCATGGAAGCTCAAGTGGTCCTCTGAAACGGGTCTGTTTCAGTTTGTGGCGCTGTTGAAGGCACTCCATGCTGGGACAGGCTCTCCTCTATTCATAAGAAGTGAATCGTGATTCTTCCCTTTGTTTTGCTTTGATATTCATTTCATTCTTTCAGTTAGGGTCGTTCTTCCTAGTTATTTTGATGTGCTTTTGCTTGATTTTATGTGGTGAGCCATAGTTTGTTTCCTATTATATCATTCTTTGGTTGCATTCTTTTACGAGCAAGCTGTCTCATATACAAATTTTGTACAGTTACAGGAAAAGGTAGTGAAAATATCAGTCTTTCTCTGCATTGCATACTCTGTGTTTTCACGAATTATGAGTCTGTCGGAGTTTAGGCTTTTCGTTGCATTTGTTATGGCCTTTTTGGCCTTTGTAACCAAATGTCCTCTTTCCTTCGCCGTGCAAGTTTGACAAGCCGTTGTGCTTGGGGCAATTATAATTTTTTCCAAATTGGGTTTGAACTCGTACATAAGGTAAGAGCTTGGTTTGTTAACCATTCTGCCTTAGTGTTATTGAGTAGAGGCGCTCAAGCGACCAACCGGTCCTTGTTTGCAAAGAAAAAGAAAAGGCAAGAAAGGATAAAAAAGCCAAGTGATACAGCTCTTCGTGGACAGATTCAGTTTGAAACTACCAGAGTTTTGATATGATCATAGCGGAACACAGAGTGACAACTCCAGATCCTGCAAGACGAGATGTCGCCCTGCTCGTCTCTGGGATCAGACTTGCTGCAGCCGTCAAAGTAGCATTGCTTAAGGTAGAGACTGATTCATAGAGCAAACGTACAAACATTAGGTAAAAATCATGGGTTCTGCACTATCTGTTGTGTTATACACTATGCATTAGGGGAAGGGAAAAAGTAGGAACTTACTATCGGCAGGAGTTGATTGTGAATCAGCAGGGGTTGCCGGTGAACTAGTCGGAGAAGTCGCTGCTCCTGCAAATCAGAGGAGACAAGAAGAAAAGTTCCAGTCACTTTGTGGTTTAGGTCAAGAAAAGCAAGCAGCGACAAACATCATTTGCAGCAAAAGCTACAGCCACCAAAAATTCATGCTAACAACATACAGATAAAGAATAACCAACTTTAGAAACGGAAAGGCAATTCTTATGAAGGAACCTGTGATCAAGGACATCCTCGTCCAGGAGAACTCTTGATGTTTTTTTTTTAATTACAATGAGTCGACAAGGTATTGAGAATCCAAGATTATCATTAACTACAAAAAGGTTGATCGTTAATCACCCTTATTGCAAACCGAAATGTCAGCGTCCGCGCCGCAAGTCTTGGCGAGAGCCAGAGCCCCAGCTTGGGTGATGCCCAAGCTCGTCAGCGCATCAGGGTTGTTGAAGACTTGGCACAGGCACTGCGATTCGCCGGTCACCAACTCCTTCAATGGACCGCAGCAAGAATCCGGCGGTGCCGATGACCCTGTGAGATACGCTTGGCACGGGATCAGCTTCTGCATGCACAATGACGTCGAGTACGCGCCGGTCACTCCATTTACCAAATTGGCCAGGCCTTCCGAAGAAATTCGAGTTGCCCATGAAGAGAACAAGAGGAGCAATGGGAAGAGAAACTTGGGAGCCATGATCGATTTCTGTTTAAAGAAGAGGAAAGAGAAGAACCCAAAGGGAAAAATATGTAAAGAACGAATGGTTTTTCTCGTTCTCTCTAGGGCTTTATCTTTGACAGGAAAATGGTTATATTGGTTAGCTGCCTCTTCCTATGAATAGGATTTTTTGTTCCCCGCGCGTTTGTGTTGTTCCTAATATTTCTCTGTCCGGAGACGGTTTCCGTCAGCTTCTCAGGTTTTTTTCTCACTACGTGACTAATATAACTCCGTTTTTGCACGTGCATGGCCACCTTTTGCCTTTGGAAGTTTCTAGCGTTATTTTGTTTATTTTTGGATTATTTCAAGTAGAACATATAGGGTGACCTTAGTTGTAACAATATTAAGGTTGACTCTTAAATATAGCATGTGAATGGAAAAGGTTGTAAATATCGGATTTCGAAATTTTTTTCCTTTTTTCGGCTCCTTAATTTTTCTTTGTCGACTAGGCAATTGACCCTTAATGATGGATGCATTGACAGTGATGTCAAGCCATGACTCGATACTCACCAAAATCCCCAGCCTATATAGACAAAACTTCCGTTGCACATGCACTGAAATTTCTCTACCATTTTTTGAATCTAGAGTTGGGAGTTAATGCCTGGAAGAGTCAAATATGTTGGATTCCTCTCCAATTATGAATTCTAGAGATGTACAGCAACCTGTTCGGCTATAAAGTTTCGCCGAGTATTTCTCAGCAATCTAAGCCAACAGAACGGATTATTATGCTCCAGTGAGATACAAAATAATGAACTGCAACAATGAGAAGCTGAATAGCTCCTGATTGACCACTCGTTTGCGAGAATCTCGGATCAAAGGCGGTTGCTTCAGCTTTCTCCAAATTATAGTACGAAAATTTTCCATCAGAAGTTCTATTTGGCCACTGACTGTGGACAAGGAACCGATGAGTTGAGGATGGAAAAGCTAATTTCATTCGAAGTGCAGGTGCTACGGTCTGGCCACTTCTTGTCCACGGCATAAGGGGATGAGCTCATCACCCTAAACAAAGCACAAAGGAAGCATTTACATTAGAGACACAGTTGAACAATGTCCAGAATTTAGGTATTAGTTTCCTCAGAGCACATTCTGAGCTGGCCTGTCTTTGGTGTTGCAAAAGCAATTCAAGGAATTACAGATTCTGTCGATGTTATTTTCCAGGAAAACAGTACCTTATCAAAGGACTACATCAGTGATTTTTGTTGTTTCTTTTTAAGGCAATACAGGGGTTAGTAAAAGCTAGAAAAAAAAGAAGGGGGATTTCAGGCAAATGATAGGCGTGAACCATCAATTGGTACATCCCTATTCATACATCTCCAACTACGATGGTAAATCGAAGAAAAACCAAGTAATTCAACCATTTGTATGATCTCATCAAACAGAGAAATAAGTATGACTAAATGTAAAGAATTCAGGAATCTTTACTCACCGTTCCTTGCGCTTCTCTAGAAATCGAGCCAAAGACGCCTTACGAGCCTGAGGCAAAGCAACTGCAAAACAATGTTCCATCACATACAACAATAGATTACACAGGAAATGAAGCAGCACATAGACCACTGCTTTTACCAGTTGGACCAGGTCCGATGGGCATAATAACTTTATAGGTCTCTGATGTGTTAACAGGACATGCAAAAGGTCCTGCTTGTTTCATCGTCACTGTGTCATTGTCACATGTAGATCTTCCTCCTGATGATGATCCAGATTCGGAGGTCACAGACACAAGGTTCGGAAGTCCCAAAAATGCCGAAATATTTTGAGGCTGATTTCCCCTCGAAGAGTCATCAGTGGTTATTCTTGATGTCGCTCCATGACCCTGACCCTGACCCTGATCCTGAGTTGTGGCAAGAGTCTTACTGTGAGTCACAGGAGGGCCATTACCGGCCAACAACATAATAGCCTGAGCCTGGATAGACCACCCAACGAACAAAATGCGAAGATCAATTAGTGACACGTTTGAAAGCTAACAAGTGATACAAGCAACGGTGGAAAGGAACAAGTACCTTCTCCGGAGATACATCATCATAGACATTCACAGACCCAGCATAAAAGATTGTCATCTGAGCAAGCATCTCAGGGAGTTTTGAAACACTCCTGAGAAAGGAAACAAGAGACTCAGCCTATTTTCTCGGACAAAGCTCGGCATTACAACAGGAATTCAATGTCTAGATCAAGTTTTCGGTAACTTATGAATATATGAGATTTCCCCGAGTTAATGAAAGAATTACCCATAGTCAGTGTAACTGACAATCGAACTCGTGGATGGAAGCAAAGAAACAGGAGGTAGATCCAGAACTCCGCCTAGAGGTTGTGACTTCACCGCAGAACAAACCATATTCTCCCTAACCAAGGAAAATTTGGACTGAAGAACTGGAGCTTTAAAAGGAAGAGAGGCAGTCTTATTTGGTCTATTAGATCCCGAGTATAACTTTACTTCATGGGGATAATGGACCGAAATCCCATTGAGGTGTTGGTGTGGGTAGATTGTCAGAGCACAATTTTCCTGTGCTTTCTTGTCAACGTTTATGCACATCTGCAATGAAAGAAGCAAATCAGCACAAATAACCAATAGAAAATGAAAAAAGAAAAATTATACGTTCCAATACAGTCTCAAGGTACTGTTAACATCACCTTCGGGACTTGAGTACCTTACCGCTACTGCATGTCTATGCGATTCCAATACTAGCTAGTACGATTAGTAATTGTGTATAGCAAGCAGAAAGGTAGGTGATTCTCAAAGGAAGCCAGGGACTCATGGCTTGGAAATAACTCTGTGAAATTTTAGAATTTAGAGAGAGAGAGAGAGACGGACAAATGTACCTGGGGCTCTCTGGATTGCAGTTTCCACTTAGAGTTCGAAACATCTGGGATTTGTGTGGTCATAGATCCAGAAGATGCTCGCGAATCATGGATAACTTTCTTTGGCCTCTCCTCTTCAAAGGCCTTGAAAGATAGGAGCTGAGAAGAGCCAGAAACCTTGTTTGAGAAAGCCCACTGCATCTGTGAACCTTTAGATGATCACCGAAAATCAGCAAAGACGGAAGAACACCGGCCAATCATTCACAACAAAACTGTCGATATGACTGGTCAAACATACACACTTCAACTTTTTCTTGCTGTTTGCAAGATCCCTTAACACCTCCAGGTGAAGAATCCAAGAAAGGAATAGCAGAATTATGTAGGCTTAAAAAACAAAAGAACCAGAGGTGCCCAAAGACATTTGAAAGGAAATATGCTCTTGTTCATGAAGGAAAAGGTTTAAGATGGGCACTGTCGAGGCGATTAAATTTTACAAATGATAAAGCAAGATGAGCATGCAGAATATAATCGTAAAAAAGAGATGACCCGGAAGGAAAGCGATTTTAATATGCACTATAAAAGGCGGTCATGAACATGGAGCTGATTGCCAAATCCACAAATAAACAATTTCGATTATCTTGCACTGAGAATGAAAGCAAAAAGAATATTGAGAATGACCTCTTGCGTGGACGGACCTTCCACTCAAAAAAACCATTTCTCGAAATAATCATGCTTGAAGCTTGTGAGTTATTTAATTCATGTTGATGAGCAGGTTCACTGCAAGAAGCCCTTGGTGTATGCAAGTTTTCTTGTTAATTTAGAACTGGAAGGATTTATCTAATGAACAGGGTTAGGTGGTGACTAGCCAGGCACAACTACTCGGAGGTCTCATTTTAAATGCTTATGATAGAAAACGCAATTCCAAATTGCATTGGACAACTGGAATTGCTGCGGATATATCATTAAATATGATTGCTTCTTCAGTCACACATATTATTTTATTAGAGATGCCGGACACCTGTTCAGGTACAAATACTAAATTGCAACTCCCTACTTTAAAAAACACCACATGAGACATGAATGAAACACATCACCAACTCACGCACATGTTAAGAGCACAATACTTTAACCCCACCTTCACAAAGCCAAATATAGCAGCAAAGAAGTTTCACATGGAAAATATTTTTATTGCCTGGACCACATTACCCAAATAAAGGGCTAAACATGAAGGGCTTCTGTAAGCTGTGAATGCCAGGTGTCAAGACAGAGATGGGAGGACGACTAAAAGAAATAGTTTCCACAACCAACTCTCAAAATGGAGAACAAACTGACATTCATCTACTTGACTTGGTCGACTGATCCACAGATGAACCTAAATAGCCCACGTTTAGCCTTTATCCAATATTTTCTCAAAGAAGAGCATGATAGCTGTGGCCAATAATGTCGTATTCCCCATCCTCAACAAATGAGCAGAGCACCTCAAAAAGTCCAAACTTTACTTAATCTTCAAATCCAATGCTTTTCATGTTGACATCAGGTGCAGCAAGTACAAGTGATAATTTTTTTTATACACGTTCCAAGGTGTACCTACCCTGTGAATGAGTGATTGCATCTACCCTGTGCGATGAACAACACTTGCACACTGCGCCTGAGCAAACAACCTATACATATCTTGAGGCAGAAGGTAATGAAAGACGCTTCTGTTTGGCGTTGCTCCGTCTATTATTTGTTCCAATGTATGTCGTGTTACATTTCAATTACTTGCGTTCATAAGCAGAAAGCACTGCGTGTATCTCACGCATTGCAAGCAATGCTGCTAGGTGCTGCACATAACAAAAACTATTTAATAGATTCTTTTACGTAAATTTCGTCTTTAAAAGTAAGAAATTATAAACTCAATAAAATCTATTGGAAGTTTGGAACACCTCGGCTTACTTTACAAAATTCAGCTTTTGACCAATGCAACTTCCATCTAAATTCGCTAAAAGTAAACCAAAAGCATCACTATACAGACTTAATCTCTCCTCCGAGAAATGCTCTCAAACACATGGTGAGCAAACAAGTCACATTCATCTTGGTTTCGCTCAGCGGCATCTTCGCAGGAGTCAAAACTTCGAGAAAGTAAACAATTTTTTTACTTTAAGCAAAAGAAAGATCTCGCGAAATTTCATCGAAGTCGAAGCACTCCATGCATTTCAACATTACACTCGTTGACTCCATTCAGACAACAATCAAAGTCGACGCCCAACGAGCACGCCAATCCAAAGATTCTTTGCAGAGCTAAACAGAACAAAAGACAACAGAGATAAAAGCGATAAAGAGAAGGAGAGACGTACCTGGGTCTGCAAAATCATCACCCTTTTCGTCTTTCGCAGAAACGTGATGATCTTTCGAGACCAAACTCAGGAAATCCCTCTCCATCTCCACCGCGCAAGGATAAAAGCTCGCCGAATTAATGCAAATTCTCTTCTCGAATCACAGACATCTCCGGAGATGTGAAGATAAATTCTAAATAGCGAAAAAGGAAAGTCCGATACTCGCCGCCTCAGCTGTTGGAGTGAAGCAGAGAAATGCAACGAAAAACAGAGTGACGAAGGAGAAGAATGAGAGAAGAAGAAGAAGAAGAAGAAGAAGAGCTAAATCAATTTGCTTTTCCAAGTTGTCGTGCGATGTGGACCATCGGATTTGTACCAAATTGATTGGCACGGAGTTAGCTAACTGGCTGTTCCGGTCGAGGCAACCGGCTGCTCCCAGTTGCAAACCACGTGCGAAACGCACCACGAAACTCAAACCCCGTCGGTTTCTCTACGGGGCAAATATTGGGTGTGCCCAAATCAAGCAAGGACTTAGATTAAATAGTTTTCAGTCGTTTCCTAATCTTCGTAATGTAACTTACTGTTTTGTCCAATTTTAATTTCTAAGGACAATTCATCGGGGCCACCTTTACGGTGCAACGCCTAATTAAAGGAGGTCGTAACGATGGCCATTTTGTTGTAGCTATTTAATTCCGAATATCGAAAAAGGTTTTTAATGGAAATTTGAGACCGGTTTGTTGTAATTCAATGGCCACCAGCCCTCAAAGAATGATTGTGTGAGCGATACAATCAACCATTTTTCTTAACCAATCTGTCGAGAATAGAAAAAGAAGCATTGATATAGGTTGTATTAGTAATGCTAGATGAAATGTACGTGAATCTTCCGATTATGTAAAAAGTTAAGGTTTTCTTTTTTTTACAAACATAGCGAGCTCACTTTCCATACAAATTTTGAAATGGTCCGCCTCTATTGTTTTTAGCTAAGTCAATGCTCACATGAGAACGAACGACAACAAATACAGACGATGCTCCACCCGAATTCATCTTATCAAGAAGGAGATAATCACGATGTTATGTACAACTAATTTGCATTGTGCCACAACACCATCACTATCGACGAAGCAAATAGAAAATTCCAAGACGTCGTCTCTCCTATATATATATATATATATATATTCATAGATAAACGTGTTTTGTTAAACTATTAATATTCATAGAAATTTCCTTAAACTATTCCTGCCCATCATCACTCTATACATTAATATTTTTCTCCCTCCAATTGAAGTCCATATGCTAACTTGCGTAAACAACATTGCTAAGATTAAACCAATCATAGAGAAGTCAACGTTGCCTCTATCACTTGAGAAGCAAGAGTCCTAGTCCATTTCTATAATAAATCACTCTCGCAGGCCCCATGTGGATGCCCTTTCCCTTGCACGCTTCATGTGGCCATTGCACATGCAAAATCAACAGCAATTTACATAAATATAAAATTAATAATTGCACTTCTTTTTAAAGAAAAAAAAAACAAAGCACAAAATAATAATAATAAAAATAATAAACTTATCTAAAAAAGGGTATGGAAATTAAATTCTTTTTTTTTTTAGCCAAAAGAAGAGCACAATATCGTGGGCCAAATAAGACACGAACCTAAAAAAACTATACTTGTTCTTTTTTATGCTGACAACGTTAGGGTTCCCTCCTCCACGTTCATTCCTCTATTCGGGGTCCAAAGTGGACAACGGGACAAGATTCGAAATGCCTTCTGCGTTATGATGAAATTTTGACCTTCCAATTAATTTAATGGGCATGTGGGTGGCACAAGAGCCCAAAAAAAAAAAAAAAAAGCAAATAATAAAAAGGCAAATAAATGAGGTCAAAAAACGATGACAAAGAAAAATAAAACTGCAATATGGAGTTTGAATGAAGAACCCAAAATTGAAGGAAAAAAAAAGAAAGGGAACAAAAGAAGAGCAAGTTTGTGTAAAACATGGAAATGCATGGATCTTCATCAAATGTGAAATGCGACGATTAAGCAAATCGACTACACGGATAATCCTCTGCAGAAATGGTTCGCCACGATTCTAATAAGACCGGATACCCTTTGAAAAATGACTACGAGAACGGCGAACTATTCTTGACGTTGTTTGTGTTTGATTATTGTTATGGAAATAGGAGTAAAAAATTATAGTTAAAGAATTTTACTTTATTAGTCGAAAAGGGAATACGTGTATGTAACTTTTTTCTCTAATCGACCCGCCAGATCTACTTTAAAAATAGAGAAAAACAAGCGTGATGTTATTAGTTTTATTGCTTTTCGGAACCCTTTGATCTATTTGCACTGAACTTTGGGCTCTTGAAGCAGAGATGGGGCCGGGCTGAGCAGGCCTGTGAGCGACATCCATCGAACTTCTTGATCCATCATCCATACCCTCCAACCGCACATGAAGTTTCTTTCAACTGTCCGTGAACATCTTATTGTTTTGTTATGGCTAAGATTAGATTGATTATTTCTTCTGCGCCTTCCACTTAGAATAAAGAGTAATTTTAGCTTCCACCGCCAGTGTAACAAGAATTTCTTCACGGCTAGTCTTATCCACCTTCGATTCGAGATGAGTGGGAGAGTGAGCTAAATATAACAAGAGCCGAACAATCAGCAGCCATTGAATGTATGTTTGGCGATACGTTTTCAAAGTCCTTTTGGACCTCTAAAGGCCCTCGGGCAAATATGCAAATGCGTTTCGCAAAATGGTTTTTGCAGCCCATTTTGGGAAACGCTAGCTTTTTCAAGTACCCTCCAAGCGCCTTTAGCTCAAGGCAGCCTCCTATCTTCCTCACGGCCGGACCTCGCTCTCGCCTCTCTTCCTCATGCGTCGTGCCTAGAGATTGCGCTCGCATCTCTTCCCCACGCCCCCGGCGCTCGCCTCTTCTTGTCTACTGGGTTACATTCTCTTCGTGTGAACACTATACATGATGGATTTTGTTGGCTATCAGTGGCCCTTTTACTCAGTCAGTCTCTCTGATTTTGTCTCCTCCATCGCCCTCTATTTCCAGCTTTTCTGAACTTTTGCTCCTGCAGTGAGTTTTTGCTTCGTTGGTAGAATGGCATTCTGAAAGTGTAATCTGAGTTTCAGATTGAAAAATGGTAGTGTTACGGTGCTGTGATGCCCCCAAGAAGTGCTCCAAACTAGGTTGTTGCCTTCTGTTTATCTGACTTAAGTAACACCCCGTTACTTAGATTTACATTACATTTAAGTGGCACATGTTTATCTGACACCAAATGAAATACTTTACCTAAATGTATATACGCGGTATATGTTGATTAGATTTATATTACACTTGTGTCGGTAAACATTATTTGGGGTCATATAAAGAAGTTAGATATCATTTGCACGAGTTTCAACGTGGCCCTACACCTATGGGTAATCGAGAGGCATTTGACCATGCCCATTCCTTGTCACAATTTGAAATTGAGCGAGCATTTGGTGTATTAAAAGAGAAGTGGATGATTACAAATAAAATAACGGGTTATATGTATGAAAAGCGAGTGAAAATTGTCTACCGTCAATGGCTTTGTACAATTATATATGAAGAAATGCCACATCTAATAAGGATTTTGAAAGAGCGAATTTGGATCCCGATTATGGATATTCGGATAACCCCGATAATGTAAATGAGGGGGCAAGTGCTTCAAATGATAACTTATCTCCGAACATTGCACTTTTACGTGATCAAATAGCCATGAGTTTAGGAAATAGTCAAGGAGCTTTGCAATTTTTAAGGATAACGGGTTTATTTCCTCCGGAAATATGAGACTATGTTTCTTATAATGAAATTACTCTCTTCTTAATTGAGAAAGATCCACTTGATGTGCTTTTATGTTTATTGATTTGTTAATACGTCTCTAATACATTCCTCTCAGCACGAAGATATAAAAGTTACGGTTGTTGTTAATTTCCAATTTTACACAAATTAAAGTTAAAAAAAAAAACTTAAATTGGTCACACACAAAAGACTTTTCGAGTATATTTCTATCAAACGACCTCTTTCTTTAAAGTTGCTTCTCAAGCACTGTATCTTCCTATCGATGGAGAGTATGAACCATACCTCAAGAATAAATACATGTGAATCACCAAATTTGGATAGACCGGTCGCATTTACAAGTGAGACCTATCATTTTAAATGATCCGAATTCGTCTTGCGTCGCACTCACTGAATAGTGACAAAGATGTGCATAGAGAAGCATGTTTCAAGAAATTTTCATGAGGATCGGGAAGGGAATAGAGCCAGGACAATCATATGAGGACCAAAACATGTCTGCTGACTTTACAGCAATAATCCTCGGATTCTAAAAAAAGCACGAGTTTTGTCCTGAAAAGGAGCTCTCTTTATGCATCACTTTCATGATGAGCTCACCTGCTTTTTGTAAACCCTGACCAGCTGTACCAATCCAAAGCAATCAAATTCAAGCCAGCCTGACTCCGAAAGAATGTCGTTAAGGGATCATACCAATGATCAATCAGATTCCAACAAAGTCTTGGCATGTTCCTGAATCTCATTTACAAGAAATGCCAGAAAAGAAAAGCACGAAACCGAGCTCTTATGTAACCATTTCAGAGACGATTTACGCAAAGCCGAAACTGACTTCAGCCGCTAACAGAGACATGCCCTGCAGTAACTCTACAATCATGGCTTGCCAAAGGTTCCCTTCATGGGTTCAATCAAAACCCTGAACTCACCTTCAAGTTCGGTAAGCACGAGATGGTTCAGTACCAATCGAGCTCATCATTCCTGGAAAGAAAATAGATTGTTTGATGGACCAATCCAACCGAGAAAACACCAAGACCACTTGCTAAAGTGACTCTGCTAGTGAAAGAAAAAGGTTTGCCAAGGATTTGCATCATCGGAAGCAAATGCGGAAGTCGTAATTACAAGACCCATGATATCCCACAAGTGAAGCACTGAAAAAAACAATAGACTAGACCTGAGGTGAATTAGGGGAGAGGTAAATGTTCTTCTCAAGAAAATGCAGGCGTAAAGATCAGCTTTTTCTTACAACCTAAGAAGAATATGTTGACACGCTGATCAGGGGGCATTAAGTACCACACATCCTGGTTTCTGGCAGTGGCGAGACCTGAGCGATTCATTGAGAAGTCACGACCTCCACATCGTTGACCTGATCAGACCGCGGTCCATGAACGGGCAAGCTACGCCGAGACAACTCTTCAATTCGCCTCCTCACTTCCGGCATGGAAGGGCGCTGGTCAGGATACTGAGCCGCACAATCCATGGCCACCTGCAGGAGCTCGACCATCTCCTCCTCTGCGTTCTGGTACCTTAGGAGCTCGAGATCGAAAACCTCCGAGCTCCATTCCTCGCGGACCACTGACTGAACCCATCTTGGAAGGTCGATGCCTTCTTCGTTTAAGACAGAATTGGCCGGGGCTTTCCCAGTTAAAAGCTCCAAGAGCAAAACGCCGAAGCTATAGACATCAGCCTTCTGGGATACTCTGCGAGGGTCTGTGACTTCTGGTGCACGATAGCCAGCGACACGGGTGGGAGCAACTGAGGGGCCGACAATGTGAGCCAGGCCAAAATCGGAGAGGCGAGCATTGTAGGATTTGGTGAGGAGAACATTAGAAGATTTAATGTTTCCGTGAGATACATAAGGTCCTTGAGAATGAAGGTATTCGATGCCGTGGGCAACACCTAGGGCAATGCTGGCGCGTAATTCCCAGTTCAATGGAGTTCTTCCTGCCCCTCTGTTTCCTGCAGCATTTCATTTAAAAAATTGAGTAAAAAATAACAGTGAAAAAGATTGAGTAATGGAAGCAAAAAATTGTTGTTCTTCCTTTGTACTACATGACTTCACCGATCTCCCGCTAAGACTAGGGGGAGAATGAATAGACTAGAAGTAAATCTGGGGAATGGAATGTACAGGGTCATCAAAGAGTTTGATCACACCACATTGCTTCAAACTAATTACAGGATATAAAAGCCGCTTAAATTTGAAAAAAATTAAGGAATTAATTCAATCTGTGGAACAATCCAAGCAAAGAGTTGGGCAAACCGACAAAAACACAGCTCAAGTTCTACCTCAGCATGCTTATGATCCAAACAAAACACCCGAAAACTACCCTGCAATGTTTCTTTCTTCATGTTAAACAGGGAATGAACCTTAAATATATCACAAGACTCATCATGATAGTACATGCAGAAACTACTCTAAACTAAAGGGGACATTCAGAAACAGAATGGCTTACCGTGTAATTGAGCAGATAGGCTTCCCATCGGCATGTAATCGTAGACCAGAAGCTTTTCGTCGTTGCTGTAATAGTAAGCCCGGAGAGGCACCAAATTCTCATGATCCATTGCTCCCACGGCTTCAATCTTGTCCTTGAATTCCCCTGCAGAAATGTTCACATCCTTGAGCCTCTTCACCGCAACCATGTTTCCCATCTCCAGGACCGCCTTGTAAGCCGTCCCGAATGTCCCTTTCCCCAAGACTTCCGCCGATGCCCTCAGCAAGTCCTCCAAATCAAATGCCTTCGCTGTTTTCCCAAAGAAAACAAGTTTCTTCGCCCCACCGCCATTTGCTTCTTTCCTTCTGGTCCCTACAGTCAATGCAGCCGCAGCAGCAGCAGCCACCGAATATTCGCCAGTATCAGCATCCCCAGATGCCTTTTCGCCCTGAAGCACCATCTCTTGTTGCTTAAGCACTGCCATGTCAATCGACCTCGTCCTCTTGCTACCTCTCTTGCGGCACAAGAATATCACCAATATGACAATGAATATGAAAGCGAACACGCAGCCGATGGCAATGCCGGCAACAGCAGAGCCAGAAAGCTTCTTCCTTTTGCCGCCTTCACCACTCTCACCCCCGCTAGGTCCCATACTAGGCACTGTGACATCCTTCGAGCATGAAACGAGTGGTTTTCCACATAATGAATTACCCAGAAACGAAGCCGAACTAAACTTGTGTAAACCATCAGGAATTGAGCCACTAAGCAAATTATTTGAAACATTGAACTGCTCGAGCTTTGGCAGGCTCAGCTCGGCAGGAATCGACCCAGAGAGCAAGTTGTCCTCGAGGAAAAGAGTCCTGAGCCTAGTCAAGTTGTTGAAACTCTGAGAAATTTCCCCAGAGAGAATGTTGGAGGCAAGATTGAGCCTCGCGAGCTCGCGTAGACCCAACAGAGACTCAGGGATAGGGCCTGAGAACCGATTACCTTGCAAGTACAAGTTGCGCAAGCCGGTGCAAGAAGCGAGATCTGGAGGGATTTGGCCAGCGAGCGTGTTGAGCCGGAGCGAGAGTGTCCTGAGCTGCGTCAGATTGCCGAGAATGCCGACCGGGATTCGACCAGAGAGCGAAGCTCCGGGAAAGCGAAGAGACGCAACTCGGCCGGACTCGCATTGGACCCCTGCCCAAGAACAGGGGCTTTGCTGCTTCGCATCCCAGAGGAGCGTACGGCCACCGACCGAAGATCTCAGGGCAAGAAGCGCATTTCTGTCCGAGGCAAGGTCTTGCTCCGTGACGGGGAACAAGAATGAGGCGACAATGGTGAGCGCAACCAGGAGGGTCTTGCGCACTTGCATGTTTCAAGAAAATGAGAAGAAGAAGAAGAAGAAATTCTTTCAAGAAATGGAAAGAGACCAAGTACTCGAGGCTATTCAGTAAGCGCAAAGAGGGTGGTCGTGAGGATGAATGAGCTGCATTTTCTGCACACTCTCTATCTCCCTCCCTCCTTCCATGTGCGAGCTCTGTGGATGAGAGTGAAGAGTGAGAAAGTCCGGGCAGGTTTGGAGAAGACAGGTAACGACATTCATTAAAGGTAAGTTCAAAAGAAACGAACCCTAGCTCTAGACATCGTACTTCCTCTGTTCTGCTCCACTTATATAGTCAAAACCCCAACCACATGAAAAGCTTCTTTTCCATCTTCCCCCTCTCTAACTTCCACCTTCATGTGCCTTGAATGCTTGAGGGGCTGTCCATCTCTATCATGGACTTGGCCGAAAAATTAGGTGTTCAATGTGAACAAGTATCATTTATTCTTCCCCGTGCACCCCACGGAAAATTGTACAACCTTTAGTATAACTCATGCGAAATCTGGCTAGGGTTCGAATCATGGTACTTGTGCGGTCGTTTCGAAGCTAATCCTTAGGCATAGAAATAGGTATACATGCATACAACACAAAAGTCGGAATTCGTCGTGCCATATGAGTTAAGATTGTTGACTTCGAAACTCGAAACCTATCGTAAAATCTATCATCGTCAAAATAAGAATGTCTACATCGTGAAATTAAGAATGAGAATAACCAATCATAACGCGAAATTAGGGAAAACTCCATTTAACGTCGTAAAGTTCTTGCTAGGCTATCCATTTCATCCTTTTTAAGTAGGGAGAGATAGAAAGAGAGTGAGGGAAAGAAGAGTCTCACCTAAGTAATCAAATATGTGAGAAAAAAGAAATTTATAAATTTTGCTGATGGGATGATCCATAAATATTCAATGAATAAAAAAAATTTGAGGCCTCATTTTTTTTTTCTTGCGTATGTCTCTAATTGATATCTTGAAGATATTTCTCATTGGGTATTCTGAAGCGCCAATTAGTATAAGTTTATTTTATGAATGATTCAGAAAAAAAAAAAACTCAAAGAACGACATGATCCTCAATCGAATGGCGGATATCGATGTTCCGAAGCGAGGCATCAAACATAACATTTATTTTGGTTCATGGGAGAAAATTTCAGATCATGTTTCAACATTAATTATGTGGTTCTCCTAAAGTGTTCTCCTAAATTTAATTTGGACCGTCGGATCTGCAGGGATCTGTCATTTTTTATGATCCAGATTCGATGCCATAGTTTATAAGGTCCAAGAGAAAATCAGCTATTGCACTCGCTTTAGAAAAGAAAACAGAAGAGGAAAGATTCGAATGGGCAGGACTGAAGCAAAGCAGAGTCCACCCCACCCGGCACAAGAGGAGGGCATTTTGGTCTCTTTAGTACAAATGTTGTGGAAGCAGTAACAAAGAATGTGGAAATAGCATTGACCCCCACGAAGAAAATCGTACTCAATTTTGTCATGAACCATTGTATCATTCCCTATTTCATATCATTTGCATGCTAGCATTTTATAAACCAGATTATTTACTTTCTTATTTCACATAAAGGGCTAGTTTAGTTGCCTTCTTATTTGCCCGTTTAATCGGATTAAATTCATTGTAGAGCAAATCCTGTAGCAAATGGCCAGCGATGGACCGCACAAGGGAAAAAGAGTCGTAGAAGTTTTGAACCTATTGTGTTTGAGCCAATTTAATCTCAAATCTTTGATTGTGCCAATTTAATTAGAAACCTTTTGGCCTAGAATCCTTTCGATTAGTTTTGGCTCAGTTATTGCCGGCACGGATGCCGAACGACCCACGTAGCGCGATCGGCGCCGACGTAAACATTTTTAAATAATAATATTTTGATAATTTTCTAATTTTTTTTAAAAAATTTCAGGCTTTTTTTTTTTTCCTCTTTCCTCTAGTGGCCGGCGAGGGCAAGGCCTCCCTTGCCGGATCCGGCAAGGACGACACCCGGCGAGGCCAACGTCGTCTCCTGTCAGCCTCGCCAAGGTTTGCCCTCGCCGGCAATCGGAGGAACAAGGGAAGAAATAAAAAAATAAATAATTATCAAAATATTATTAAAAAAAATGTCCACGCCGGCGTTAGCCGTATCACGTAGGCCGTCCAATGTCCATGTTAACAATATGAGGACAAATCGGCTAAAAGGACTGAATTGGCATTAGGTTAAAAGGTTTAGAACTAAACTGAAACAATTAAAAGGTTTAGGACTAAATTCGCACAAATGCAATACGTTTAGGTATTTTACACCTTTCCCCCTAAAAAAGGAGGCAATTCATCATCAGTCCAGCCCGTTTCAAGCATTCAAGACGAAAGTGCTTCAGAAAGCAAAATCAAGAAAGTTTACGGGGCCGTCGTCACGTTGATGGGTGATCAGTATCATTGGAACCTACATACCATTCAGACGTAAATGCTGGTTGGGACAGTTGAGCTCCCTCCTCATTTCCCTAACCTCCTTTGGTGTTTGAGTCACCTCTCGTCTGAATCACATCTCATTTAAAGAAGAGAATTAAGAATCTTCTTCGACCGGCCGCGATGCATCGCATGAAAGAAACCCAAACGTGCGAGCAGGAGCTGAGGATTTATGTTTCTTTCAAACGCTTGGGTTTGATGGAGAGCAGTGATGACCCGAGCGTGGTTGGCGTGGTTTTAGTATCAGCTGTAATTGTTCCAGTGGGACTGGTTCGGCTGTCCAACGTGACAAGCCCCGCACGAAACTTCAACTTTAACTTTGTGCTGCAAGGTCTTTTTCTCCTAAATGCAACAGCTTGGATTGACTCCCCAAAAGGTTCGGCTGAGCTGTCGGAGGGGTTCGGTTCCGGTTCCAATGCGGTAGACCTCGTGTCGCGAATCACGGTGATCAGAGCTTTACCCAATGCACGACGATAGAGCGAACAACCGCTGGTTTCACAGTACCGGAACACAGCACACGGTGATTGCCTTCTTCACTAAGTATGCGGTACAAATCCTGAAACGCAAACATTCAGATTCTGCGTTTAGATGCTACCTGCAACAATTGACCAATTTTCATTCTCAAGCGTTCATTTGATGTGGATGTCGATTCTCCCTAGTCTCTCTCCCTTGTGATCCATCTTACGTCTTGAAGGATATCGCCGATTTTGCCGGAGAGAGAACACCACGAGCAAGACAATTCGACTAGAAAGAGATGACGGTCATAACTTGTGCCGATAGCAGCTTCTCATATATAAAAACCAACCGTACAACGGGAGATGTGCAAAGCACAGATTCACTAGAGACGGATCTCCGTTTAACTAGGTAAACCAATCAATCAAGGCTATTAAGAACTACAAGAATTGGAAGTCGCAGATGCTAAAAGCCGAAGAGAATAAGAAGCCTGGGGTTGAAAGAAGCACATGTATGTGAACTGAATGAAGGATTCGACTATTCAAGTGCTGCTCCCTTTTTGCCCATGAGCGATGCCGAAGTTCGATCCTTGGAGAGCCAAAACAGAAAATACACCATCACTCTGATGCTCTGCGTTTACTCTTAAGAAATAATTGTCACAAAATCCTGCATGCAGTTTATGTGGAAGTAGGCCTTAACCAGATATTACTCCCAATAGTTTGATACCGATTGATTAAAAAATCCGTAAGAACAGCCATTTGGATCGCCCGACGTGCTATCCTTTTCTCGCTTTCAGTCCCTAGATTTCATTCATTACGTCCCGACGCAAACTTAGGTGCGTCTATCGATCAACTGTGCATACTTTTCCTCGCTAATCACCCCGTTCAAGATCCATCGATCATCTGTACGCAACCGCCGATTTATCTAAATCCATTCACGATGTGATTCACCAAAGTAACGGAGAAACAGAGCTGTCAAGAGCCAGTCACTCAGTAATTTGCTTTAAAAAATCATTCGGTGATGAAGTGTCTTCTGGTGGGTCTAGTTATTTCAGTCGACAAAAACCATAGAAAGAAGAACCGGAGCGCTTGCCTCGTGCTAAAAACCTTGGACGGTTACCTAATAAGAAGACGATTCCTTCAAAACTTTGCAGCTCTGCCGGGAAATATGAGACGCGACTCCTTCAAAACACTTACTTGTCCCAAGAGACTTCGCAGCATGCATGAATCACAATTCATCAAAGTCGCCGTTGAACTTTGCCTTTCGAATTGGAACTTATGTTAATCATATGTCAAATACTCTGCTTCTTCCATATTTATAACCCGTCTTCCGAATTTGACTTAATCTACCACCCTCAAGTTCTAAACGAAGTAGCTGAATGTCAACCGATCACTAGTGCTCCTAAAATTCAAACGTTGAGATACCAAATGCCGATTGCTAACCACAAATATATCCGTGTTAAGAATGTCAAACATCTCATACTTTCTCCTTCGCAAATCTACATTTACGGAGAAAGTCAACGGAGTTCGTTGTCATTTTTCTCTCAGCTTCAAACCCCGCTATCAAGAGTCGGAACGCAGTTAAACAACTAATCTCAAAACTGTTGGACATTCTAGAAGGATCACCGGCATGTACATGCAGAAGTTGATGCACTCTTGGTTCATTTCCTCGTGTTCCATTATGTGTATGTACCCTATTTGTTTCAAGTCAAAACAGCAAGCAACGTGGATGGATTCACAGAATCTCCAAGAAAAACAACAACAGAATGTGCAAATGGAATAAAGAATCAAGAGACTAGATGATAATGAATTAAAGAATGGGGGCAAGTTTTGTACATGTACAGAGATTATTTCCCTAAAGAGATCCACAATTCATGGGATCTTCCACCAATAACCTACAACTAGAAGTTGAGGAAGGTAAAAAGAATGAAGGAATAATTGAAAGGAAAAAAAAAGGGGGGGGAGGGGGGAGACACCCGACACCATCCATCCTACTTCACAGTTCACAACACTCATATGTGATGATCATAGACTTTTGCCTTCATGGCTCTTGAGGACAACCTTCTCAGCTACAAATTTTTCTGTTTCTAATCTTCAAAGCACTTTGAAGGCCCACCAGAGACATTCTATGCACGTTGTCTTTCAACCGCATACCCATTTTGTTGCTGCCTCAATTTTTGAACTAGTAATTCTAGAGCTTCCTTCATCCACAGCTGTTGACACAATTCTTTCGCTTCGTCGGCTGTCACCTGCAATGTGCCAGAAAAATCCATAATTAAGGCTCGCTCCACCTCCCTTAAATAGTCGCCATTGCCGATTAATAAAATCAAACTGGGTGCACAACCGTGCAAATACGTACCCATAGTCTTTGGCGGATATGCTTCTCCGGCCAAGAATCGAGTTGCTCCTCAACGAGTAAAGGGAACATATGCCCATCGTGAAAGCTGCCATTGCTTTTGCTCTTGTATTGCCATTTTCCCAATTTACCCTGCAAATTTCAAACCGAGAATCAGCACCCAGAAAGCAAAATCGCACAGAATTCCACCACCATCTGGGTATATAACGAACCTCAACAGTGCCCGTTACTCCGGCTTCTTCCGCGGTTTCGCGCAAAGCGGCCTCCTCTATAGTCTCATCGATTTCCCATCCTCCCTGTAGAGTCACATTGCAACGCGAAAACATTTAATTCCCTCACAGATATTCAATCACACAACTACAACGAAATGGATAAAAGCCGGTCACTTCAACAGTGGCAAAGCTCGAGAATTTATATAGTACCTTGGGAAACATCATTCTCTTGCCCTTCTGTGAACTGACCACAAGAAACTCTAATTCTTCACCCCCACCGCCAGATGATTGATCGGTCTTCTTGTATCTGTAGGGTATGCATCTGCAGGAGTCAAAAGAAGAAGAAACGTGTCAAAAATTTGAGTTTCGTCCCAAAAATATCAGCAACGAGTTACGGAGGCACACAAAAGAGAAAATAAAAATGGGAAAGAAAAAAACACCATCACAAAACAAATTAGGCAGATACCCAGTTTTCCATTTTCTCTCGGCTGATGAAATCGCCGTCAAAAATCAAAACTTTGCACGCCACTACAAACCCCAGGAACCGCAGAGAGAGTTTGCGTACAGAGGGAGGGGGAAAAAGAACGCACCCGACGACTTGCCGGCGACCTTTGTCGTAGCGCTGCAAATGCCTGCCCGTGCGGGAGACCAGAGAAACCACGTCCTCAATCTGGACGGAGAAGAGATTTCCGGGGCTTTTCTTGGGCGAGAAATGGAGGAGGAAGTTCAAGAGGTTCCTGGAAAGGGAAAGACCCATAGCGAACCGGAACAGTGTGGGAATTTTCCCCCGATTCTTCTTCTTTGCCCGAGGGCGATCGACGAACCTGCGGCTGAATTTCGCTCGCGGATTCTGCTGGAGGGAAGGAGAGACGGACGGCCTTTTGCTATATTGGGACAACCAGAAAGAAACCACAGCGAAGCGTTGTCAACAACTGTGTCAACAAATATCCCGAGAAGGGGGTGTGGAAGACGATAGAAGTTGGAGCTGTGTGTTCTTCTCGAGTCTCGTTTTATAGAATTTCCGATTTCCATCGGAGAGGTGGGGGGAAGCCGAAACAAAACAGAGAGAGAGAGAGAGAGAGAGTAGGAGAGCCCACGCGCGTATCGTGGCGATTGAATGCGACGGTTGAACATCTTCGCACGAAAAAGACGAACCTCGTTAACGTTCCCTCCCAAGCGGTTACTCTTTTGGAATTTTTTGCTGTAAATATCAAAGTTCTTCTTCATCGTTTTTTGCATGTAGCCCCGTCCAATGGAAAATTATAAATAAAGATCTGCAAACTGCAATGCGTTTTATTTTTCCAAAGATGTATCTGAAATATGTATTATTTCAATTAAGAACCCGAATCGTCTTTATTATTCAAAGAATGACTTGATTAGAGAATTTTCGTCATATTTTTATTTTTTCTTTTATTTATTTTATTTTCTTTTCCGTTATTTTTTTGCCCTTCCTTTCCGTCGATGGACGACCACCGGCGAGGGTCGCCTCGCCGCGGCTGGCGAGGGCTTGGGCAAGGCGACCCTCGCTAGCAACCGGCGAGCCCTTGCCGGATCACCACATCATCTTCTTCTTTTTTTTCTTCGCGACCATGATTGACTATGATTTTGACACCTCTTAGCGGGCAGCACGGGTCACCTCGCTTGGGGCCGTCGAGATGAGCCCTCACCCGATCGGGTGAGGATTGCCCTAGCCGGCCGCAATAAAGGAAAAAAGTAAATGACGAAAATACCTTTAGTAATGCTCTTATTTGAAAAAATAAAAACATTTCATGGCCTTTATTTGAAATTTTCTTTCATTCAATTACCAAAAGATTTGCAAATGACCATTTTAGATCTCATAAGTAGAGAGCTTGAGCAAAAACCAAAACCCATAAGCAAGTAGATGTGACATTGGTTAAACTTGTTCTTTGCATGATAATCAATTACTTGGTGCGTTGCTTGAAAAGGAATATTGATGGATGTATGTGTGTATATATATATGTCTCCGAAAAATAATTAGTGCAAAAAATCATGCATTGTTTAACAACACACACGTTGCTCTTAGGTTTGATACCAAATCGAGGGAAGTTCCAAATTTGAACATTTTTTGCCAAGGGATGGCGACTTTCGACTAAAGTACATACGACATGGTTGAATTTGTTCTTCCGACAACTTTGTAAAACCCCCCCCCCCCCCCACTCCCGGGCTAATCTTGAAAATTAGTTTGCAAAAGCGAATCACAAGAGAATTGAAAGTATTTATCCAAGTCAATGAGCCCCCAATGCTATTATTTCCTAATATGTCCTTATAACTATGGAGTGTGTGAACTATTTGAATACTCGACTAGCTTTTAGCAAGTGCGGTGATTTCCCAACCCTTTTCGGGATTGGACTATTATTAGATTTTACTTACTTAGTTAAGGAGACGGATTTTACTCTAGCTTCTCCGACAAAGGAATACTTATCGCTAGTAGCGGTAATCGAGAAATTATTTCACGATTGTCCAATGCAAATCCAACTCAATAGTCATAAAAAGATCGTGCCAAAATTAATGTCACAAATTGAGCTAAATAAACACCAAAAGTGCTTATGTCGATCGCATCGAACGAGGCTTTGGATCGTGGTCGGGGCCGAAAATCGAGCCAAGTCAACTTATCATCACGACAAAAAAAAAAAAAAAGGGGGGGGAGGAAAAAGAGGAGAGATGAGCAGAGCGTGAGGGACACGCACGTGGCGGGGGAGAGTGGGGGAAAAGGCTGGAGGACGGGGGAGTGGTGCTTATCCTACGGAAGGGAAGGGAAAGGAGGAGAGGGACGTGGACGCGTCAGGGACGTCGCTGTCGAAGACAGGAGTGGAACAGGACAGAGCTGAGCGAGAAGCGACAAAGAATGAATGAATTGTTGGGGGGAAAAAAGCAGCGTTGCGACGAGAACACTCGGTTAACTCGGTGTCTCCGCGATTCTGAACGCGCTTTCAGCGTTTCGCCTCTGAACGACGACGATGACGACGACTACCGTCTGGGCTGACCCGTCTTTCTCTCTCCTTTTCATTCTACTAGAAGCCCACGCCCCCTGGATATTCCCCATAAGATTGGCGTGGGGGAGGTGGGTCACCCGACCCGACCCGACTCGCCGTCTTGAGCGCGGTCACTTTCTCCGTGCCACACCGGCGTGGCAAGTACACCAATCGCATCAAACCATGCGTCGATTCGTGGTGGAGTGTTCTGTGAATAGTCAATTGCACTTCAGTGGAATTCGACCAATTACGCGTGCCGCTCGTGATCTCATCTGTCTCCGCTCTTTTCTCTCTCGAGGGTATCGATTCGATTCGATTCGATTCGATGTTTGAGTTGATATTTCGGACCCAAGTATCCATCGCCATGGCATCGACTGCGTGGGGTCACTCACAAGTCAGTTAAATAAGGCCACTTCATTCACCTGGTGTGTTCTTAAAGATCTCAAGATTAGAAAGGGTGTTTCTCTTACACGAAACTCTCCGACCCTTAACGTGATCGGGCAGTCACGAAAAAGTTGGGAAACAAGTGATAATCTTAGTTGTTTACGTACGATGGTTACGTGGGGCTGAAGCCGTTGGCGGGTCACCTCGTTCCTCTTTTCACCTTTCTTCTGCTGTCTTCTTCTTCGTCTCCACATTAGCAGGACGAAAGCATGCTCTGCTGAACAGCTGGCCTCACATGGCCAATCTCCATCACTTCCAAAAAGACATGGTTAGCAAGCAGAGAGGCCCCATTCAATTTGAGAATTGGGCAGCAAAGGGGCTTTCCTCTTTCCGTGGAGCACGGCCGCGAATCCGATACAAATGACGGAGGAAGTGACGGAAGTCTGTCGCCCTCAGGCTCTCACGGTGCTCAATGTGAAGCTTTGAGAATTTTATTTTTATCCAATCAAGCCTCAAAACTTTGATATTTGTATCAATTCAGTATATCATATTAATTTTGATTAGAAATTAATAACGTGAACGCCGGCCGTCCCGTGGACACGACCAGCACTAAGGTAGACAAATTGCTAAAAAAATTTTAATGTTTTTTCAATTTACTTATTTATTTATTTACGCTCTACTTTTCATTTTTTCCCTCTAAAGTGGCTGGTCACTAGTGAGGGCCTGACGACCCTCGCCGACCATAGTAAGAAAGAAAAGAAAAAAAAGTATAGAAAAGAGACAAAAAAATTTTAAAGAATTAAAAAATTAAAAAAGTCGAAAAAATTTTAAAATATGATCAAAAATTATCCTCGTTAGTGCCCGAGCGATGAATCAACGACTAGTGTGAACGATGCAGGACATGATGTAGGACACGATGCAAGGGCTTGACAACTCATAATAAGATTGAGAAACATTATAAAAGAAAAAAATTTAAAATTTTCAATCGAAAAAATTAATATCGGATGGACTAAATTGAAACAAATGTAAAATGTTTGAATTTCAATCGGCAAAAAAAAAAAAAAAAATGTTTATAATTGAACTTGTACAATCGCAATAAGGGTATGACCCTTTTGGTATTTTTCCAGATATTTTGATCTATGAAGCTTCATATTGAGTTCGTGTGTCTCGTCCTCCGAATTAAGTACTGTAACTTCTGGACGCGCGGGCTAGGGTTAGTAATTGAATTTGATAAGAATGGAAATTGATAGGACTTATTTTGTATTAGTTATCATAGCCATGTATCACGGCCCAGCAAAATCCTCGTGCGAGGATGGACCGTGATACGATCAACCGGGCATGCCGCGATGTATCCCACGAATCATCCCATGATCGGGCACAGAGATCGACCAGGGACAATCCAACTTAGCCGAGTGTTAAATAAGACGGTCGAGAGGATGAGTCAGTGCATGAATCACTGCACAACCCAACGCATGAATCAACGACAGGTGTGCACGATGCCGGACACGATGTAGGACACGATGCAGCATTCAGCCAGAACGATGCCACGTATCATGCTTTGCATGATGCAGCGGCCGACCAGAAACAGTTCGACTTGGCCGGGCATGGTCCCAAGCGACCGGCCGAATGAACGCGCTCCTCACATTTCAAGAGGCCTTCTAGAACAACCAATGGGCTGTCCACACAATCGTTTGGCTATGGGGAGACCAAGAGACCCACAAGGGGCGAGCCACAAAAGACGAAGCATGGGAAACCCAACCAAGCAGGACAAAGGGAATAGGACGAATAGAAAAAGACGAAACTTGTGGAACAAGGGCCATCGGAAATTCTGCCCCTTTGCAGTATAAAGGGATAATGATACAAATAGTCTATGAACTTTGACTCGATGTATAATATGTTTTTTAAATTTTGATTCAATGTGTAATGTAATTTATGAATTTTTAATTTGACCAGTATGGTCTTTGAACATTAATTTCAAATTTATCGATTAAGTTGAACATGTTCCAAAAGTTTAGGAATCACATTAGTCGAATTAAAAAGTTATAGATCATATTACACATTGGGTTAAAATTCATAGGCCATATTAATCAAATTAAAAGTTTATGAACTATATTGCACATTGGGTTAAAATTTAGAGACCATTTGTGTCATTTTACCTAGTATAAATAAGGAGTTCCCCCTCATTATAAATCACCTTGTACACACAACTTCAAGCAATAGACTCTCATTTTCTCTCCCATAAATCATTCTCACGGTTCTCTCTCTTCCTCTCTATGATTCGAGCATGCGTGAGCGAGTGAACGATCCTCAAGTCAAGGTTGATTCGAGCAAAATACCCATCCACATAGCCTCGAGTCGCCACAGAGTCGTGGTTCGAACGCGGGTCTGTGACCCATGCTTGTTGTGACGACCTCATCTCTTCTTGTACAAGATGTTTTCCGGTTTGCTCTTATACATGTCAAGGCTCAAAAGTTTTTCAATTAAGGTTTGCGCAACGAAAAGAAGAAGCCAACAACGAACCTCCTCATCTTAGTCTCCGGGCTTATAGCACGAAAAGATTTAGATTGCGAGGCTCGAAAGGTATTGAGATGGAATGCGCTCTTGTAACAAAGAAAAAGAGATTCTCCACTAAGTGAAGATCGGATAATGACGAACACTCGTAGCAATATTAAAATTTATACTTCGATTCTTCATGTCTGTTAAGATTATGTATATATATCTCTTTTCATTGTGCATATCCCTAGTTGATTTTATAATTGGTATTATGTTTATGTTATAACCTTGAACATTCATCAAATAAAGCTCGCTGCTCATGTACTCTTAGTCTTCATTATGACACAAATCCAAATATACAGAAATTTCACCTATTAGAGGAAAAGTGTGAAAAAAAGTTGCAAACTTATTGTATTAATGTCAATTCAGTACTAAACCTTTTAGATATGTCAATTTAGTCTTAAACCTTTTATATTTGTGTCAATTAGGGCGGAAATCGTTGACGTGAACGCCGATCATTCTACGTGGTACTATCGGAGCCGAGGGCGAGCCAAGGTCGTTGGCCCTTGACCCTCGCCGACACTCAATAAACAAAAAGTAAAGAAAAGAAAAAAAAATGGGCGAGGGGGTCATGGCCCTATCCGGCTCTGGTCTAGGCAAAGGCGCTTTGGCGGGGGTTGGTCGGCGACCCTTGCCGGCCCTTAATAAAAAGAAAAAGGAAAAAACCAAAAAATAAAATAAAATAAAAAATTATAAAAAAATATTTACGTCGGTGCCGACCATACCATGTAGGACGATCAGCATCCACGTTAGCGATTTCCTGTCAAAATTAGCCGGATGGACTCTATTGACATAACTACAAAAAGTGTAAGTCTGAATTGGCACCAATGCATAATGCTTAAGACTCTCTCTCTTTTTTAACACTTTCCCTTATCTATCGAAGTTAGACGATCTTGAGATGCACGTCGCAATCTCCTCTCTTTGTGCTGTTTTCCAATAACGACTCTAATATCGCTACCAAATACCCAATTCGTGCTTCCACTCTCTCTATTCTCCGTTTCTTTCCTTTCCCGAAAGATCGGCAAGAGACTCTTGGCCTCATATTTTAGTCAATGTGATTCGTACACAGCACGCCGAACTCTGTATAGGCTCGGACCTCTAATCATTTCTTTCGTTCATGTAACGTTTTACTCGAAAATGCAAAAAGACAAAAAAGAGGCGTGGGAGCAAGTTGATTCCCTTTGAACCTCTAGAATCAGCAATCTAGGGTTGGCGTGCACGATCCTTGATAGTACATATCTTAAGTCATCGGTGACCACATGAGTTGCTAGAACATGTAACCACTATTTATAGGGTCAATTACGACGGGGTCTAGGGCATCTGATCGAGTTTCGAGCAAAGACGAAATCGGTATGTAATCAAGTGGTCCTCCGCGTCGAAGCGAGCTAATTTCGTATTATCATGCTTTTTAAACAACATCAGCCGTGCCAACAGGCATACAACCCTATTGGTAAAGGAATTGGGGACGTGGGCCGGACAATATCAGGTTCGGATTCGACACGTACATAAAAAAGAGGAGCGAGATAAAAAAAAAAAAACACACACACACACACACACACACAAAAAGAACATCGGTCGTGAAGTGAAACTTTATATGATCATAGCCAACTGTTATAAAAGTCTAAACACTCTTATGGAAAGCATGGTGCAATGGTGGGAAAATTCTAATATCACATAACAGAAATTAAACAAATTGTCGAGTTTAATTTTTATTTTGGCCAAAAAAAGGAAAAAAAGAAAGGAGCATCTCTTTGGCAAATATGCCAATTCGGTTCACTTTATTCCGATGTCCCATATGCTCGTCGATAAATATAAATGACAACATATCGATTTTTTCCCTTTTTTTTTTGCGCGTTCGGGGTTTCTTGTGAATGTTCATAACGGTAAGAGAATTGATTATATAATAGTTTTTGGGTGACTGTTATACTAACATTCTATTTTTAATCATAATAAAATAATTAAAAATTATTGTGAAATCCACTTTTTTTAAGTATCTAAAGTTCATAATATATTGTTATTCTTGTGGTTACCCAATTAGTCCTCAGACAAACTATGGACACGACTAGCAACCACTTAGAAGTTGCCCGTGAAACAAACGAATCGGCATTTGTCCTCACTCGTGGTCGTGCATTATCGTGTCCAAAAAAACAGCAGGGCATAAAAAAAATATCTTTTTTTGACTGGAAATTTATTATTATTTTATTTTTCGACAAGGCGACGAGGGAAAGAACCAAAAAAAAAAAAAAAAGGGTATGACTATGACCCTAGAAAAAGTTGATGGACGGGCACTAGCCTTTGTCCTTTATCCTTGCTTAATTCTTTGTCCTCATCATGCAACAGCATCGTGCAATTGGAACCTTTTTGACTTCCTCCTATATGGACCCAATAATTACAAGCATTCCCAGCTCGATTGACCCTCTATGCCCTTTCTCTACAAAAGAATCTAGTGCTACCACAAGCATCTAAGCATCGGATGCCCCCCCCATTAATTACGAGAATCCAACTTGGGGTTTTCTTTACGGGGCAACCGTTTCGTCGAAAAGGGATGGTCCACGAAACACCTTTCACCGAAAGTAATTTTTCGACTTTATTAAAAAGATTCGGGTTCTATGTAGTTTCGGATAAGGAGTCTCAATGATCACAAAGAACGGATATCCGTCGTCGAAATCAGTCGACGATGAAGTACAAAACACTTTGCCGGAATTCGATTGACGATAAAGTGATATGGTGGAGGGATGCAACGTCGAAATTCAAAGAAGGAGCTTAAAACTATAACTAAGATACACGCCGAAATTTAGTCGACGGCGAAGCATGTGAAACCACGACTAAGCGGGAATTGGTGTGTATTTGAATTGCGAAAAAGGAAAGAAAAAAGGGTAAATTTGCTAGAACATTGAGTTTTTTTTTTATTGATTGTAAAAAGTTTACGAAGAGTAAATGTGACTATTTAAAAGCCTACGATCGATGGTAACGAACGAATTACACAATTCACATAGATAACTTTGAAAATCTCCTCAAATGCAAATTAAAATTCGACTTGCTAGCTGGGAATCAAATGCGTGGATAATCACGATACGATGCCTTTTTAGCATATCGGCACGCGATTAGTCGGGAACGTGATCAAGTTTTGGCGCATCAAAATCCAAGTTTCGAACTCCCATTTTTTTGGATGTAATGAAACCGGTTATGAGCTGAAAAGTGGGTCGAACCAAACCGGCCTGATAAGGGAGATACTTCACGGTATCCCAAGCCCAACAGAGGCCCAAGTTTGATCAAGCCGTTCCATAAGATATGGTCTAAACACGACGACCAAAATGTCTACAATCGCTCGTGGGCCTCAAACATTCATGGGCCCATGGGCCCTGGGTACAATAACTTTGTAATCGGGGTTGACTTCCTCCGGGCTCGGGGCTTTGTGATTATGAAGTACCCAAAGATCATTGTAACTCGAGGTTGGTTCGGCCTATCTTCCAACGGATAGGGCTGCAAACCTCGAGACTTATTTTATATCGATCCGAGACCGACCCTCAAGCCCTCCCAATTTCTATCGAATTTTTTTTTTCCTCCCCGGTGAGAAGGAAATACCGTAAAGACTTCCAGCTTTTCGTTAAATCCTTTTTAAGGATGTGCCCGGTCCACCTCTTATTGCTAAGCAAAGAACAAATATTAATAAAAAAAATCAAGAACGGTGACGTCACCTCGACAGTGTGAATCCGCCCAAGACTCTTCTGGGAACTTGGGCTGACCAATTCGCTTAGGTTTTTCGAGGTTTCCTAGGAGTTGCGTGCTTTGATTTGGTCGCCATCCTTGACATCCTTTCCTTCTAGTCGTTCACGAAGTCTTCCTGCGAAAGAAGCCCGTGGCCTTTCGCAGACTTTTTAATTTTTCGTTTCCTGCATTCTCGTTTTCTCTCTCATACAGGAGACCGGGAGTGCGCCGTTCTTGAAGTCAACGCGGATGTCTCGGTCGCCGTTCTGGGTAAGCGTTCGAACTCCCCACCGGCTACCAAAGAAGTTTTTCTCAGAAAAGGCGTTTTGGGTGATTCACGTGTTCGATCCGTAGCGATGGCGAAAGGGGTCTGACCGAGTAACAAAGACGGTCCGGCTTTGTATTTCTTCTATTATTCTACCTTTTTTGACCGAGTATTTGCGCCGCGTCATGCTTGATCATAAGTTTAGTTTGGTACTCGTGTACTTACGATTTACGTAAATGCATAGTACTATGTTTCTTTAATTCACAAACAAAAGCACCCGACTCTTCTTCGACTTCAAGCAAGCGACCGGAAGCTTGTAATTAAATCGTATATTTGTTCGGGCCTCTTGCCCATAAGTTAGTCCCTTGTTTGAAAGGGTTTTCTTTATTGGCTTTTTATACAATTCACAGCCCGTGTAACTCTTTTGTTACATGCGTGCTTAGTGTTAACCATTTACAAGAGATCGAGTCCATCTTTACCTTTTCATTAATAAGGCTGTCGGGAATGGAAAAAGTTAAAACTTGAGACATTACGCTAGTTAAATAGTTTTTAATCCTCTCTCTCCTACCATTTTATCAATCGGAGAAGCGTGACATCCCCGAAAAGTTTTAATTCGTCATTGATCGATGTTGATGGACAATGTAAATTGTGGAGGCCCGCTCGGGGAACAATCGTGACGTAATCGCAAACTGCGAAGCCAATTTGCATCCACAAACCTTCCAATTCGTCACTCCCTACGAATAACGAGTAAAAAAAAAAGCAACGACGACCAATTACTTCGCTGATTTCTTTCCCTCCCCATCTGCGTTTGGCGAACGAAGCCACACCCACCCCGCCACGTGGCCCCAATATCAACTCGCCACGTTTCGGGCATGAACCTGTGTCCGGGACGCAATTGGTTTTGAGGTCGGACCATGATGAGTCACACGGCCACGTGGCCGCGCTTGCCGTGGGCTTCACGCAAAACGAAGGGTTGACCACTTGCCTCGCCCCCACCCCCACTAACTAACTTAACCGCCGTCGCTCGCCGTCGCCACGCCATCCGGAACGCCACGTCATCGGGCCGATCTTCTCCACTTTCCCCCATGAGCACCCCCATAGTCGGCTGAAATTTCAGGATTGCCCCTCCGCCATGGAAAAGGAAGCAGCATGAAACTTGAAGGTCTACGCTTTGGGGAGCGAAAGGATTCAGCGGGAGACTGTCCTAATGAATTTGAAAGCAGAATTGAAAATTATCAAGTTAATTAATCGAGTGGGGACCCAAAAAAAAAAAAGAGAGAGAGAGAGAGATTCCAGTCTGAAAATTGATGGAGGGCCTTTGACAAAAAGATCCTATGACCCAAAATTTCTTACTGTATTAATTTTTCAGAAAGCTCTGTTGCCCCTACAAATTTAGTAAACGTGGACCCAACCTGGCCGTGGTCTTTTCTTAGTTTTATTTCCTAGTCTTTGGATGCCGGGATTAAGAAAACCATCGCAATCTTAGGGTGCATTCGTTTCACGACGAAATGAATGATTTGAAAAAATATCTTCGTGAAAAACGATCACTTTCATTGTCCATAGACGTGTTTAGACAAAAATTGCCGTCGGTAATGCAAATTGACCATATATTTCAAGTGACATAATCGATGATATTAAAGAAATTTATTTTTCAAATCACTTTTTTTTTTGTGAAATAACCGGAGCATTAAATGAGAATGGCGTCCCAACTACAATTCTCATAAGAGCGTGTGGATAACTATCCAAATGTAAAAACCCGGACCGGGTCAGCCCGGCCAACCGACCGAATGGCTGTTTTGGAGGGTCGGCATTATTTGGTGCAACTTATTCTCCTTCATTGAATTCCTCAAATTTGACCCCAAAAGGAGCACCCGTCTGTCTGTTCACACCTCATCCTCTGTTCCATGTTCTCCAGAGGCGGAGTTATATCGTACACGCTATTCTAACATCTTGTCATATCGACTTCTTCCTCGTATCTTTTTCTTGAGAGAGAGAGAGAGAAAGACCAGGTTAAGTTGGGTGGGGTGAGGGCACAGAGGAAGATGGCTCCCGAAAGTCAAAATGGTCCAAAAGAGTCGTCTCAAGCTAATCCCATCCGGAAGAGTTGCGCTATTCCTCCTCCCCCACGTCTCCTCGTATTTAATAACCACCGATCCTCTCTCTCTCGCCTTCGTTCACGACTCCAGATTTGTGCTCAAACCTACTTTCATCACGAGCTTCAAACTTCTAGCGAGAGAGTCTCTTCTTGTTGAAGCCTTTCGAGACCGAGAAGATGGAACAGAGGAGCAGCAACAACGACGGCAGCGGCAACGGGAACAGGGACGGCATCGCGGAGGAGAAGAACAAGATGATTCACGACGTGGGATTCCCAGTTCACAGCCAGGTGAGGAAGATCAAGCAGGAATCGGACGCGACGGCCGTGGACTGGTCGACGGTCCAGCCGGAGATGAGGCCTGTTCTCAGAGCCAGGGAGATCATCAAGCAGCAGCGCTCGCGGTCGCCGCTGGGTCTGGCGGCCGGACGACCCATCTCCATTGGAGACCCTTGATCCTCATCCGGGTCTACGTGTGATCCCAGTAATGATATTATACTTGTGGACGATGACGATAACGATGGCGGCGGAGCTTTTTTTATTTGTTGGTGGCAATATTTTGGTAATTGCCTTGTAAAAATACAGAGTTTGCTCTGTTTTATTGCTCCCCTGTTTTTTGACCTCTCTGTACATACCACGACGGAATATAGCGCACAGCGTGCTCTTCTTATTCTCTCTTTTCTCCTTTAATTTCTGACTGGATGAATCAGGATTGACGCAATACCTGATTTATCATTTCGTAGGATCATATTAACTTCCAAATCGCATTCGCGAAACCATGAAAACAGGGTAACTTTCTCGCTTCTGTCCCCCAGCAACAAAGTCGAATTACAGATTCGGAAGCTGATTTTGGCTCTGGAGATTGAAATTGGAATTCGAGTACACACATGGTCAAGTCCGATCTCTGTTCCTGAATAACTGCGAGCGAAAGCACGGGGTAACTTTCATGGCCAGAGAGATTTGGGGGGAGAAAAGAACTGGTTGCGGACGGCCCTGGTGAATTCAACTCGCACGAAAAGCTAGAGCACGAGAATCATTCGTTGGAATCATATTTGCTTGTCGATGGAGTAACTTCACAACTAATTTACCAATAAATGACGGATCCGCAAATACTCAGTGCTCGTTCTTGTTCATTCGGGTGATGATTATAATACTCAAAACTGTAGCCATCTCGATTCGCGTGCTTGCTTAAGGCATCATTGTTCAAGAAACGTCCGGGGTCGATCTCCAGACTTTGCCCAAACAGAAATTACAAACTAATGGTCTTTTAATCACGTGTTAAAGAGCTAAACTAACCAAAGTTGGAATTTTTTTTGAATTTCTAAGAGCATCCGCCGCGATAAACACACGTAAGACATCCATCTGCCTCTAGACGTGACAGCGGAAGGTTGGCATATTCGATGGGAGTCGTTGGCTATTGGTTAAGAAAAGCCGGTTTGGTTTATTTCGCTTCAAGTTTGGTTTTGCGAAGAATCGGTTCGGTTCCCATTTTTTGGAACTAGAAATAAGTCCAGGACCGGTTCGATTTCCCCGTCCAATCTTGAAACCGGTCCTAGAATTCTTGTTTTAATCGGACCCGATCCAATTTCCCGAGAAGAATCATTAATTCCTATTGCGAACTTCTCCACTTTGTAATTCCGAATTTAGATTCAATATAATGTGTCTTGACTTTTCTAAGATAAAAAGGCTTAGAAAGTCCGATGATTGTCCGCTAGAAACGAGAATCGACTTATTTTGAAATTGCTCAATCCCACTCCATCAACTTATTTTAGATTTAGGAATTAAACTTTCTGAGTTTTATGCATGAATGTTTCGTTGAAATCGAGTTTCCTCTTCGGCTCTCGAGTTTCTTTGCCTCTCCTCTCTAATTCCTTCGAAATTTCCTCCTCATCTTTGCTTTTTTCTTAAGGTGGAGACCTTAGAAGACGGGGCCCGATGATCGTGGACTTGAAGAAGCCCAAGAAGTAGTGGATTTCATCATAGGATTACCCCTTTTTTCTGTTCACATAATGAGACGGGCATAATGTTGGACCGATTTCTTTTGAATAGAGCTACTAGAGGTTCTTGAATCATTCTAAATGTTCAATTACGACCCTCTTAATTTTTTCTTTGTTTTTTGGGTCCAATCAGGTCGCTGAATTAGTTGGTCTTCCCTTGAAAAAGGAAGATAACAGAAGATGCTTACTTTGGCCGTTAAATGTTGATGCGTCGCCGTTCATAGATCTTTCCAAGGCACTTGAAAATATAAATACGCTTTCGAAAGATCACAACATAAAAATTCGAAACGGAAAATGAGAAATCGAGGTCGAGAAGAAGGGGAATCGAGATAGTGCAGCTGAGGCGGTTGGGGGGGGAGCTGCCGGCTGGCTGTCCACGCACCGGCGAGGGGCCGACGTCCTCCGCGCCCGCCGCCGCCGCCTCGTTCGAAGAGGGGCATACAAGGGCCAACAAAAGGGTTGCCGTGGGTCAGGAGGACACGGGCCGACGCTAAGTCCACAAAAAAAAGGTCAGGGGGAATACTAAGTCTGAATAATCCTAACGAGCTCCGCTCCGCTCCGCTCCGAGCCGAAACTCTCTAGAACATTATCATCAGACATTGCTTTTTCCATACTTTTATTTTAGCTTTCTAGGTAGCAGCCTACGAGTACAAGATAAGCGTTCTCTGACGTGGACCACATAAGCAAAAGTGCGCACGCACACACGAAAATAAAGAAAGGTGGATAACACTAAACAAGTAGTCAGTGTCGCAATTCATGAAATAAACCTAATTTAACTACTCATTAGATTCGACACTCTTGTTGCTGCATCCGTACGTCGAGGCCCTATCATCCATTTTACCAATTTTCCATGATCTCTCTCTCTCATTGGAGGTCGTACATAATAATTTGACTTTACAATGTAGGTAGGTTGAGGCGCTCTATAAATAATGGGAGGAGGAAAAAGGAAAGAGACATTGGGCACGATTTATGAAGGGAAAATTGTCCAAAAAAATCGTAAACCTGTTATACTCTAGCCAATTTAGTTTTAAACCTTTCAATTTTGCCAATTGAGTCCTAAACGTTTTCACACTTTGCCAATTAGGTCAATCCCATCTTTTTTAGCCGGAAATCTCTGACATGGATGTCGGACATCCTACGTAGCGTCATTTGCGTTACGTGAACAATTTTTAAAAATTTTAAAATTTTTTGAATTTTTTATTTTTATTATTTTGTCATTTTTTCTTCTATTTTCTTTCTTTATTTTTCTTTTTTTCCTTCTAAGCTCAGCAAGGGCCGGCCAAGTGCCAACTGTTGACTGCCACGGGCGAGGTTGCAGCCTTGTTGGATTTGGTAGAAGAAAAGGAAATTAATGAAAGAAAAAGAAAAAGAAAATAAAGTAAAGTAAAAATTATAAAAAGATTCATTTTTTTCTATAAAAAAAATGAAAATTGTGTTCACGTTTGTATCGACCGTTGACCGCCGCCGGAGAGGGTCGCAACCCTTGCCAGACTTGATAGAAAAAAGGGAAAGAAAAAAAGAAAAGAAAAGAGAAGTAAAAATTATACAAAGATTCATTAAAAAAAATTATCCACGTCATTGTCGACGATCCTATGCGGCTCTACCGGCGTCCACGTCAGCGATTTTTGGGTTAAAATTAATTGGATTGATTCAATTGGCAAAATGTGAAAAAAGTTTAGAACTCAATTGGCAAAATTTAAAAGTTTTAGATTGAATTGACAAAAGTATAATAAGTATGTGACTTTATGAAAAAAATTTCAGGATTGTAAAGGTGGCAGTATGACGATGGTACCTATTACCTGCCATGACATAGATCCGACATGCATATAACGTAGCGTAAGCTATGAATTATCAACTTAATCATGGTATTTTGGCCAAATAAAAGAGAAGAATGTAGCGCAGTCATGACTCATGATATGTCGTATGAGTGTCATGGGTGTGGAGGACGGGGGATATCCGTTCAGTTCAGACCTTTTTTCTTTGCGGGTGATCCTAAGTCGAAATGGTTTGCACATGATTGATGAGATTCGAATAGGTAACCTCCAATTTTTAATCAAAAAAGGAGTGAAGCTCTTGACACTCCGACCACCTGCGCTAAATCTGGGGCTTGTGTGAGTATGAATTACTTGAGAAGTTTCATCTGTTGCTTACTTTGTAGTTTATCGCGGAATTGCCCGATCAATCATAAACCTATCCGTACGGATGTAAGTTCATTCTCACCCTATCCAATTTTAGTAATTTTCTACTAAATATTTCCACGAAATTTCAATATAAACCTTCAGTTCAATTGTTGCCAAGAATCACCGACGTTGCGGTATGCCACATAAGATAACCAATAATGATCCGATTGCCACATCAATAATTTTGCGCAAAAGCTTAGGACTAAATTATCAAAATTGAAAAGTTTAGGACTAAATTGGTATTCGCATATTAAGTTTATGAATGATTGAATAATTTTTCCTTTTACCATAACAAGATATGACTAGCTTGTACGAGAAAATGGATTAGTAATTGGCGATATATATGATTCAAGATGAACGGTTTAACTTTGGGAGCATTTACTCAAATTCGAAATGTATCGAGCCCTCAATCACATGGATCATATCGTGTTAACGTTGCGCTCTTGCAGTAACTGTCTTGCACGATCTCGACTTGATACGGAATCGTAAGTAAATCGCGAGTATAGAATACAAAGCGCGCGAATCATAAAAGGAAGATGAGAATATTACTCCCGAGGCAACTCTCCCACATAAGTGGACTTAATATCTTTAGTTAGTTATCTATCTAGTCATTTTCCTTGAGAAAGATCTAATGACCAATGATATAAGAGAGATGATACCAAATCCGGAGTATGATTATTGACTAATGGGGTTCTTATTCCTTAAATAATCCAATTTCAAAGTAAACCAAAGTGGGTTTAAACTTTTGAACAAAGGATTCAACGCACACCTTGACGTCAACATCCGATAACCCTAGACGCCAACATCCGATAACCCTAGACGCATGTGATGACTTTCTTGGGATTAGGTGGTTCTGGTTGGAGACTAAGCTAATTTCTTCTATTTCTCTTAATTCTTTTCTTATTCAAATTCGTATACTATACTTCTAGAGGCGGCAAAATGGATTTAGAACTCATATTTAACCCGTATTTAATGGTGGTTGGTCATAAACGGATTGTTAAAAACAAGCTAAGTGGGTCATAAATGGGTTACTTAAAAACTTAATAGGTCCTAAATGGTTTTTAAATAATTCATAAATGGGTTAGCTAAGATAACTATCTCAAGCGAGTCACAAATAGGTTTTCTGATTATTAAAAAAAAATTAATAATTTATTATTTTATATTATATTATATTTATTTTTATATTTATATTTTCTTTTTTCCTCCTACCTTTGCCGCAAGTGGCTAACGACGGCCACCAGTGAGCTCGAGGTCATTGGAATCGGGCAAACCCCGAGGTCATAGGGATCCGGCAAGCTCATGCTTGATTGAATTGGCCAAGCCGGAGTCTCGCCGGGATCCGGCGAGCCCCGGTTCACCGGCCTCGGGGGTGCTCGAGGCTCACCGGAATATGGCGAACCCCGAGCTTGTCGGCCTCGAATGAGCTCATGCTCCCTTGGATCAACCAAGCTCGAGGTCGCCGAGATTAACCGCATTTGTGGTCGGTTGCCGGGCTATCGGCCTAGTTGAAACCCGACGACTAGCGGACAAATAAAGAAGAAAGGAAAAAAAAAATTAAAAAAGAGAAAAGAAAAATAAAAAATTTAAAAATTTAAAACTAAAAAATTTAGTTTTTTTAAAATTATAAAAATTATCTACAATATTTTAGGAATATATTTTATTCAAGAATTTATAAGAAATAAATTTTTCTAAATTGGATTGAATATGAAAGTTAAATGATAATATGGGATGTTGGTTGCCGGTCACCAATTGCTGCCGCGGTTGGCCGGCGACCCTCGCCAATCGTAGAAAAAAAATGAAAAATATATATAAAAAATCAAAATTTGTTTAAGAGCTATAAAAATTTATATTAGCAATTTTATATATATATATATATATATATATATATTTAAAAAAGTATAAGAAACATTGGTAAACTGAATTTTAATATTGAAGTATTTTAACAATATTGATCGGATCGGTTATGGGTAGCTAAATTTTAATAGTATGAAAATGGATCAATACAGATCAAATCGACCCAAGTTCATTTCGATCCACCCATTTAACGGCCTTATATACTTCAGATGTCTACCTTGTGATGGAGATGGAGAAACCCTAGACTGTGGGATTCTTTCCCCGCGATCAGAACTGGTGGGATCAGAGAGATTCAATTACGCAGACGAGTGATGTGCGATAAGACTTATCCTCGCATGTGGGGTTTGGTGTGGTTGGTGGATGTGTGGCTGTTGAGCCTAACGAGATTCGTGGAAGAGTAGCTCCCAAGACTACGCTCACCATATCGTCCAATGACCGATTCAAAGATCTGGATGCTTGACCTAATTCTCACCTCAGAATCGCACGATACATAATTCAACTTCTTTTTCCTTTTTCGATTTTATTTTATTTTATTTTATTTTTTGTGGATGGCGCAATCTAGGAATCTGATAAGCTTTTGATAAACATACGCCACCTGAATCTTTGGCATCTTTTGAGGATAAGGAAGACACACCCAAGCAGTAAGTAGTTCACGTGAGCTGCCGTCCTCTGTCCGATGGTTGTGTGGATCTTTATCTGGCCAAGTGTACGCCATCTTTTACCATCTCGACGTTTTCTTCACCTGAACCATCTCCCTTACTTTGGTCATTTCCGGTTCGATGCGCCGGCGTGGCTATCGCATGTTGTCGTGATTGCTGCACTAAGGTCAACAGGGCGGGCAATTCTCGTAGCGATGATATTTCAAGACCTGGTCGCGTCGAGTCTAGTGATGATGTTCGTCGGTGGACGGAAACGGTGATGCACTAAATGATGATAATTACTTGTGCATCTTCCAAATTTGCATACCCTTTTCTAAGTTTGGTGACGAAAGTCATCAGACTTTATTCAATCATAAAGACATATGCAAACAGGTACGGGGCAAATGCCTGGCCCTCCGAAGACGCCCGCGGCAATAGACACGATCTTGAAATTTTACTAAGATCTTAACTAGTTAACCCTAACATTAAGACCACCCAATCTCGAAAGAAGAAAAAGCAACAGAACGAGGTACAAATTTTTTTTTTTCTGGCTACCAGCACTCCCCCGAAGGAGGACATAACAAGAATAGAGAAGCCCAACGGATGTTCTTGTATTGATCACTTCACGATGACTACGGAGAAAAAATCAAATCGGTGGTGGTTGGCTTCTTCGTCTTCTCGATCGTCTCTGGTCTTTTCATGGACTCCAGAGAATGGTGGTCTCCGCAATCATGGAGGTCACCACGTAAGGGTCCATGTTGGAGGCCGGCCTTCTGTCCTCAAAGTACCCCTTGCCTTCTCTCTCCGTATCTCTCCCAACCCTAATCGACGCTCCACGGTTCGCCACGCCCTGGTAATAAAAGACAACCATTTTCAGGATTAGCTCAGCTTACGAATCTTAGCTGTGCCTAGCTTGCGCCGATGCACGTAGCTTTCATCGAACTCTCTACCTTGATCATTCAGCCAAACTTTTCGTGATTTATAACGTCGCATGGGCTACCATTTTTAAGCATTAGACCCACTTGACGGATGTCAAATGGTCGGAAGAGCGCAACTCATATAGACTTGTTCTAGCATGAACATGGAATCGTGAAAATTGCAAGGAAGATTACTTAGATTCTTTGGTCTATTCTAAAGGCATAGTATATTGAACGCGAAATGAGAGTTCAATTACCCATAAGAAGGTGTTGATGTCGGCTGTTTCGTGTCGTCCGGTGAGGCGGCGCTCGTTGCCTTCTCCATAAGCAGCAATGTGCTCCTTGTGCCTTAGTCCGAGCTTCTCGATCGCCTTCTTGATAACCTCGTATCCACCGTCATTCCTCATCGACTTGGTACTGTAAAAAAAACCACAGCAGTCAAATTCAAATTAGAAATCTCAAGCACTACACACCCTACAGTCCATACATCTACCTTCCCTAGATAAACACTTCCAAATAAGCAATTGCCTTTCAGAAAGTCAAGAAAGGAATTTGATAATATTCAATGCTTTTGTGCAAATTTACCTGTAGTTTGTGTGGGCACCAGCACCATTCCAGTCACCCTAATTGGAAAAAAAGAAAAAGAAATTGCAATCCACAAAGTCAATACCTAAAGACAAATGTTACAACGATGCATATGAACAAACAGCTTGGGAAATCCGGGTTAACCTGAATGGGTTTGGGGTCAAAGGAGAGGACAACATCAGCAATTTCTGTGATCCTCTGTCGATAGGAATGCAAAATCACCGAGTTACTTCAACTTTCATCAAGAACAATGAAAGGAAAAAAAAAAGTGGTAATTGCTAAATAGATGAATAAATGTCCCATTTTTAAGTACCTCCAAGATGTAGCGAGCCACCCACAGTTCATCTCCTGCAGAGATGCCAACAGCAGGGCCGACTTGGAATTCCCACTGTCGTAATTACGATAAATTTGTTCAGAAGCAACAAAATCTTGGAAATTTCAAGCACACAGGAAAGAAAAGAAACGGGACAAATTCTTCTTCTTCTTCTTCTTTTGAGTTTTTGAAGGGTTCGAGGAGGTTAAGGGTACCTGTCCGGGCATGACTTCGCCATTGATGCCGCTGATGTTGATCCCAGCATAAAGACAAGCTTTGTAGTGAGAGTCCACGATGTCCCTCCCCATTGCCTTGTCGGCTCCAACACCGCAGTAATACGGTCCCTGTTGAATCACACACAAAGCCACACAAATGTGTTTAACTAGAGCCAAAGTTGCAGCTAAGACAGATCCAAGCAAACTGGAGATATAGACTTAAAACATGTTTAAACTAAGCCCTAATCACATACAAGGATGAAAAAGATAACAAGAGCATAGGTCGGTCCCAAGTTAATCAATCACCTGAGGTCCAGGGTAACCTCCCACTGGCCAGCCGAGCGGCCACCGCACGTTCTTCTGCAGCAAGGTGTACTCCTGCTCAATCCCGTACCTGTTGTTTTTTCCATCCCCAGTTCCTCATTAGCATCCGGAGTTTTGTGTCAAAATCAGCGGATCAAAAACGCTATTAAGACAGAGCAAATTCTGGGTTTTCGTACCAAGGCACCTCGGCAGCAACTTCCGGTTGGCTGAAGATCTTGGCAGCATTGAATCTCTTGTTGGTGGGGATGGGCTCTCCAGCAGGAGTATAAGCATCACACATGACCTTTCAATTATGGAGAATACATAGAGCTCACACCATGATCATTTTTTTTCTTAAGGGGAGAATAAGGAAAGAGGTGGTGCTATTCTCGCTTAAATGGGGGGGAAGGGAAAAAAAGCAACTTTTATAATCTTGCGATCGTTATAATATATGGTTTGGAAGCGAATAAAAAGTAGAAAGATGAAGAGATTCCCAAGATTCACTCACCAAAATATTGTTCCCCCTCCTAAATGGGTCCTTGAAAATTGCTTGGGGACTATCACAAGGACACCAAAGATAGGACATTTCACTTATCAACATCCCAAGAATCGAATTATAGAGAGATGAGAGAGAGAGAGAGAGAACGCATACTAAAGTATGACTTCACTGTCTTTGCCGGGAGCTTGGCCAGTGCTTGAGCCGTCGTAGTTCCACTTCGGAAGCTTCGCCGGATCGCTCACCGGCCCATTAATAGTCTACACGACCACGAAAATTACCCAGAAGCTAAAGTCAAGATCCAGTAAAACAGGAAACATCAACACGTGAACTGATGATCGATTCTTTTTTTTTTTTTTCTCAAAAGCCGAGGAAAGAAATTGTTATACCCTCGCTTTGCTTCTCAAGTCCATACCGGATCCACCGATCCTGGTCCAAAAAAGAAGGAAAGATTCATGGGAAACCAAGATTCAGATTCCACTTCCGACAAAAAGAACGCCAAAGAAACGGAAGATTCAGCGGTTAACACCAGAAGGGTGTGTGAAGGAATCACGATGCGAACGGAAGAACCCGGCTTGGATCCGAGGGGGACGTACCATATGTACTCGGCGATGATCTTCTCGGTGGTGTCCGAGAGGTTGAGGTTCAGCAGGTCCGAGAGCAGAGACATCTTCTCCTTCTTCTTCTTCTTCGAGAACGAACCCAGAAAGCTTCAGCTAGAGAGAGAGAGAGAGAGGTAGGGGGAGGCCTCAGATCAAAGCGCCGTCTCTCCCTGCAAGCCTCAACATATATAATCAAAGAGATAGAGAGAGAGAGAGAAAGAGGAAGAATGGAGGAGCGAGAGACGAGGGGAGCAGGCGCGTGATTATCGGAGAGACGGATGAGCTGGCTGCTATTCACCCCCCACACTTTCCAAAATCCAGAGCCTGTTTATGGAAATTTAGAACGATTTCCAAAAAAACAAAAAAAATGATAATGTTGAAGGGATTTTCGTGGCATTGATCGTGGACCCGACCGTAGTCGAATCCAAGACACTACTAATAAAACAAAATAAAAAATTCGAAAGTATTAAAAATAAAGTGGAGTTTGTTTTGTTGTTGAGAATTCTCAACAAAACAAAACAAAAAAAAAGCGAAAACAAAGAAAAATTAGTAGGTTAAAAGTCAAGGTCTTGAATCTTGATCGTTCAATCTCTCATGATGAAGGGGAAGGGGGTAGGTGGTGTCGATCGATGTGGTGGGTGCCACCACATGACATGACTACTTACCGTACCACCGACGCACGGTGGCCACGCCTGACCGGAACTCCACTTTCCCACCCCCCTCCTTCCGATTGCTCTTTTGGCTATTTACTACGCACGTTAATTTTAAAAATTTTAGGGGTAATATCGCAAAAAAAAAAAAAAAAAATCCCTTCAAATTAAGACATTTGTGATAAGTTTGCCTTTCGCCAATTTTTATTAAATTTTACTATTAAATTATTGGATTAGATGACGTGTGGTAATTAAACTAGTTTACCGGCTTGAGGTTTTTTTACCCTCCTCCGTTTGGAGTTTCTCGTGGCAGTACATCAATTTAACGAAAATTGACATATGGTAGATTTGTTACGGTGTATCGGTTTAGGGTTTTTTGTGGCAAAAAAAAAATTAATTTGGGTAAATTTATTATAGGCGCATTGATTGGGGGATTCGATGATTAAAAAATAGTTTAAGATAAATTTATCACAATTATAACGATTTGGAATTTTTTATGGTGTTAATCCTTAATTTTATTTCTTTTTTATTATTGTTTTACAGATTACGGGAAACCATTTTTACAGTATTGTTTCCCGAGGAAGCGCTGAGTCAAGTCAACGGAGTTTAACCTCCGCAATACGATTAATGGATCGAGGAAAGGCCCTTTTTACTTTCTCTGGGACTTCTGTCTTCTCTCTGCCTCCCATTTTAGGATTTTGGGAAAAGAGGCTAGTGGATCTTAAAGGGCTTAACAGTCCAAATCCCATGATGTCGAGGTCTCTTCTCTTTTTTTTTTTTGGCGATTTAATGATGTCGAGCGTGCGAATTCGCGGTCGGATCGGAACCTGAAGGAAATACATGCACTTTGAGTTTTCGAAAAATCACGAAAAGGGATTTGAGTTTGTGGGAGAATAGTTAAAACTTATCTCTTGCTATAATATATGCTCTTTCACCTATATCTCCGAGCAAAATTTCATGTCGAAAAGATGGAATTAGCCCTCTTTGCAAACCGAGCCTCGGAGTCGAGTCAATGGAGCTTAACCTAAATGCGCAATGCATTGAGTCCATAAGTTGGAAACTCAACAACTTTACGAGAAACGACATCTTTTGAAGAAGAAGAAAAAAAGGTTTCTTTCCTTTTTATTATTGTTACTTTTTTTTTTTTTTTACCTCCATTTGGGGCATGGGATAAGAGGTTAGTGGATGTTAAAGTGTTCAATAGTCCCACTGTCCATATATATATTTTTTTGAAAAGCACAAATAAACACATCTCATTTGAAGGGGAAAATTTATAAAAAAAAATCATAAAACTTTTGCACTTCTACCAATTCAATCATAAACCTTTTAAATTTGTGGATTTAGTTCTATTCGTCAGAAATAGCTGATGTGGATAATTTTTAACAACTTTTTGAATTTTTTTAAAATTTTGAATTTTTTTTTTTTTTCTCAAGAGGTCGACGATCCCGCCGAATGGGTGAGAGCCGGTGGGGCTAGCACCCCCACCGGACCATAGGCAAGGGTTGCGAAACCCTTGAGGGCCACGAGCTAGGGGTTGCGGCCCCTAGCCAAGCAAGGTTGCGACTAGCTAGATCTAGCCATGGCGAGGGCCACAACGCCCTTGCCATGGCCTACGAGGGTGAGGGCCACAACCCCTCGCTTGTGGCTCGGTCGCCCCCGCCGGCCTTGAAGCTAGAGAAAAAAAAGGGTAATTTTTTTTAAATTTTTTTATAAAAATATTAAAGAATTATTAAAAATTATCCATGTCAAGACCGGCGTCATATCAAATTAAAGCCGTGGGCCATACCATTTATATGCATAAATTTTAAAAATTAATGACGATTAGTCTTTCCTAGTTTCCTCGTTTCCACTTATGTTATTTAAGCCCGGGCTCAGAGTATGCTTAGTCTTAGAAAAAATTACGCGTTACTCCCTCTTAGAATTTTAGAAATGAAAACGTATTTCAAAATATGGAAAGGTACGAGAAAATATCGAATGGTTACATAGTTAATGTTGACCGAAACAAATTATTTTAAAGGAGGGGATTTTCCAATTATATAATTGAATTAGCACAATTTTTAAGTATTAGGAGTTTTGACAATTAATTAAAACTGGAATCAAGCCATGCATAAAAGTTAAAAAACTAGAATATAAGAATGACTTGAAAATACGCACGCATACATAGGATTAAGTTGTTGCGTGTATTGCCATTAAATTAGTGTCATTAACTCCATCTATCACCATTAAGTTCGAATAAATACATGGTATGGTTTCAGTTTATCAGCAAATACATCATGTATGTTGGGAGAATTATACAAAAAGTCCTAAATCTATTGTGTTTGTGTCAATACGGTTTTAAACCTTTCAATTTAACCAATTGAGTTGTAAACCTTTTGAAAATTTGCTAATATAGTTGATCCGGCCAATTTTGACAAAAAAACACTTATGTGGGCAATCTTTTTTTTAATATATTTTTTCATTCTTTCTCCGACGAGGTCCGACAATTGGGCGAAGGCAACAACCGATGAGGGTTGCCTTTGTCCCCCTCAAGTGGGGGGCGACCTCACCAGAGGCCAATGAGGGTCGGCCACACAAGCTTTGGGCGAGGTTTGACCTCGCTAGGCCTGGCGGGCGAAGCAAGCCTCATCCGGAGTTGGTGAGGACGACCCTCACCCGCCTTTGGTGAGGCCAACCCTCACCGGCTTCTGGCAATGGCGATCCTCGCCGGCCGACACCTTTGGCTAATCTCTGGCCAAAGCCAAGGCCCGGCGGCCAACGGAGAAAGAATGAAAAAAGAAAGAAAGAAAGAAAATAAATTGAAATATAAAAAAAAATTAATTATAAAATTTTTCCATATTAGCGCGTTGGCTATACCGCTAAAAATGGCCAATATCCACGTCAACGATTTTATGTCAAAATTGGCCGGATAGACTACAATGACAAATTTTCAAAAGATTTAAAACTTAATTTAGCTAAACTGAAAATTTATGACTGAATCGACGTACCGCAATATGTTTAAAATTTTTTTCTATAGTTTCCCCATATTGGTACACGTTGGATTCATAAAATAAATAATGGGAGTTGTGTTGTATAATTTTATGCCTCGACTATGCACGTATTGGGGGTCCCACGCGACCATCTATCCGACACCGATAGCAACGCTTGTCGATTATTTAAGAAAGTTCCTCGAAAATGTTGTTGTATAGTTAAAAATTTGGTGCATTGCTTACTAGGCCTTCCATTGTGCGACCGAACCTCAACAAGGTCCCTTCAATTTACCGAGGCAATCTCTCTTGTATGTCCAAATTCTGTTGGACAACGGAGAGAACAAAAGGGCCAAAAAAAAAAAAAAAAGAATAAAAAATTCGAAAAAATGATTAATTTGCAATTTTGTCGTCATCAATTACGAAGGCCCCCCTGTAAAATTTGTCCCACTCCACTAGCAATTAACGAAACAGCACAAAGGAATGAACAAGAATATGCCTACCTAGTTCGGCACATCCTCTCTTAGAACAACTTTGTTGTTCAGCTTGGACGAACCCAATCGTGTTAGTTTCGAATAGGCGTGACGATCGGCGCGGCATGAGAGTCCGAGTACTTTGATTGGATCCTTGTAAGTACCGATTAACAAAAAAAAAAAAAAAAAAACACTCCCCGGAACTCTTTGGCATTAACTGATTGAAGGTAGATTACAATCGAGCAACCATCACTTCATGATCGATGAGACCAAATTAGCTTATGCTACTGTGGTCAGTCGGTAGATGTGCAAAATGGGTATAGCACCTATATTTGACCCATATTTCATGATGGTGGATCATAAATGGGTTCCTTAAATTTTAAAAGTGGATCCTAAATGGGTCACTTATAAACTTAATGGGTCCTAAATGAGTTTTAGCTAAGAAAACTATTAAAAAATTTAGCTATATATATGTATCAAATGTATAAGAAACAATTTTCTCTAAATTGAATTCTACTATTGAAGTGTTAGTAGGGTGGGGTATGAGTCACTACATTTATATAGAATAAAAATAAGTCAAAACGAGTTAAATTGATTAATATGGGTCGGACCATATTCAATCCGATCCAAACTTGATCCAACCTACCCGTTTGACACCTTATCGATCGGATGTTTGATAGTTCTCTATCATGTCAATACAAATATAAGCATATGTGAGTTAACACAAAAACTTGCTTTTATTTATTTATTTATTTATTTTTCTCATCAGTACAATTCGCAACTTATATAAAACTTTAACATGTTAAGATCAAATTCCCAAGAGACCCTTCAAAGCTACCCTTTTGAGCGAAATGCGGCGAAAGGAAAGGGAAAATCCACGGACGAGCGGATCGAACCTCCGATCAATAATGGGCATCGACAAATTTTTTTTTTTGGTTTGTTTTTGGGTCGAGGCATCGACAATTTACTTAGCACGAAAAAGAAAAAGGCCCAAGTTTTGGGCCGCTTAGTCTAAACTTCATCGTATGGGCCAAGCTCCAATTAGCATGGCGAGCCCAAGACCAAGTCCATTGCGCCGGCTCTTGTGTGCTCACCAAGCACTCAAAAGTCAAGTCCGCGCGTTGACAGTGGCGGTGACGGCGGATTGCGGGTCCCAATTCCTTCGGCTCCAAGGCGGAGCTGCAGGACACCGCCCCAACATGAACCTATATATATGTACCAAATCGATCCCACGATATCGTCTCCTCTTGCTCGTAACAAAGCCATCCTGTCGGGTTTCTGAGTCAGAGAAATCCAAGAACTCGGGAGAGGAAAAGAAGAGGAAAATTAAGAAGAGTTCTTTTGGATTTCGTTCCTTTCTTTTCAAGGAAATCGTTGAATCCCAGGAGGCGGGTCGTTTTGCAGAATTCTTGAACTTGTTTCTTGACAGGTAACAATGTGGCTCCTCTTTTCTTAAAGTTGGCCATGGATGTTTTCCCCTAGGACTACCTCATCTCTGTGGGGGGCCTTTGTTATTCGTTATTCTGCTATATTACACAAGATTTTTAAGTCTCAAATCCACGTTTTTCCTCCTGTTGCTGCTGTTATTGTTGTTGTTGTTGCTGCTGTTGTTGTTTTTAAGGTTCGATTGGAAGATTTCATGTCTGCTTGGTTGTGGGCTTTCTGATGTTCTGAACCACACCCTGAAAGCCGATAGAATTCAGGGACTGGCATAGTAAACATAGCATCTGATTGACTGGTGTTATGATCTTTTCATTACACTAGCTAAACCAGAGATTGGTAGAGATATGATAATAGGGGATGTTGAGACGGACGGAGAATTGTAGAGGAAGAGAGAAATTAGAGGACGAAGAAAAAGATGAGGTGAGCAGTAGTAGTGGAAGAATGAGGTCTTAACAGGAACGAAAACAAAATAGAACTAGGGGGGGGAGAGAGAGAGATAAAGCATTCTCTTGATAATAGAGCCTAGAGAGCTCGTAGAGTGTCGACTATTAAAAAGTGAATAAACTGAACTAGATGTGTTTAAAATGCTGCCACACATCATTTCTTGACAACAGAGATTTCTGAGCCTGGACTGCTTTGATCACACCGATCACTAGTATTCGCAATTTGGCGGTCAACGTACTCTTGTGGTTATATCACTTGCCTAAAGCTTCGCAGTTTCATGTTTCTTGCTTAGCAAGATAGAATGGCATTGTCTCTTGTATTATTTGTGAGTTGGTGAATCACAACTTGCAGGATCTGCCACCATTGAAAATTTGTGATTTTTTCTTTCTGTACTGGACACGTCTAGACAAAAATAGATTGTGACTCAATCTCTTTCTTGAATTTAGCAGTGCCCTGGTCTGTCTTGTTGGGGGATAGGGAGTCGTCTGCAAACCTGCTTATCCAGATTATGAGCTTTCGAGTCCAACAAAATCAAAGAGGGTCTAGAAGATTTCCTTCTCAAGTTGCTCCTCAAGAGTGGGTACGAAGTGGAATATCTCCAAGTGCTGCAATATTGAACTCACCATCGAGTTCGGATTCAAACCCCACCATAGATAGTGCGAGTTCTGATTGTCCCAGTTGGCTTAGAGGCAACACTTCGAACTTAAATGGCAGTTATGGAGAAACAGCTTGTACTTCAGGACACAGAGCTAGTCATGGCTCAAAAGTTCATTGGAGTCGCCTCAATGGACAAAAGAAGGAGAGGGGAAATGAAAGGACGGTTATGGATGAAAGGAAGAGCCTGAAGGATGAGAACTTGCCTCAGCTAGCCCAGGAAATTCAGCAGAAGCTTATGAAGGGCACTGTTGAATGCATGATATGTTGTGATATGGTTCGCAGAACTGCTCCCATTTGGTCGTGCTCGAGCTGTTGCTCCATATTTCACTTGAACTGTATCAGGAAGTGGGCTCGTGCGCCCACCTCTTCAGATCTGTCTGTGGAGAAGAATGGGGGTGTTAACTGGCGGTGCCCTGGATGTCAAAAGGTGCAGCTCACGTCTTCAAACGAGATCAAATATCTATGCTTCTGTGGGAAGAGGACGGATCCTCCCTCTGATTTCTATTTGACGCCACATTCGTGTGGCGAATCTTGCGGGAAGCCATTGCAGGGTCGGGCGTCAAGTGTTGATGAGGCTGAAGATGATTTGTGTCCTCATGTCTGTGTCTTGCAATGTCATCCTGGTCCATGCCCTCCTTGTAAGGCATTTGCTCCGCCACAGCCATGCCCTTGTGGGAAAGAAATAATTACGACACGATGCTCTGATCGAAAGTCTCTTCTTACTTGCGGTCAGAAATGTGGTAAGCTACTTGAATGTGGACGCCATTGGTGTGAAGAGATTTGCCACATGGGCCCTTGTGACCCTTGCCACGCTCTGTTTGACGCTTCTTGTTTCTGCAAGAGGAAGGTACAGGTTGTTCCATGTGGCGACATGGATTTGAAAGGAGAACTAGAAGCTGAACAAGGTGTGTTCTCTTGTGGTTCAACTTGTGGAGAGGAGCTTGGTTGTGGCAATCACAAATGCCACGAGATCTGCCATCCCGGTCCTTGCGGGGAATGTGAATCACTTCCTAGTAGGGTCAAAACTTGCTGTTGTGGCAAAACTGATCTGCCAGAAGAAAGGCGGAGTTGTTTGGAGCCAATTCCAACATGTTCGGAGACCTGTGACAAGTCCCTAACATGTGGAATTCACCGGTGTAAAGACACGTGCCACGCCGGAGATTGCGCACCGTGCTTAGTTCCTATGATCCAGAAATGCCGTTGTGGCTTGACTTCACGTACAGTGCTGTGCCACAAGATGAAGGATGAAATATTTATGTGTGAGAAACAGTGTGGTGGCAAGAAGAACTGTGGCAGGCATAGATGCAGTGACCGTTGCTGCCCTCAATCCAGTTCTGACACGACTCAACATTTTTGCACCCTGGTATGTGATAAAAAGCTCAGATGTGGACAGCACTCGTGTGAAGTGCTGTGTCACAGCGGGCATTGCCCTCCTTGCCTCCGAAGCATCTTTACCGACTTAAGCTGTGCTTGTGGTAGAACTTCTATCCCACCTCCATTGCCTTGTGGCACTCCTCCGCCTTTGTGTCTGCTCCCCTGTTCCGTCGTCCAAGCTTGTGGTCACACGCCTTCTCACAGCTGCCACTTCGGGGATTGTCCGCCTTGCTCAGTGCCTGTGGTCAAGCAGTGCATTGGTGGGCATGTTCTTCTCAGGAACATACCTTGTGGGAGCTCTAATAACATCACGTGCAACAAACTATGCGGCAAGACGAGGCGCTGTGGTTTGCATGCGTGTGGTCGCACTTGTCATCCGGCACCTTGCGACACCGATGCCCCTGATGAATCCCACCTGAGGGCTTCGTGTGGGCAAGTATGCGGTGCTCCAAGGAGGGCCTGTAGGCATGTGTGTAAATCACCTTGTCACCCTTCATATCCTTGTCCTGATGTGAGATGCGAGTTCATTGTCACAATAGTGTGTTCTTGTGGGCGGATTAAGGCTAACGTCCCATGTGATGCTGGAGGGAATGATAATAGTTATGTAGGTGAAGGTTCTCTTATCCAGAAATTGCCTCCACTTCAACATTTGGAGGCCTCTTCTGGAAGGATCCCTCTTGGACAGAGGAAGCTAATGTGTGATGATGAGTGTGCTAAGTTGGAACGGAAGCGGGTCCTTGCGGATGCTTTTAACATTGTTTCTCCGAACTTGGATGCTCTTCGCATGAAAGAGAACTCCGAGTTGGTGGCAGACCTCTTCAGGCGTGATCCCAAATGGGTGTTGTCTGTCGAGGATAGATGCAAATTCTTGTTGCATGGCAAGAACATGGGGAGCGCGACCAAGGTCCATGTGTTCCGTCCAATGCATAAGGAAAAGAGAGAGGCGGTGAGGCTCATAGCAGAGAGGTGGAAGCTCGCAATCCATGAGGTTGGGCGGGAGCAGAAATGCTGTACAGTTATTCGTGTCACGCCTAAATCGAAAGCGCCGGCTCGTGTGCTCAGTGCCAAGGGCTCAATGAACGTGAGTGCGCTGAACCCACCAACCTTTGACCCTTTGGTGGATATGGATCCGAGGTATGTTGTCTCTTTCTTTGACTTGCCTAGGGAATTGGATATGAGCGCATTGGTCCTAAGGTTCGGGGGAGAATGTGAGCTGCTTTGGTTGAATGACAAGAATGCATTGGCTGTATTCAGCAACATGACTCGAGCAGCGACTGCTATGAGGGCTTTGGATCACGGATCAGTATATTATGGGGCAGTCGCATTTCTTCAGAACAGGGCTTCATCTTCTCAATCATTCGGCACAAATGCATGGCGAGGGCCTGCATTTGCTGATATGAGCGGCGGCTCATGGAAGAAGGTTGTAGTTCAGGAGCCCGGTGGGCCAAATGATTCATGGGACGATGGTGAAGGGTGGTCCATCACTTCTGCCACCGTCAAAGGAAAAGAAGCTCCGATTTCTGCATCTGCGACGGCCCGGAACGTCTCAAATGCTGGTTCCGAGATGAAATTAACAGGCGTTTCAGATTTGGAAGGACAGCATGATGTAGCTTCACATGAAACCGACGACACGGTCGATGTCGCTGATGATTGGGAGACTGCTTATGCTTGATATAGTGCGATGCTAAGCCTTAAGCGAGTGAGATGGCTAAGTTCTGCTGTAATTTTTCCTGTTTGGTACTTCTTTCCCGTCATCTGTTTACATTTGGATGATCATATGCTTTTGTATCGCTGTTGCTTGCTTCTTCTGAAGATGAAAAATGTAAATGTAGAGAGTTCTTTGTGCAAATTAGAGCAATGGGTCACTAATCCAAAATCCAATGCTTTTGATTCATCGATTTCATTGTCCTAGTGTATACCCATATCGTTCTTTCTTTCGGCCATTGGAAATGCATCAGTTCCATGGCCATCCTTGTTGCCGGCCTAGAATAATCATCCGGAGGTGGCAAGGCTGGTGATTGTTAACGAATATCGTCTTCCTCCATGGAAGCTGGTTAGGTGCTATCTGATGGGCCTACCCATCACTTACATCGACCTCTCGGCCACCACCGCTGTCACCAGCCCCACCATCTCTCTCCATCTTCATGCATCAATTTGAGCAACGTTGAACTGTAGTCGCGTGACCTCTGCTAAGGTCGAACACATGGCGGTTGGTGGTGGTGATGATTAGAGAGAGAATCCGACCATGGCGCGATCGTTGGTGGTGATTGCAGAGGATGAAGAGTGTGGTACGACTCTGGCAACTTGGTGGGTCTTCGCCGACGGTGGCGACCAAGCGACGGAGGGAGGAAGAAGAGTGGAAGGAAGAAAAGGGCAAAAGGGTATGAGATAGCAGTCCGTGTCACTTATCTTGTCCGGTCAACGTTGAGGTGGCACTCCACGTCAGCTAACAACACAAGACAAGGTGCGGAGCAACTACACATTGACCGGATTTTGAAAACTTTAGGGGCCAGATTGATAAATTTCTTTTCTTTTTGGGGTCCACATTGCACATAAGAGAAAATTCGAGTAACCCGTGTGTCATTCTCTCCGTTCTTTCCCCTCGCTTGCAAAAAGTTAGTAATAACGTCTCGCGTCATTGCATGCGTCAGGAGAAGAGAGTATCCACGGCACAAGGACAAAAGTAGGTACTTACGCAAACAGTTGGCACTCGAAGAGATTAAGTTTGTTTGATAACCTTAGCTAGAATTGACTTAAATTATTCGGTTGAGTAAAAAATCCACTTAATTTTGTAACGAAGGGAAGGGGTAATTAATTCGTTGGATCAAAAAGGTCATTGATGGTATTAGGATCTTGTTGAATGTATTGATCAAACCTACCAATAATTGTTTGTTTCTATATTTGACAAGGAATTAATGATACCCAGGTCCCAGCAATCCATTTTTGATTGTCACAAAAAAAAAAAAAAAATAGGGTTGTGCTTTTTTCACTCTCAATTTGATTTAGACACTCGTCTTCACAGTGTACTGACCATATTACCCATCGTTTTTCCTCCAATTGAACCCTATACCCACAAAGAGTCAAATGTGGGGCCCATTTATGATTTATTTTATTTGTTTCTTCTTTTTCTTCCACTTCCCTTTTTCTTCTTGGTGGTTTTGTTGATTAGGGATTCTTGGATCTGAGGATAACGCCGCCTCTCGCGATCTAAGGCTCCACGACGAGAAAAAATCAACCAATGCTATAAAAGAATTGTGTCGGCCTCATAACATATTGCTCTTGAATTATTCAATGATTACTGGAGATGAGAAGTCGTGTTCTTAACTTGAACGAGACTATTCCTAGAATGATTCTATTGATTTAGTTTGTGATGCTTTTATGATTTGGTTGTTCTTTTATCTATGTGAGTAATCTCAAAGAGCCGATCAACGTAATCAAATTTCCTCCTTGTTCGTACAATCTATTACATTTGTTAATTTCTGGCAAATTCGAGCAACGAGATGTTCGACTAAACTCAGAAACATTCGCAGCAAAATGGCTTCTGGTTCGCAGCTCAAAGATTGTGAGTGGATTTCTCATATCACTCCAATCGAGCAATTATGATGGTCATTGAGGTATTCTAATTTCAAAGAGGTTCCGCCATGCATCCGATTCTTGATTGTTCGACATGAAATGAGTAGAATTACTTTAGCAACTACTCCATGATTCTCCTCCTTCACGGACTTGACTGTACCCATGCTTAATCTATGCACTCCCGAAAACTTCTTTAGTTAACTTTGGAAACCGGATGACTTCGACAATTTCTCATCTCGATCATAACAAGTATACCACAAAAACAAAAAAAAAAAAATAAAAAGGAAGAAGAAACATGATGGACAAAAAGTAGGGGTGAACGTTCTTGGGTCAATCCAGATTCCACTTAGAATGTATTCATTGGTGTGCATGGTGATCTCAAAGGAGGAAGATGAAGAAGTAGGTCGGCGGTACACTTCAACACAAATGAGAACAAGAAGGAGGAAAGTGGAAGAAAAAGAATGAAAAAACCAAAAATGGGCCCCACATTGAGGGATAATATAGTTAGTACACCATGAAAGGGAGCGTTTAAGCTATGCAAGAAGTGGAAATAGCGCCGTCCAAAAAATATGCAATCATATTTTCAACACTTAAAATTTAAATTTCTAGAGCCTAATTTTTATTTTACCAAACATGCCCTAAAAGTCTTAGTAGATAATAATAACGATCAATCAACACTAGATGTGCCTTAATAATTCATGGTCTTGTGAGGCACGGCCACGGGCGAGGCGACCTCGCCCACGGCCGCGATGACCTCGCCCAGCCTAGGCAAGGGCTAAGAAGCCCTAGCCAGCCACTGGGCTATATCCTTTAGCGGGTAATTTGGCTTTTCTTTTTCTTATAACTTTGCCTTGATCGTCCATCTTGTTCTTGTATACCCATTCTACGCTGGTCCTCGGTCGGCCAGACTTCGACTCTCGGCTTCTTGGGACAGCATCGGGGATCACGTCTATGACGGCAACGGCGGTGGTCCTCTTGGGCAAACCGTCGAGCACCTGGCGGACGGAGCACGACCGTCTCTGTCCACTTTAACCAACCTTTGAGTATCGAGCGACTTATTTATTTATTTATTTATTTTACCTCCAAGAAAATGACTTACAATCCCACTCACTGATTGATTATGGCGCACGAGAGTCTCGTACTCCGAAAGAATCTAAAATCTCCGAGATCTCGGTCTCTTGTGTAAGAGAGCAAATCAAAAAATGACTGTACATGTCCGTTGAAAAAATTAGCCTGCAAAACATATTTTCACCACCGTTTGTAATCTATGCATAACTACTTTCGCAGGTCATGAAAGAATTTTTAGTTCATTTGTTTTTGTAAGCGATTGATTTTTCAAAAATATTTTTTAAATTACTCACTTTTCATGAAACGAACACACTCTCAATCGCACGAGAAAGGGTAAAAAAAAACATTTCACCGATCGAGAAGAACATAAAAAAAGAAAAGAAAAGGAGATTCACAATTATCATTTCTGGAGGTCGAACTGTTACTTTCTCGGTTAGTGTTCATGTGGCCACATAATGACGCAAGTCCCACAATCGCTTCTTTTTACCATTTTTGTGCAACTGTTACATTTGTAGTGAGGCCATGACCAGATTTGAACAGTGGTGTGGGACTCAAGTACATTCGTTTTCCATCTCCCCTTGGCGCAGACGAGCTAAGAGGATCCCTCTTCCCTCCACCCCAGTACCGAACAGTGGCCATTTTGGAAGCTTTCTTTTGACGGTGGGTGTGTGAGATGGTGGGTGGGGGGAAGAGCAGTGGGAGAGGAAAGATACAGGACTTGAGAAAGTTAAATTTGAGAGGACTGAGCTAAATATAGAGTCCTGTTCTGTCAAAAGATTTTGAGTTGCTCGAGAACACACAGCAGCCCCTACCCCCGCTCCATTGAAGTGTTCCTTTCAAACAACACATTTAGAAAGACACAAAAAGATCAGGGGGTTGTGAGTGGAGGCCAAATCCCCCATCCTTTCATCCTCGGTAGGGTTCTTCTGATCTGGTTCGCTTAAAAGAGATGCAAAATGGCCTGCATGGGGTCGATCCCATATGATAATAACTCGTGCTTATATTTGGTTCCATGGCTACGGCAAGCAGTATAAAAGACAGGCTCTGGCCATGGGACAGATGGGTCGCCATGTTTAGAGGGTTTCAAGAAATGGAGGAGGGTCGGAGAGATGGTTGCTGTGAGGTCACAGAAAGGGATTTGAAAGGAGAAGGAGGAGGAGGAGGAGGAGATGATGATGGTGTTGGTGTTAAAGAAGAAGGTGAAGAAATTGGAGCAGCAGCAGAAGAAGATCAATGTGAAAATGATGATGCTCTCAAGAGAAGCATATCAAACCACCCTCTGTATGGGGAGCTTGTTGAAGTTCACCTCAACTGCTTGAGGGTTCTCTCTCTCTCTCTCTCTCTCTCACACACACACACACACACAAACACCCGCAAGTTCACACCAGCACACTTCTCTCAAGTGATTTTCATGGAATACAAACCTATCAAACACCGATAGATCTACCATTTACACGTGATTATGCCATTTTCTTTTCCTGATCTAACACTGCTTCTGTTGAAGGTTGGTGGAGCTTGCGAAGATGGCATGGCTCACCAGACGATGATGAATCCACAAGTACACCGTTGCCAACATCAACATGGTGAAGCCAAGAAGAGGACGCCGAGTCAATCTGATTTGGACCGATTCATGGTAAGCTGCTCGTTAACACAATGGTGTTGCCGTATGTGTCTCATTCTTTGGAGAGCAAACAAGTGAACCTGTCTCGGATTAGGTTGCATAAGTGATCATCACACTAGCAAAGCATTCAAAGGACGAAACGAAACCTTATGCGTGTAAATCACAATACAAGGAATATCACCAGTTTTAAGACCCACAACCAGAAATCGTGAAAGAAGCTACTATCTCCCGACTTCTAACTTCTAGTTTGTACTTGTGCCTATCGAGTGGAAATTTACATGAAGACACCGAATTCATATCTTAATATATAAGATTCCATAATAACGGTGTTTATATATGTTAATACTGTCTGTAAATTTCGGAAGTCACAATATTTAAACAAGTCTTTAGTTGCAATCTTAAGAGAAATTGCATGAAACTCTGTGCTATGAACTCCACCCTTTTCATGAAGAATATTATTAGGGACACAAAAGAGAGGTGTGATAAACTTAAATGGGTATGTAGGCAAAAGATCATTACTGTCTAGCGGTAAACTGGAATTTTTGGAACATTGCTTTATGGTATCAACCTTTGCATGCCCAATATACATTCAAATCAATGAAGAGGGGCCTCTCTTTTCACTCCATTCTTCTTTAGTAGTGTCACTGTCTAGTACGGAACTTTAACAGGGCACTGAAATATGAGTCAAGTCAAATCCACAGTGATGGGATTTGACCACTTTGCTTTTTCTTTTTTTTATCTGGAGTGACTGAGCTCTGAGGGCTCCATCCATGAAAGTGGTATCTGTTATATCCACTTGAAAGCGACAATACTTGATGTTTGCCCAACTAAAGAAGGGACAGGAGCTCTGGATACTTGCAAAGTTGCATGATAGTTTGGTTCTCCCCTTCAGGAATTTGAGTTCAGAGTTTGCACATGCAATGATTGATGCGTTAGAGGGGCGATTCACTCACCACTCGCCAGTGTGTTTGCCTGTGTTTGATATACTTGATCTGATTTTTCATATGTCCAAGATGCTATGATTGCCACAAATCCTTTAGACAACTTCTTGTTGATCTTCCAAATACTTTTTGAAGCATTGCATTTTCGCTTGGGGCAAACAAAGTATTGTAAACTTTCTTGTATTCTTCTTTCGAAAAAGACATGTGATGATTGACTCGGTTGGACTCTAGAAGCACTTCAAATATGATCATATAAAACAGGCGTAACTAAAGAGATGATGCGAGGAAAACAAATACTAATTGAAGATCCAAATAACTTGGTTTGGTGATTCAACATTTACATAGCCACTTAGTAAAGAAGAAGAGGGACAAAACCAAGCTAAACTCCTCGTGTATGCTAAAAGAACCGTAAGCTCCGAACAGATCGTACGTAGATACTCAGGTTGGATTAGGATGAGATGCACATATCAGAAGTAACCACCCAAAAGAGAAAAATGAAGAAGCACTGTTATGCAAATCAAGATGACAGATCGGATGACGCTCGCAGGAAGCTTACTGCTCGGTTCTGAGCGAGTTGAGAGAAGCCATGGAGGAGCCTCAACAGGAGACGATGGCTTTCATAGACGACATGCATTCTCAGCTCAAGGACATGATCACAACTCCAGCCTCTTCTGCAGCTGGACCAGGTGAGCCACCCGTTTTCTCCATTCTCATCTGTCGTTTGCGTCAAGAAAACTGCCCATGGATGTGACTTTGCGTCCCTTTACCATTTTGAGCGGTTCAACATATGCCGGATTACAAATTATTCATCTTCTTGGAAACTTTACTAATCAGATGGAAGAGATTACACATGTCCATTTATAGGGACATACTTCCTCTTCCTCCTAATGAGAACCTGACAATAAACACAGAGAAAGTAACTATTCCTTTTATCTTCCTCATCTGATAGGTACCTGTTTACAGTGTGCACTCACATAAAATTTTTATCAGTGATTGTCATTTTATCCGTAAATAGTAATTTTCTTAACAAGGTATTTTTAGTTAGCAATTTTATCGTGTAAAGTAAATTGCAAATGATGAGTAATTAGTGAATTCTCCACGTGAATAGTAACTTTTCATTCAAAAAGGCTAGGCTACGTTTGACAAGGCTTCGCTGAAGTCCTTTGGAGATATAAAGGCCTTTGATCCAACACAAATGATTTAGATAAGATTTTTGGACTGTGTTTGGCCGTCCGGATTTCTAATCAAGATAGAACTAGGTAGAATAAGATTCTATTCACTGTTTGGTGAACTGCGGATTTAAAGTTGCATAATTAGAGGCAAGGCTCAACCGAGGTATACTCTATTTTGCTAAAACATTAAGATGCTTTAGAAGTTATTCAGTGATGAGTTTTGATGAGCGGGTTATTGTTGAAAAGAGTTTTGTGCCATGTAAATTCAGACACGACATCGACGAAGCATACCCCATAGAATCGATGATCTTGATGTGAAGTCGAATCCTTTGAGAATAACTCGTTGGCCTTACTTATTATCTTATCAAGTGAGTAAACAAGTACTAAATAATTTAATTATCCGGGCCTCTTTTCACAAGTTGAAGATGCACTAATGCAAGTCATCCAAGAGAGCTACCTTGAGAGTCGAGGATCAACCTCGAGTTCTTCATAACATTTCGAGACCCTTTTTGAATATTGAAATGTTCAAGCCGGTAAAGAACGAGATATGTGATGTTATATCACGCCAAACAATCGATTAAAGAATATGATCATGGAAATATCCAGCTTTGCGGTCGGTGACCCTAGCCTGTACCTCCGGAGAGGCAGCCACACTTGATGGTCGCCACCAGCTCTAGCCCAATAGGTGGTCCGGCGAGGCAAAGAGGTGGTCGAACACAAATGAGAGGCGATAGTTGTGGGAAAAATCTAGTTCTCCTCATGTCAATTCTCTTGAGAAATTCTATCATAATCTATCCCACCGCCTATCCTAGAATTTTTTTATTCGGGCTAAATCCTGCTTTATCCTATCCTAGACAGTTACCAAACAAGGATAGGATAAAAAATACCATATTCTAACTTATATCCCGACAACCAAATGTAGCCTAGGAGAGTTGTGGGGAGATGCAATTGCTTTTTCAAAGGCCTTTAGGCAAGGTAGGTTCGGAGAAGTTTGGGTTTTCAGAATCTCCAGAATGCTAATTTTATTTTTTGTTCTTCCAACTTTGCTATCGTTGAACTTTCATGATTCTGAAAATGGATAATTACAAAAAAAAATCCTTAACCTATTGCATTTGTGCCTATTCAACTTTAAACCTTTCAATTTGGCCAATTTGGTCATAAACCTTTTAACAATTTGCCAATGTAGTCCATTTGGCTAATTTTGATAGGAAATTGCTAATGTGAACGTCAACCACCCTACATAGCATAACCAACACGTCATGGACAATTTTTTTCAATTTTCTAGCCCAGTGGCTGATGAGCTAGCAAAAAAAAAAAAAAAAAAGAAAATAAGGAAAAGAGAAGAAAAGGAAAAGGAAAATAACTAAAAAAATAAAAAATAAAAAAAGAATTGCCTACGTCGGCGTTGACCGTCTCATATAGGATTGCCGATATCTATGTCAGCTAATTGTGATAAAACTTGACTTGATGGACTAAATTGACAAAACATCAAAAGTTTTATGACAAAATGTTCAAATTAAAAAGTTTAAGATCGAATTGACACAAATGCGAAATAGGTGTATAACTTTTATGGTAATTTTCCCATTCTGAAAATGCCTTCACCTCGAGCGACGTTATCGGCGATCGACCTCGAGTGAGACCGGCCAATGCTAGATCCGGCTCGGCGGCGGCTGCCGCCAAACTTAGCTCTACCGACAAAGGTTTGAGATTTTTTTTTTTTTTCAGAAACATAATAGCAAGTCATTTACAAATGTAGTTTTTTTTTCCAAACATCATTTGAATCAAAGTTGCTTCCCAATGTATTTTTAAATTACACTTTACCAAATACTATTTGCATTTGTCAAAAATCATTTCACCTAAAGTTCTTTGCATTTTCTTGGGATAAGTATACCGGAAATGTCAGAAGTTAATAAGACGCCCACTTTATTACCAAAAATTTTCGTTGGATTACTTAAGTGCCAAACCCCGATATGCTTGGCCAAAAATTTGATGTGACATTTTTTATTAATGTTTGAAGCGGACATGGCTCGTCGGTGATCCAATCAACAATAAAAAATATATAAAAATTCAAAAAATATATTAAAAATTAAAAATTAATAATTAATTAGATTAATAAATAATAAATTTAAAAAAAGTTAAAATTAACCTAAAAAAGAAAAAGAAAAAGAAAAGAGAGGGTTGTGTATGTGGCAAGGGCTTGCATAGCCCTCGCCATCATCGAGCGTTGGCTAGGGGCCGACAAACCCTCCGGCCATCCCCCATCCTCGCCGCCTGTGCTTGTGCAACCTTCTATCTCTCTCTCTCTTAAAATTTTTTTGAGCTTGTTTTCAAATTTAATTTAATTTTTTTAGCTTGTTTTTAATTTTAGATATCCACATGGACTGAATTTTTTTAAAAAAATTCCACATAAGATTAGAAATTTAATTATAAATGCCAACGTAGTTAGTTTGGCAGAAATTTTTTGCAAGGCATTTAAGTGATCGTTTTTTTTTTCGATTTGACACTTAAGTAATGCAGCGGAAATTTTTGACACTAAAGTAAGCGTCCTACAAAACTTTTGTCACTTTTGATGTACTTGTACTGCATTTTCTTAAAGACTTTGCCAAATGAGTGTCTCGGAGGAGCTGAAAGGTGTTGCCCCCACACCCAATCACCATGTACCGTCCATTTGTCAATTAATCGTTAGACTTGTGACATGTGGGCCTAATAATCTAAAAAACCTCCAACTTTATCTATTGTCACATTTTTGCCTTTTTTCTCATAAAAAACCTCAAACTTTAGATCCAGTCTCAATTCTTTTCTAAATTTTTTTTGTCCCATGGTAAACCCTCAACTTTAGGTCCCGTCTCAATTTTATGTTATACTTTTTTTGTCCTATGAAAAACCTCTAACTTTAGGTCTTGTCCCGATTTATCCTCCACATCCCAATTTTGCTTTAAAATTTTTAGAATTTCATAAAAAATCACAAATTTTTACTTGAGTCATAAATTTGCCATATTGACCCTCCATCCAATATTTCTCATTGACAATCGAATAATGAAAAACTCCTAAGCACGAGTTATTTGAGTGTCCCGAGCGTGAACTCTTTGACCGCGAGAGATGGAATATTCCCAAGCATGAGAAATCGAAAATCGAGTGCAAAATCAATGGTGATTTTGACGGAGGTTAATGGAGGCAGATTTAGGACTCAAGTAGAAGTTGGTGATCTTTGATGAGATAAAAAAAAAAATCAAAACAGTACCTAAAGTTGAGATTTTTTTTTTTGTGACACAAAAAAGTTTAGGCTAGAATTGATGCCGGACCTATAGTCGAGGGTTTTTTATGAGATAATTTTTTTTTAAAGTAGAATTGAGGATGGACCTAAAATTGAGAGTTTTTTATAAGACAAAAAAAAGTTTAAGGTAGAATTGAGAGTGCATCTAAAAGTTAGACGTATTTTGTGAAACAAAAGGTAAAATTAAGACAAAAGTTAAAATTTTGAGGTTTTTTAAGATATTAGGCCGTGACATGTGAATGTCACAGACAACACTCAATCCAAAACCCCCTACCTTTTCCCAACATTCTTTCTCTCCTATCTTCCCCCTTTAGCCCCTGTATCTCGAACAAAACCACCCACACCGACCAAGGGCCCGAGCTGTTGCACATTGCCATATCCCACCACGCCACCCACGCTGTTGGAAGAGCTTTGGGGTGGCGCGGTGGCTCGGATGAACGTAGGAGGGGGACGGGGAAGTCTGTGGCCGTCGGAATCCGGCCTCAAAATGGATATGTCTTACCGTTGGCATCGGGGACGGTAAATACCCCGCGTTGCTTTGGACACTTGTTCAAAGCATTTGATTGTTCACATCGAGAGAAGGGTAAGTGCATTGGAAATTCTAGTATGTCCTTGTTTGGTTGGCTCCTGAGAAATTTACCGAAAAAATCTTAAACATGTTGTACGAATACCAATTTAGTTATAGACTTTCAATTTGATCAATTTACGCCAAAATTCTTTGAGAATTTGCAAATATAGTCTTTCTAGCCATATTTTAGAAGTACATCGCCAACATGGGCTTTTTTTACAATTTTCTTTAAATTTTTCTGAGTTTGGTCTTCTTCTCTTTTCTTCTCATCTTATTTTCCTTGCCAGTCGCCATGCCTCGACAATATGTGGCAAAGGTTGTCGGCAACAGGTGGTGGCCGACCTCACTTGGCCACCCTTGTTGGCCGTCGCCTGTGGCCAGCGACCCCTGCGGGCCATCGCTGAGGCGCGGGCAAATGTTGGAGGGAAATAGGAAAAAAAAGAGGAAGAATTCAGAAATTTATAAATAAAAAAAAAACTGCAAAAATTGTCCATGCCAACGATTCATGGCCAAAATTGATTGGCATGAATTGGCAAATCTTCAAAATGCATATGATTAAATTGACAAAATTGAAAATTTTAGTATTGAATTGACCTCCCATTACATAATAAATTCATGCCTTTTTGTGTTAATTGTCCCATTGGCCTCCCCATGACAAGACAATATCATGGATGATGTGGAAAACTTTTTAAAGCTTCACATATGAATATCCCGTAATTTCTACTCTGTTTGAATGCCCCAAGTAAAGCACATGTGCCTCAGAAAGAACTCCACATTCGAATGAATCTTGAACCCAGTCATTCAGCTAACAAGATGATTGACTTCAATGATGCTTGAAAATGCCCTCATTTCATGTAGGTGAAACAAATGCCTGA